>NW_006436810.1:3965130-4026743 GCF_000325575.1 Pteropus alecto | reverse complement strand
AAAACAGAATTTTTCCCAACATTCTTCCTTTTTCTTCTGCTCTGGGCAACTCTGCAGATCTCTATATTATAATGTTAAATCTTTACGAGCTCTTCTAAAATTTGAAAGTGAAAACCAGGGAATTGTATTACCCTTTGCTGTGGTTCACAATTAAAATATGGCTCCATATAGTTGCCATGACACATTTACCAAAATGTTACATGCTCAGTCATTTTCAATGAGTCATTTATTTAATACGTCAATATTTTTTTTCTCTCTGTTTTGGGTGAAAAGCAAGCTAATCAGCGATATGGCTCAGATGTTCTGATTCTCCAATATATTATGTTGGTTGCACTCCAGAGTCACATTTGAATTGACAAAAAAAAAAAAAAAAAAGACCCAGAGCAAGTCACTTCTTTTTAATAGCATTCGTTCACTTTTGCATTCAGTCTAATTCTTTTAGCAGCACAGATGTGAGCATTCAATTTTACCCTCTTCAACTCCCCAGGAAGACAAATGAAAATAGTATAGTTTTCTTAAAAATGTTTCAGGAAATGGAGAAAGAAAAACCTTTAAAGTCAAGTTTTAATTTTTCTGTCAGAATGAGGTCTTCCCAGTCTGGCTGCTAGCTACCTTGGCAGCCTCCAGCCACATGGAAGTACTTGGACCTTCAATCAATAACTCATTATCTTTAGCACCTTTGGACCTCTGCATGTTTTGCACCCTCAGAAAGAGGGCCTTTCACTCCCATCTTCCCGGAAAATTTCCAGTCATCTTTCAATATGCAAATAAGATACCATCTTCTCTGCAGGGCCTTGTCCAACATCAGCTTTCTCTCCCCCGAGACACACTTAGTTTTTTTTCATCTGTGGTTCATGGGCTTTGTGTATCTACATCTCTGATAGAATATCCAGCCCATTGTATGTGACCACTGATCCTTTTCTCTCTCTTACTCAAGCGTACAAATTTCCATGCCTGGATTCTAAATGTTTGTCTTTTATTCCTGAGTTTTGAGAATATACCAGACTCATCAAGGGCATGCAATAGATGCTTGTTGGATAAATGGTTACCAAAAAGCTTCCATGTATATTTATGGTATTATATGGAGAAATGGACAATTACAAAATTCTCAGCAGCGACGTGACCTACAGCATATTGAAGACACACTTATGAAAGCCAAGTGTGACAGTTATTGATTTATTACCTCTTAGCTCAAAATATGTCCTTTTTCATTTGTTGTTCTGCAATAACAGAGGTGGAATTTGTAAATATTTCCCTTTTGCCAACTGGAGGGACCCTGGAGGAAAAAGTAGTTTCTCTTCCATGTTCTGCTCTGCCTTGCTTGCCAGATTCCTGCAGGGTAGAATATCTTCAGTACCTCGCTTCTCTTCTGGAAGGCTATTGTAGATCCCAGTTTCTGAAGGTTAAGGGGACCCACAATATCTAGAAGCTTCCCCAGAACCTATTCTGATGGCTTCAGAGTGGAGTCCTGCAGGCAAGGCAGAGGCCCATGAACAGCTTCTCCCACCACTCTCTTGGGTGACTTTACAGTGAGTCCTGAGGCATGGCACCTGTCTGTGGATGGCTTTCCCCAGCACCCCAGAGGACAAATTTCTAGCAAGTCCTATCTGGGTAGCATCTCAGCCACTCCTTTTATCCAGAGGCTAAAGTCACATCCTCTCCAATGGGGTCCATATCTCAGCCCTGTTTGGGCCATGGGCTTCCTAGATGCTATCTCAGTCTTAGGAATAGAGGCTTCTCCTCATATCTGTTATTCTTGTATTCTTCCTTTTTTCCTTTAACTCTTAAGAACAAAATCACTGTTACTCCAACCTTTTGTTTATTGTTCTTTATATTACACTGATCCCATTCAAATTACTATGTGGTTTTATCTCCTGATCCCGTCTTGATTGATTACATCAAGTGTTAACTAAAAAGCATATGAAAAAATCTTTTATTTTGGAACTTTGGAACCAATGTCAATTTATAGTGAAGTGTAGAGAGTTATCTATCTCTGTATTTGCTATTTAACATTAATTCTATTAAATTTTGAATATTGAATTTGGAAGTAGTCTGCTCACACTTTTGCCAGTACTAGGACACTAGAGAGAAAAAGTACAAATTTAGATACTCTCGAGTTTGAATTTTTAATAATTTATATAGGGACTGAATTAAAAAAAAAAATCTCTATCAAAAATCTCTTTTAAATATTATAAATGAGCAGTATGATTGAATCTGCAAAAATGAAATTAAAAATTACCATTCTGAGCTCAGATAGACCCAAAATCTTCTACGTGGTAGGTCCTTGATAGATGTTAATAACACTGTAAGTGATGGGGTGAATTCAACCAAATTTTTCAGTTCATTACAGGAGCTTTTCTAAGTCTCTCTTCTAAGATATACCTAGCCTGCCTAGCTGGATTCACTGCATCTACACAAAACTTGTATTTATATCTCTAAAGTTATGTCAGTCCTAGTTAATTAGTTCGAATTAATGGAGTGTAGGTGTTGTGGCTTTGTTGTTGCTGATGGTCTTTACAGTGCTTTTATGGTGATTTAAAGAATGCATTGAACGTGATTATAAGTTCTACTGAAATAACAGAAGAAAAATTAGTGGGAGTCACTTACAACAACCTCTTTTGAGAAATCAGAGTCACATTAGAAAACTAAATACCACTAGATTACATTACTGAGCTTGAGTTTCATATCTGAATCAATTAGTTGCTTTAGCGAGGAGATCCACCATCATTAAAACCTGCTTATGGATCTCATTC
This sequence comes from Pteropus alecto, assembly GCF_000325575.1. NCBI lineage: Eukaryota > Metazoa > Chordata > Mammalia > Chiroptera > Pteropodidae > Pteropus > Pteropus alecto. The sequence goes on along the minus strand of NW_006436810.1, from coordinate 4,023,990 downwards.
ACTTCCAACTGCAACTTTTAAGGCTTCCAGGGGAAATGCCCATGTGATAGGGAACAATTAACCCTCACATTGTTTTGGATGGTAGCATGCATTTGCAGTGGTTCATTCTGCTTGACTAAAACATTATTCGTGGGCATTTCACCTTTGTATGCAATTCTCTTGGCTATAAAATTTAGGGTGGGTCTGCTTATGGATGACATGGACTCCTCACTTTGTTAGAAACAATGATGGCATGCTTTTTGCCAATTTTCATTCTCTTTGCCTTTCCAAATCTTCCAGCACTTTTTGGGTTGACCATCTGACCTAATGTACTTTCTCTCTCTGATCTGACTATTTATACAATTTTATATCTACAGTAGGAGTCAGCAAACTTTTCTATAACTGTCCAGATGGCTTTGAGCACCATACAGCCTCTGTTGTAACCACTCCCCCTGCTCCTACAGTGTAAATGTGGCCATAGACAATACGTAAGCAAATGAACATGGCCGTATTCCAATAAAATTTTATTTGCAAAAATAGGCAGCAAGTCAGATTTGGCCCAGAAGCTGTAGTTCTGACCCTTTATCTCAATAAGGGTCTTCAATTTGGAGCATACACAAAGGCTTTCCAAAGGGTAACCTGGCATGTATAGCTTTAAGGGAGTGCCTCTCCTGATTATGAACTTTAATCACATTCTTCCTGCAATTAATCTGCCTGAGTGGGCCCACAGTTGGTCCATGCTTCCTTCCTGCCTCCTCTTTCAAAACTGCTCCACTTTACCAAAGAAAGGCATATCTATGATCCATCCTGAATCTTCTTGCTCCACTATGTAAAAGCCACTGGACTACAAAAATCATTGTAAAGGGTGTAAAATAAAACAAAAGTGTTCCTTATGGGTAATTCACTCCTGAAGCACAGTTTTTCATGATACAAGCAAAAAACCTGCTGTAAGAAATCTTGAAGGATGCTATCTATACCTTATTTCATCCAGGTGAGACACTCAGGGCAAAGCATTGGGCCCTTCTCTCTCTCTCGCTCTCTCTCTCGCTCTCTCTCTCTCCCCCCGCCTCCCTCCCTCTCAAATATAATTAAAAATAGAATTCAGAAATGAAAAGATTTCCATGGGGACATTCATTAGCATGTTTATTAAAATTTTTAAAAAATGAAGTCAAATTTTATTTTTCTAGCATAAAGTAAGTCTTATCGACTGATTTGTTTGAGAATGGGGGCTCAGAGTCCATTTGGATATATGGCAGATATTTTCCACAAATTGAGTGAACTGAATCTTCAATATATGTTGAAGATTTTAATATGTTAAAATTAAAATATATAAAAATCTCAAGCCTCACAGCTCAAAGTATATTGATAAAAATATATTCAAAAACACTCAGAGAATATGTAATACACTATAAAACACTTCTTTTTGGATCTGTAAAAGTACAATAAAATTTATGTATGTATGTTTAGTGTGTTTAAAGGGATACATAATTTTTAAAAATTTAGCAGGTACATAATCAAAATTTTTAAATGTCTGATCTAAAAAAATCTTTGAAAATTAATCATTCACTACCTCAATCATGCCTCTATTTTAATCTTGAAACATTGAAATCTTATTATATAATTTTTCATGTATGTTGAGTATTGTCTACTAAATGAATGAGCTTATCTACTCTGCTACTTCACGGACCTATAGTCTCATTCCTTAGTTTTCATCTATAATTGCCATCACCGCCATGATTAATCTGGTAACTCAAAACTTCACTAAAATGATTTCCAAAGGTCTCCTTTGGTCTCCTGTCCCATGGTATCAGTAACCTTTTCTTTGCCCATATCCTTTCCAACTCTTCTGTAGCATCTGTTACTGTCACCTCCTTTATGAAAATCTCTTCTCTCTTGCTGTTCATTATACTCCACTAAGCTGGTTCATCTACAAGTCTGTGGACACCTCATTCTATCTTCTTCTCTCTGTCCTCAAGACATGTGTCTCAATATCCTATCTTTTGCTAACTTTCTCACTTAAACGAAGCCTTGACTTCAAACAATTTCCTCACTTACCTCTGCAGTCCTGAAATCTTGATTTCTAACAAGATCATCCACTGGCACTAAAAAGTCAAGTTAGTCAAAACCGAACTTGGCGTCTTCCTCCCCAAATAAGCTCTCACTTCCGACGTACCTGTATTTGTTACAATGGTATCTTTATTCTAGGCACTTGGGCTCACAGTCTTAAAGGCATCATTAACACCACTCTTTCTTTCGTCTCCCATGTTCATCAGTACACTCTTTGACATTCCCATCTCCACTCTCCTAGTTCAAGACCTTCTTTTATCAAAGTTGAAATGTTTCAATAGCTTCTAATTGGTCAACTGTTAACCCTGGATGCACATAAGTATCACCTGAGAAGCTTAAAAAAATTCCTATGCCCAGGCTATACCCAATCCAATTACATAAGAATCTCGGGGGTGGACCAATGCATCGGTATTTTCTAATGCTCCCCAAGATATTCTGATGTGCAGCCAGGTCGGGGAACTCCAGTCTAGACTCTTTCTCTTTGCAATGTAATTTACATGTCAGTTTGTTTACATATCCTAAAGGGCATATGTAATTTTGCAACTCACTCACACTTTTTCTGTAATTCCCTAATGACGAAAGTATAAAATAAGATGTCATTTTGAAAAAGTGTTTCCCTTATATACATATATTTGTACAAAAAACACTGTATAATATTTTATTTTTTCTTTACTTATCTCTTGTAGGCCTCATTCTTCTAACATGACTGCAATTAAATTTTCTGTTTCCTTTTATACCGCCTCACAGATGGAGCCCAGTGCAAAACCAGTCAAATTATCAACTCTCAAAACTGAACCACGGTAGAAGGATTTTCTATCCAGATTAGAAACGAACAAAAAACAGTCACAACAACAAGTTAACCATATCAACAGAGAAAGCTCAGGCTATTCTCTGTTTTCAATTCATGATAAAATATTTAAATAAACGTTGATCAGAATCTAAGCTCCCCATTCTTCTGAAAATGACCACAGCATTTTTTAAAGTTTATTTTCTCCACTCAAGTAATCTACCACTATTCCCTGAAGTGCCAGTCTCTTTGGGGAGAATTATGAGGCAAAGATGGGAAAGTGATATAAAAATCTCAGGCCTCGCAGTGTGCTTAGAATTTGGGACAGATGATTTTTTTAGTTCTGAGATCAAGATAGATATTATAATATGGTGCAAATTAGAATGAAGATACTAAATAATTTACGCTAATGCTCTCAGTTATAAAGATAACTGCCTCACTTTGCAACTGATATAAATTAAAGGAATATATTTAAATGTATATTTTAATCAATCAAGAAGGCTCGTCTGCCAGCCAGCCGGTGTCAGATGCTAATGCATGCTCTCAATGAAAGGGTCTGTTTATTAACTAATTAAATGCCAACTGAGTTACTGAATTCAGACACAGAAATGGTGACAGTGTACTGTTCTGGTCATTGGGTATGTTTCACAGTAGAAAGTTTAGCCTCTACTAACTGAAAGATTATTGCTAAATGACCTAAATTGCTGTTTAGCTAAAATGTGAGGTCTGATGGGATTAAGAGAAATGAGATGTCAGGAGTAAGACCTGAGTGCAGAAAGCAGCGTTGAGAAGATGCCCATAGACTGAGATCTCTGGGGTTCTCTGGTTTTGCTGACCAGCTGCTGAGCGCATAGTAGGTTTTTCAGTGAAGGCTTGTGAAATAGAATTGAATGAAGCTGAATGTGCTATTAAGTATCTTGATGAGCTGAAAGAAAGACGTCTTTTCAGGGAATCTTGGGGACTTGATGAAAAGCATATCTAAACAACTGCCAGCATCAAAAGATGTAGAGTAATAAAATGGATGGAGGCGTGCAGGTATAGGTAGTGAATGCCTGAGTTGAAAGCAGAACCAACAAATGAGGGTATATTAACAGCTCAGGGAGTGTAAAACATGAAAGAAAAGGCTTTTGAAAGGAAAGCCAGAAGAATGAGACAAACTGGAAATTCACAATCAGGACCATTTCCTTACCAATCAAAATCCATTTTTTCAGCTTTTTATTTTTTCTGCACTGGCATTTTTCTCACGCATCATGGGCATAGAAAATAAAATCAGCCCAGAAAATGGCAGATCTTCCACATCGCCGATGAGTCGCTATCAAATTTATCTTATTTTCGGGCTCCTTCTTGTTTTTAAATTTGTCTGCTTTATTTTTGAAGTTAAACAGGAAAACCTGAAGATGATTCATACCGAATCTAGCCTGCTCAAATAATGTATTTACTAAAGAAAATTCTCCTGCCCAAATTTCATCCTCAAATGAATTGCCCTTTTCATGATATGTTAATTTTTTTTCACATCTTAAGGATTCACAAAACACTTTTAAAATGCACTGACTAGAATGTAATTATGTGAAATGTGGTAGTTACTGAACTTAAAGCAAATGTAAATATAATTTTGGATTGAAAGTAGTTAATATTTTTTTTCAACTATAAATTTGAAAGCGGACTTAAGCAGAAAAGCCTAAGTGGCAGAGACTCTATGAAATTCTTAGCATCTGTAATTTTCAAAGTTCTGTTTTGTCCTTTTATCTAGCTATCTTTTGATTCTCTATACGTCTTGAAAGGGCTTCTACAAAAAGATCACACTAAACTGAAGAGCTTATCTAGAGGGACACTCTTTCTTGGGATCTGGATGTGGGGGAACTAATTGATGGTCTTATCACTTGGTCATTTGCTCTACTTGGGTTAAGGAGATTGGCTTAAATAATGCTTATCTCCAGAATCCTAGGATGGCAGCTGAAATGGTTTTAAAAATGACAGTGCTTTTTAAAAGAGTTTTAATTCAGTGAGGGCCATAAGAAAGAGGATGATTTGGCAATGCGTAAATGAGTTCCTTAATTCTTTTCAACTTAGGTAAATAACCAATATGAATTGAAATTCGTACTTCTAGTTACTTAGCCTGGAGTTATTTTCTATGAGAATGGCCAAGTCCCAGATCCCCGAAAGTCTAAGTGAATTACGTAAATGTCCCAACCTCAGTCAGGATGCTCTGCGTACAAATTTACTTCTCTGGATAAATGGTGATAAAACCTTTGTCCCCAAACCAATATTTCAGCTCAGGAAAACCATGGACTTTCCAGGAATATAAATACTTCCTTTGTTTCATGTTGGTATTAGTAATGATGATAATGTTTTGTTGCCTGGAAGAGGGATTCTGACAATGCATGATCACACATGGCCAGATCAAGGCCAGCGACCGTATCTCCCCTCAGTTCAAGAGATTCCGTGGCCAGTCAGTCACACCCTCCAGGACAACATTAACTTTTCTTTTGGGATTGAGTCGCAGGGCAATGCCATTCGAGTCACTCACCTTCTCTTTAATCCCACTCCAGCAGCACTAAAACTGCTACTATCTTTATGCAGGTTACAGATTGCTCCAAGGGTGGTCAATTACTTCTTACTGGTGAAATGTCACCTAATAAGGAGCTGGGTTCTAAATTCTGTAGGAGCTTTAATCTTTTTTCCTTCTATCTCACATACTTTTCCCCAAGTACCAAATTGCGTAAGGTTGAAAAGGAGGCTTTGGTAGATCGGAGTTAGGAAAGCAGGACCATTTTAATTTTATTTCCATGACATCAAAACTTTACGTCCACTGTATCTTCTTTAGTTTCCCATTTTAACCTTGTTGTCTCTTTTTACTGCACATTTAACACATTAATATAGTGCCGTATCATTGAATAAAATATTAAATAAATATTTTGAGTACCGAGAGCTGCATTAGAGACTTTACATTCAAATGTTTCCTTCTGAACATGATTTTTCTCTTTCTTCTTCTTCTTCTTCTTTTTTTTTTTTTTAATTTTAGGAAAAGGAGAATATATCTAGTAAGGCTTTCCTACTTATAAAATTAAGTGGGATGTATCATAGACTTCGTGGTATTGAAAAAAGCTGCAGTTGGATGTTGGAAGTGTCTTTAAAAATTGGTCTTCTGATTTTATAGAGGAAGAAACTGAGGCGCCCAGGAGGCCAAGTCATTTATTAAAAGTCACCTTCTAATTAGAAGTAGAGCAGGAATTTGAACTTCTGTCTCCTGAGTCCTTGACCAGTGTATGTGCCCTTCGTCTCATTGTCTCTTGTAATAGTTATTTGAGTATATATGGGATCCTTTAGTACCTTAGTCTCATGATATGAAAAAATATTCATATGAATGAGGTCTGCTTTGAGCTGTAGTTCTTCTTTCTACAGTTGTATTTAAGATTAGCACTTTATTTTGCCCTGAAATGAAAAGAACAAATGCACAATATTCCATGATAACATTTCTAAAGCTCCATGAATCACTGGAAATGATATAGATGAGACAACATCGATACAGTCTTTGTCAATTATCACGCCTCTCTTATGGGATAATTAGGAGATGTTCGCTGAAATATGCTTTGCATTTCCATTCACTGGTAATGACCATGCACTCCTTCAGAGAAGATTTATTTCTCCTCCACCTCTGCTTCTACTAAGCTAAGCACTTATTCTGAACTGATGCAAATGAAAGGTGTATATTCCTTGTAAGAGAGAGTGTGTGTGTATTTGTGTAATTAAGACATACATATTAACTTTTTAGCTGACACAAGGAGATATAGCTTCAAAATATTGGAAATTTGCTCCAGATAGAACACATCTTCATGTCCTCCATTTTATATAAAACAAGTGATATTTACAGGAATAATTCTCTATGTAATTACACAATTATTAAAAACATAGTAGTGAAGTAGAAGCTTTTATCAAGTCATTCAAATTAGTGCTATTTCATACTAATCACTATCTACTTGAATGTGTATTGCTTGGATGTGACTGTAGAAAGCTCATTAAATAAATTTTCTTTAAAATTTAATTACTGGGAACTTCTTCAGATAATAATGATTATGGGTATAATTAGGATCTTTGTTCCTCTTTGTTGTTAGACTAAAAGGTACAAAGACTCAGAGAAAAAGAGATCGAAATTGCATATCCAACACTTAGAGAAGTAGTTGTCACAGGCGTTGTGGAATATTAAAGAGCCCAATCCAGCAGTAGAACATCAAAATCGAAGTATGGAAATTGTGATGTGGCATTTAGTTATTTAGTCTTTCATTTTCTTGCAAAATTGCTGGAGTTGTATTTGTGAACTATAAGTGAGAAACAATGAAAGTCCATTTCTTTTCATGTCTGACTGTAAAAAACGTTAGAAATGTATAATGTCTTCACTCATAAAAGCTGTAGGACCGAGGTCCCGAACTTCGGTAGTTGAATAAGATTGCATGAGAGATATTTTGTGTTTTCCTCATCGTGCTGAATACAACTAGCGTAGAGACTCATTGGAGTTAATGCCTTTTGACCTTTGTAATTCAGAAAAAGGCACAAACACTCTGACTAGCGAAGTTTTCTAGACCCTCTTTCTAAAAAGATGATTGAACTTTTGTATAAACTGAAGGCTCTAACAAAGCCTTTCCTTAGATCACTTCATTTAGAAGTGATAAACATTTTCAGAACTGCTGCATATAATTTCTGGATTCAAATATTATAACAATCTCCCAGCTCCGCAGTCAAAGACTGTTCCGAAGCAGTATTTTAGTACACAGAAACATTCTCTCCTAGGAAACTCTGGGCTAAGAAATGAATTGTGAATATTTTGTCTAAGACTTCTGACAAATGTAAAATGTGAATATGCTTTAGCTCATCTAAACCTGACACAAATTATGTTTGTAAAGTATTCAACATAAGAAGTTAGAAAATATTATAGCTAAATAAGAAAACCATTTACAAGAGTGAAGAGGAACCCTAGACTCTCATTCTTACATTAGTGCTGGAACACAGGAGAAAAGGGGGTTCCATGCCTTTTTCAGTCATTTAGGAATGGGTGTCCCATAAAGCACCCCAACTTTCCTTGTCATCAGAAGGGGATGGGGAACCAAAAGTGTCACCAAGCAAATCCACATATTTGGAAAAATATAATCGGCTGTGTGAGAGGGAAACTAATTGCTATTTACATTATGTTTGAGTTGCTCTTGGCACTGAGAGTTATACAGTTTACTTAGGGTCCTTGGAATCAGGTAGTCTGCATAATAAATGGCTGCATGTTTTACTTACATGAGAGAGACTTTTGGAGGCGTAGGAGGAAGACAAGGAGAAAGAGAAAGAGGAGAAAAAGGAGCACCGCCACCACCACCAAAACAATAGCAACCAAAACAATAGCAACGGCAAGGACTCGGAAGTTTTGTTGTTCTTGATTTTTTTTTTCTCCTGTCACTGAAAAAGCCATTATTCTGCAAAAATGCTAGAATTTCCCTAACAGGAAATACAAGATCTGGGTGTGATTATCTTCTTTTGGGTTCCATAGGTTTCTACATAGTTTCAACAAGTATAGAAATCTCCTGTCCCATCCCAACATTCAATATTAGATGAAGGATTGCTGCGTTTGTTGATTAAATTCTATGTATAAGTGGAGGCAGTTTTTAGGCCACATTCAGCAAAGGATAGAAATCAGAGGCACATTTGGCACAAGGGAGCCCTGAGATTCCTTTTGTCAAAGGAGAAGAAACAAGATCATGGAAAAGCCCAACCAGAAGTTTCTCTGTCTATTTTAGTGTCCAGGTTATTTGGCCTGGCTTATTGACAACGCTAGGACTGCGATTCTGTATTAGCCTTTCATTTCTCATGTATGATCCCTTCAGTATAAAGGCATGTGTAAGACATGATCTTGTTAGGCTGTTCAGGTCTAAGGTTTATGAGAGGCACAGGTAACTACTTTCATCTATGGGCATTCTAAACTTCTTTGAGACAAATGACACTATCATTAATCTAATCTTTTGGGTTACATTTAACATGGTGAAACTCTTCTTTACACTCAGATTCGCGTACAAATAATTGTTCATTTTTTTAGATGTCTGCTGCTTTTGTTTCTCTAAATCATTAATGATTGTTTAGGGAGATAATTAAATCTACGATGGGGTTTTGGCACCTTTAATTCCTTCTATATTAATAGATGGTAAATTATCAAAATAATATTTTTGAAGCAATAATGATGTAAATGGAAGAGAATGCGTGAGGTTATCTCTAAAACACTTTCTGAATCCAGCAGAGCTTAATTTGATAATCTTGGGTCTGCTGGCTCAGATTAGTATCACATAAGGGGAGTACATTTACTAGGGATAGCTACGTAAAAACAGTAAGAATGGATAATAGCCAGGACCAGAGGGGCCTTAGGCAAAAACTGGGTGAGCATCCAATGTCTAACAGATCTGCCAGGGGAGAATTTGTCTCTTCAGTCTTTGGTTTTTCTTTTAATTTAGATTCTCAGTACACTTCTCCATCTTTAGGTGTCACCTATCTGGTGAACCACAGACTAATACAGCCAGCTGTTTGCTGGCTGCCTCTAAGCTAATATATCTCAAACTCGACTCATCATCGTTTTCTCCTAAAATGTTTTATTCTCCTGTTTCCATTCCTGGTTCTTCTAACAGTGAGCTAACAGGTTTCCCCTTCTCTAATCTTGTCCTCATCAGATCAACTTACCCCTCTAAATTTGTATGATCATAAAAATATGAAACTAATCATGATATACTTCTATTTAAAATTCTTTATGTCTCACTTTTGCCAGAATAAAGCCTGTACACTTTAGAATGTTATTCAAAGCTCTTCATAATCTGGTTTTCATTGGTATTTATAGATTTCTTAAAGGCACCCTCTCGGATGAATTCCCACTCTACAATGGAAGTTTTACAAGGTCAAGAACTTCACCTGTTTTGTGATCTGATTTAGCCTGGTCCATAGAAACCACATAATAAATATTTGTTGAATAAGACACTGAATGGATAAATGCATGAATATCACTCCTCTTCTTATTTTTAGTGCCTATTTACATGGATCAATTTGTTCTCAGAATACACCATGCTGTCCACACCTTTAAATCTTCGCTCGTATATTTCTTTCCTTGAAATATTGACTGCATTTCTTTTCTTGACTAATCATTCTCATCTGCAGGACTTAGCTCTGAACATTTTTTTTTAATGGAAACTTCCTCGAAATTCCAGGTGAGGATAAACTATCTTCCTCTGTGCTTTCAGAACATTCTGTGCAAACTTATACCCAAATGTTTTGAAGTGCAGTATTTATGTGTCTGTCTATTCCATTAAAAAATAAGCTCCTAGAATCATACCTAGCACAGAGCCTTGCACATAGTAGGTGCTCAAAAAGTATTTGATGAAGCAATATTTACTAAGATTTCTTTTCATTCATTCAGATTGATGCCAGGTCTCACCTCTGGAAAACCTTTCCTAGTGGCTGAATATTGATCGTATTATCATCCCCACAATGTAAAATCCCCGAATCATCACCTTCCGACTTTATCAAATACTGCTTTTTTTTTTGCTTTTGTTTGAACTGCTTTAATAAGGTGTAATCGATGTATAATAAGCTGCACATATTTGATAAATTTTGAGATATCCGTACACCCCTGAAACCGTCACCACAATCACGATAATAAACATGTCATCCATAACTCCTAAAAGTCTCCTTGTTTCCCTTTTGCCTCTTTGCACTCCCATCCTCAAACAACCACTGCTTTGCCTTTTGTCAGGACAGATTATGTATTTTGTATTTACCAGAATTTTATATAAATGGAATAATAAATACATACTTTTTTGTCTTCCTTCTTTTGCTAAACATGATTATTTGAGATACATCTGCGCTGTAAGTTCATTCCTTTTTATTACTAAGTGTATTCTATTGTACAGATGTACCTCAATTTGTTTATTCATTCACCTGTTGATAGACATTAGATTGTTTCCAGATTTTCGGCTATCATAAATAAACTTATGTAGACATAAGTTTTTATAACTGTTGCCTATCATATGGTAGATGTATGATTAACTTTTGAAAAATGGCCAAGTGTATTTTCCAAATGTATTTTCCAAAATGATTGTGCAATATTATATTCTTATCAGCAGCATATGAATGTTCTAATTCCATATCCTAGTTGGAGCTTGGAGAGGTCAGTTCTTAAAATTTTAGCCATTAAATAGGTGTGTAAATTTTAGCCATTAAATAGCCATTAAATAGGTGTGTAAAATTTTAGCCATTAAATAGGTGTGTAAATTTTAGCCATTAAATAGGTGTGTTATTTTTCATCTATATGTCTTTGGTGAAATAGGTACAAATATTTTGCCATTTAAAAAAATAGGTTTATTTTGTTATATTTTTATTTTGTAAATTTTTTTTATTTTTAAATTATGGCAACATATAATAATATATTAGTTTCAGGTGTATAACATAGTGATTAGACATTTATCTTACTTTTAAAGTAATCACCCCAATAAATCTAGGACCCATCTGACACTATACATAGTTATTATAATATTATTGACTATATTCCCTATGCTATACTTTACATTCCCATGACTATTTTATAACTACCGATTTGTACTTCTTAATCCCTTCCTCCTTTCCCTCCACCCTCAAACCTCTGTCATCTAAAAATAGATTTTTTTTATTACTGAGTTTTGAGAATTCTTTATATATTCTGAATACATTTTTAAGCAGGTATATGGTTGCAAATATTTTCTCCCACTCTGTAATTTTTCTTTTCATTTTCTTAATTGTGATTTTTAAAGAACGGAAGTTTTACATTTTAAAGAAGTCTAATTTATCAATTTTTTCTTTTATGGATCATGCTTTGGTGTCAAATCTAAGATAACTTTGCCTAACCCAAAGTCACAAAGACTTTTCTCTGTTTTCTTTTCAAGTTTTTATAATATTAGGTTTTATGTTTAGGTCTATGATGCTTTGCTTTTTGAATTAATTTTTATAGTGATGCTAGGTTATTTCTATTTATTTATTTATTTATTTATTTATTTATTTATTTATTTATTTATTTTTGCATCTGGAAATTCAATTGTTCTGGCACCATTTTTGAAAAGACTTTTTTTCTCCACCGATGTTTTTTGCCTCTTTACTGAAAATCAGTTGTCAATATAGGATGTATGTATCAGTCTATTTCTGGGCTCTATTCTATTTCACTGATCTATTTATTTATCTTTACACAAATTACCATAATGTCTTGATTATTGTGGCTTTATACTAAGTGTTGAAATCGGATAATACTAATCTTCCAATTTTGTTCTTTTCTAAAGTTGTTTTGGTTTACTGTTTGTGTGTGTGTGTGTGTGTGTGTGTGTGTGTGTGTGTGCGATTTTCTTATTTTTACAACATAATTCTAAGCTGAAAGTGTGGGCAACATTTTATTCTATCTTGCTCCCCTGAAAATATTTTACTATGCACACTAAATACTTATTTGTTCTATTTCCTATAGTGATTTTATTTGATTTATGTTTTCTCAATAAACTTAGAAGTACTGCAGTTTTTCTCGGTTTCTTTGGAACTTGTTCTTGCTATTTGTCAGAATTCTTTGAGAATTTTTGAAGTGTGACAGTTTTCCCCAACTTTCGTTAATCATACATAAAGTGCTCACATTCTGACAGACCAGTTAGTCTATACATTGTGAGGCATACTTTCCCCATAGAAGAAGAAGAAGAAAGAGAAAGAAAAAAGTCACACACATTAGTGCACAATGCTGCAGGAGCTGTTTTTCTGAACTCTAGACAATGGACGCTAATGGATCATTTGTGCTGTGTGCGGAAGTCTTTTCAATTCGCAACAAGAGAAATCATCTCTGATGACGCTTTACTCAGCCAAGTTCTCCAATCAGCCAAATTACAAACACTGAAACTTCCAGGAATGAGACCATCTTTGGAAGGACAGAAAGTCTGTTCGGCAGCTTGAGTACTGACTGGCACATGGAACAAGCTGGGGAGTTGTCTAGAAAGGTGAAAACGTGTACAGAGTCCATTATTCTGTGTATTAATATGGTGTAGTCCTTTCTTTAACCTTAAATAAACAGTCTTAGCTTCCTTTGTGATGCAGGGATGAACTTCTACAACACATCCACACTGATCCATTAGTTCAGATTCCAGATAAAGCACATGACATGTGAAGGTTTCCAGAAATTCGCAGGTGTTAAAGCATCTTTTCATTGTCTTAGTCCCTCCTGCCACTGAACTGAAATTACTGTAACCAATTCAAAGAAGTGGTTTAGAAGCAGAAAATTCTCCTTCTCATTAAAACCCAAATGGAAATGTAACTGCTGGGATACTGGCTTTGTTAAGAACTAAGGTGAGGATCAGTGAACCAGGCTCTGCCATTAATCAAGTTACCCCACAGATGAGTGGTAAACACTGAAAGCTTCTTTGAAGGGTATATCTTGCAGGTGGCAGGTGGAGGGGAAAGGCCTGGCTGCCATGATTCTTTTGCTCATCTGTAAAATGAGTCTTCCTTGCTACCAAAGGAAGTTGGAGTAATCATATCATGTATATCATTTTATTGTGGTATGAAAAACTGCTCTCTGAAATCTCCCCTTACACTAAAAGCTTTCAACATTTTAAAAACAAGGACTTCTCATCAAAATATAAACACAAATCTTATAACATTTCCTTGTACTTAAAGCATGGCTACTGAAAAATTAATCTTTAAAAAAAAAAGTTTTCCTTCAATGTAAACTCTCTCAGGGGAATATCGAGAGTGTTTAACATCAGTGGAACAAAATCCATCTTGAGAGACTCATTGGACATTATTTTCATTTTCAGTAATCGATAATCCATCCATGCAACAAATATTAAGTGAACATCTATTATAGATGGCTGTTTACGAGCCAGGAAACAGTCACGGAGGCATCTTCGTGAACGCGCATGCCTGTTCTTATTCTGGATGAGGGTAACTCAGCAAGTTAAAGTTTGTCTGTTGCTATTCTGGCCATAGAGTTATGGCATGATCCAGTGTTTAACGCAGTCTCTATCATCCATGAAGGTGCTCAATAAGTACTGAACAATTTGATTAAAATTAAGAAAATATAAATATTTCCTGAAGTCATGAAATATAAGGGAAGAAGCTGAGAGTTCATAGAAGTTAAATGCTTTGGTATTTGTAGTCTAGGCAAATGTCAGAGTCTTTAATTTATCCTTATCACATTTGCTCTCAATTTGTTGGTAAAACCAACGTTTGGGAAATAAGAGTCAACCTTTGAGTCTGCAGTAGTAAAGTGATAGTTCTTTATTCTTGAGGACCTTCCTTAATAATACATTTTTATTAAAGTACCTTTTATTACGCATGAATTTGATCATGATTATTGTTGGTGCCCAGGCTAGTAGTATTTATAAAATCCAGTCATACAAAATTCAGATCATATTTTAGACGGTGTGTTGGGAGAGAAAAAGCCAACGCTCTTACTTGAGCATTTTTCATCTGGAGATGAATCATAGGCAATTAACAGGAACAATTCTAATTAACTGACATAATTAAAAAACTAATAATGTTTAACATTATTGTTTTATACAATGACATTAGCTTTAACAGCCTAGCAACACATCAAGGCCTCATTTCCATAGTCACAGAATATATTATTTACCCTAGGTTTCTCTGGTAACCAGTTTGACAATAGTAATAGTGATGTGGGTTCCTAAATTGTTTTGCCATACAGCTTCATAATTTATGCCATTGGCAGTAATTGTAATGTCTGTATAATTTCCTTTTAATTATCAACTAATGAAATTTACATTCATTTGGGTAAAACAAATATTCACATTCCACTTCCAATCACCTGTCCATGCTTCCATTTAATTTACTCAAGTTTTGTGCCTTTTATTTATATTTTTAATATCAAACTGTGAGAGGAATATTAACATTTATATCCTGATTAGTGTTCAGGGAAATATTGATTATGTGGTTCTTTTCTCTTCTTCGCCTTTAAATTTTTAGTGTGTGAATTTTTTAACCTGGGAAGATACACATTTCCGAGTTTTTTCACATTAAACTCCAGGGAGTTTAAGTGGAATTAATTTAGTAAACTTTAATTGCAGAATAATCTCTGCCTGTTCCCTTATCTCTTGATTTATTACAGGCATTTATTTCTACTTTGAAAAATTCTCATCAGTTTCCCAGGGAATTAATTTAGATTTCTAAAAGTAAAAAAAAAACAACAAAAAAACAAAAAAACAAATTGCATCTAAATTCAAATTAAGATGCTAATTACAATAATTATTTCATCACATTATATAAAACTTTGTATATATGAGTATAACAATTTTGAGTCAAAAAATGTTATTTTTTTCACAAAGCTAATTCTTGCAACTTTTGAACAGATGAGTTTCTTAATTTAATTAGCCATACACAAAGACACTGCCCCTCAAAAGAAGTTATGTCGAATGCCAATCAACCGCTAATTTCAAAAATTGATAATAAATAATCTTGGTAAGTGAGTTGAATGCCAATATTCATCCACCAAGGTAAGATGAGCTTGTGATTTGTAAACTATGGGGGTCGATCATTAACAGACATGAACAGTACACTTTGGACCAGAGAGATCATACTCATGGACTTTACTTATCCAAATGGAGAAAAACTTATTTAAAAAGTGATTATAACTTTTTTATTATTAAGAAGAGGAACACATTAGGAAGAGCACTAATTTATTCTGCACCTGGGCTCAGAGCATCTGGGACAGCTCCCCTATGTACCCACTCATTGGACATCCACAGGCTGCACACTCGGGGTTTCACTTTTGGGAAGAAACTGCTGGCAGAGATGATGAAAGGGAATGGGCCTCTTAGTATTTAGGGAAGGAGGCTTTGGCAGTTCTGGCTTGTTCTTTTGACTGGGGGTCAGGGGTCCGGGTGGAGAAATCAAGGGTTTTTGACTCTGTTTTTGTTTTCCAGATCAATTCAAATTATTTCTCCTTGTACTTCCTGAGGAAAATGTATACTTTGATGCCTACCTATAGATAATACATGTGCATTGAGAGTAGAGTTGATGGATATGTTCCTATACATTCTTTTATTTTTTGGTAGGTGGGGGATAAATGTGTTTTAACTTAACATAGTCATACAACATACCAATTATAGTCATTCCTTGTTTGACCTTTCCTGGAAATGAAGATCAGGTTGTTGAATTTGAAATCTGCTACTGACCTATGCTAAGATTATAAAGCATGTTTTATTTGGAAGACCATTGGATTTGAACCCAGAATAAATAGATGAGCTACTTACTGTCTCTGGGACCCTGGGAAAGAGACTTTATTTATCTGATCCTTGGTTGCCTATTTTGTAAAACAGGGATGGCTATAGCTATAGTACCTGCAACTTCAGAATTTATATGAGAACTAAATAGTAGAGGCCAAAGTCATTTAAGAATTATGAAATCCTAAACAACCATAAGAAACTGTTATGATTATTCTATTTTGGTCTTCAGTTAAAAATGGAACTAACTTTAGTGCAACTTCTGTTTTGTAGAATGTTTATATCCATGAACAGGCACTAAAGCGCAGTTTGGGAGTTGGGTGAAAAGGTGAAGGGATTAAGAAGTACAAAATAGTCATGGGGTTGTGAAATACAGCATAGAGAATATAGTTAATAATATTATAAAAACCATTTCTCCAAAGAGAAAAAAAAGAAAACTCTAACTTAGCTATTGCTTACCATAAACCACAGAATGGACAGGTATATGTGAAAATAACTTAAATATATCAACGATCTTTATAATTGCTTCTTATATCAGTAATTTACTCAGTTTTCAAAAACAGGAAAGCTGATGGTCTTAAACAGGATGTTGTAAGAAGGTGGTCTAGTTTCATTTTTTATACCTGTATCTGTCCAGTTTTCCAGACACCATTTGTTGAAGAGACTGTCTTTACGCCCATTGTATATTCTGCCTCCTTTGTCATAGATTAAATGACCATATAAGCATGGATTTATTTCTTGGCTCTCTATTCTGTTCCACTGATCAGTGTGTCTGTTTTTGTGTCAGGACCATGCTGTTTTGATTACTATAGCCTTGCTGTATATATAATTTGATACCAGGTAGTAGGATACCTCCAACTTTGTTCTTTCTTAAGATCACCTTGGCTATTCAGAGTCTTTTATGACTCCATATAAGGTTTTGGATTATTTGCTCTAGTTCTGTGAAAAATGCCGTTTGTAGTTTGATAAGGATTGCATTGAATCTATAGATTACTTTAGGTAGTATGGACATTTTAATGAGGTTAATTCTTCCTATTCACAAGCATGGTGAATACTTCCATTTATTTGTAACTTCTTCAGTTTCTTTCTTCGATGACTTATAATTTTCTAAGTGCACAGCTTTTATCTCCTTAGTTAAATTTATTCCTAGATATTTTATTGTTTTGGATGCAATCATAAATGGGATTGTTTTCCTAATTTTTCTTTCTGATAGTTTCTGATTTCTGAATATTAATTTTGTATCCTGCTACTTAACTGAATTCATTTATCAGTTCTAACAGATTTTTTTGGTGGATCTTTAGAATTCTCTATGTATAGGATCATGTCATCCATAAATAATGACAATTTTACTTTTTCCTTTCCAATTTGGATGCCTTTTATTTCTTTTTTTTTTTAAATATGATTGCTGTGGCTAAGACTTATAATACTATGTTGAATAAATGTGGTAAAAGTGGACATTCTTGTCTTGTTCCTGATCTTAAAAATTCTTTTAGCTTTTTCATGTTGAGTATGTTATCTGTGTGTTTGTCATATATGACTTTTATTATGTTGAGGTATGTTCCCATTATTCATACTTTTCTGAGAGTTTTTTTAAATCATAAATGGATGCTGGATTTTGTCAAAAACTTTTTCCACATCTATTAGTATGAGCATATGATTTTTATCTTTCAATTTGTTAATGTGGTATATAATATTAATTGATTTGTGGATATTGAACCAACTTTGCATCCTAGGATTAAATCCCACTTGGTCATTATGTATGATCTTTTTAATGTATTGCTGAATTAAGTTTGCTAATATTTTGTTGAGAATTTTTGCATCTATGTTCATCAGGGATATTGGCCTATAATTTTCTTTTTTTTGTAATGTCTTTGTCTGGTTTGGGAATCAGGGTAATGGCTTCTTTAAACAATCTTGGGAGCTGTTCGTCCTCTTGAATTTTTTGGAATAGTTAGAGAAGAAAACGTGTTAATTCTTCTTTGATTATTTGGTAAAATTCACCTGTGAAGCCATCTGGTCCAAAACTTTGGTTTGTTGGGAGTTTTTTGATTATTGATTCGATTTCATTAGTAGTAATTGGTTGTTTCAGATTTTCTGTTTCTTCTTGACTCTGTTTTGGGAGACTGTACATTTCTAGGAATTTATTCATTTCCTCCAGATTGTCCAATTTGTTGGCATACAATTGCTTGTAGTATTTTCTTATAATCCTTTGTATTTCTGTGGAGTCAGTCATCACTTCTCCCTTTCATTTTGATTTTATTTATTTGGGTCTTCTTCCTTTTTTTCTTGATGAGCCTGTTTTAAAGTTTAACAGTTTTGTTTATCTTCCCAAAGAACCACATTTTGGTTTTATTTATCTTTTGTATTTTTTTTTACTGTACTTTGTTTATTTCCTCTCTGATCTTTATTATTTCCTTCTTTTCACTTTGGGCTTTGTTTTCTGTTCTTTTTCTAGTTCCTTTAAGTGTAAGGTTGAGAGTTTTTGTTTTTGTTTTTGTTTTGAGATTTTTCTTGTTTCTCTAGGTAGGCCTATTTGCTATGAATTTCCCTCTTAGGACTGCTTTTGCTGCATTCCATAGATTTTTGAGTCATTATTTTTATTTTCTTTTGCCTCAAGGCATCTTGATTTCTTTCTTGTTCTCATTGTTAACCCATTCATTATTTAGTAGCATATTATTTAGCCTCCATGTGCTTGTGTATTTTTCAATGTTTTTCTTAAAATTGATTTCTAGTTTTACACCATTGTGGTTGGAGAAGATGCTTGATATGATTTCAATCTTCTTAAATTTATTGAGACGATTTGTGGTTTAACATGCAGTCTAGGAAAATGTTCTATGTGCGCTGGAGAAGAATAT
Organism: Pteropus alecto; assembly: GCF_000325575.1. Taxonomy (NCBI): domain Eukaryota; kingdom Metazoa; phylum Chordata; class Mammalia; order Chiroptera; family Pteropodidae; genus Pteropus; species Pteropus alecto. Next base: position 4,005,052 of record NW_006436810.1, on the reverse strand, counting down.
ATATCTGCTGCTTTGGGGTGAAACGCTCTAAAAATCTCAATTTAATTCATCTGATCTAATATGTCATTTAAGGCCATTGTTTCCTTATAGATTTTCTGTCTGGAAGATCAGTCCATGGGTATGACTTATAACTGTCAATCTCTCCCATTATGTTGGTCAATATATGCTTTACATATTTAGGTGTTCCTATTTTGGGTGCATAAATGTTTAGGAGGATTATATCCTCTTGGTGGATTGATCCCTTTGTCAATTGATTTTTTTGTCTCTTATTATAGCCTTGTTTTAAGTCTATTTTGTCTGATATAAGTATTGCTACCTCAGCTTTTTTTTTTTTTTCTACACCTTTACTTTCAGTCTGTGTGTGTCTTTTGATCTGAAGTGACTGTCATGTAGACAGTGTATGTATGGGTCTTGCTTTTCATCCATTCAGCTACCCTATGTCTTTTGATTAGAGAATACAGTCTTTTTCTGAGAGGGGGTGGCTATATGATCAAATAAAAGTATTTCCGCTCTTGAAGAAGGTGGGGAAAACAATCAGTAGTTTATGCCATACAGCCATAAAAATAACACTTACAGGCACCAGCCCAGTGACAGTTCACACCCTGAAAAAATTCAGAGGCAAGAAAATGAATAAAGGCTGGTTATTTTCGTACCTCTGTTGCAACATTTTTCTTATCATGGCTGAGTGGCTAAAGGGCTTGGTGAAGCTTAGTTACCATTTCCATCTCTTTACCTCATTTCCACACTTGTAGGAATCAATCATTTGCAATAGGGTTCCAGATGAGATCAATGAAAATAACCCAAATAATCTTTTGCAAGTAATATATTGTGATCCCCAGTTTTATTGAGAGAAGAGTAGAACAATAAATCTCTACCTTATTTTGAAAAATCGAACATGTCTTCATAACCCTTATGGAAAGCTCTATATTGGTTAAAGGAAAAGGAAAATGTGCATGAATTTGCAAAGTATTTGTAAAGGGCATGTCATAGGCCATGCTTAGACCTGTGTTTAAATAAGAGACTGATTATGTGAGCAGATTATAAACTAAAATGAAGTCTCTGATCCAAACTTGTACTTGTTGTTTTTGTTTTATCGGTGTTCTACATGATCTTGAAAAATTTATTTATGCTCTCTAAGTGTCATTTTCCTCTTCTGCAAATGAGAGACGAAAATTAGTATCCTATTCCTTTTCTCACAAGGGAGAAAGCTAATTAGAATAAAGCTGGGGTAATTATTTGAGCTCTGTGGAAAAAGGTATAAGCAATTTCTTATAAAATCCTACAGAGAATGTCATTACTGTTAATCTATATATTTGTCTCTACCTAGAAAGCATTTCCAATCCGTCTCTGCCATCTCATTCTTCAGGATAACTTCACTGATGTGTGGATGTGCTTCTTCCTTTCCTAACACTTGTATAATTCCTGACCCTTGAAGAATGTGTTTGTATCTTTAATGTAGCTTTTATGATCCTACTTTGGTCAGCAGTTATTCGAGCCATGTTTTTCCCTGCTATGTACTGGATGGTGTCAGTGGTTAAGCATTCAGGCTTTGTGAACAAAAAACAACCAAGTTCAAACTCTATCTCTGACACTTGCTAATTTTGTAAACTTTAGTAATTTAACCTCTGAAGCTCCAATTTCCTTAACTGTAAAGTAGATATAATCAATACTTCTTTCATAGGACTGTTATAAGAATTAATTAAGATGATGTATATAATGCACCTTAATAGATCTGGCTACATAGTAAGAGCTTAATAAATGAATGCTGTCATCATTTTAGTAAAATTATCAAAGATAGGCATTTTCTTCATTTCTGTGTCCTCTGAGACCTAAATGTTTTTTGGATAAGTGGTTAATAAAAGTATTTAGCATTTGTGTGTGTGTGTGTGTGTGTGTGTGTGTATGTGTGTGTGTGTGTGTGTAGAATGGGTAGTAATCATAAGATCCTATAGGTTGAAAATAGCAGAGTTAAGATTTGAATCAGAGTTATCTGCCCAGACTTCCTGCAAGTCATCACCATTCTCTCCTCCAGACCACTGAGCTTTTAAAAGTCATACTTAGATACCTCCGAGGACTGTCAAGGGTTTTGGCTCTGCTTTGTACTTGTGAGGTTCCTTTGAGATTGACAAGTCATCAATGATATCTCCAGAATATCTGTATGCTCCAAAGGACTCCAAACACTGCACTGTCACTCAGACTTGATTCAACGCTTGGCCCTTGGAACTGGGAGTTTGTGCTGGGCAGGCACCCTGTGCAGGGCTGTGTTTTCCACAACTCACTGGAACAACTCAGCGCTCCAGCATGCAGTGCCCTGCACCACTGCAAGTTGCAATTGCTCTGCTGGCTCGGGCTCTGCAAGATGCTCTCTCAGCAGTGGCCATATGGCAATGCCAGCCCTAGTCTTCATGATGAGGATAGAATGTTCTAGCAAATATTCCCCACGAATTGGAAACTAAAATGTAATGCTGTTAACTTTCAAATATCCATGTTACTAGAGAGGAGCAGACACATTCACTGAAAATATTACAATGAACTTGTCAGTGCAGGAAAAATAAGACTCTTAAAGTGATGTGGTATGGTTATAATGGTTATGACTGTGCATTTAGAAACACACCTACATCACAATCACACACACATTCACACAGGCATACACGCACACACCCTTATCACATAGTAGACCCCTTTGGGACATTTTACTGCCTCCAGTTCTGGCTCACCTTATAAGGAACGAAGGTAGAGAAGTGTGGGGTAAGGGTATTTGAGTGATGGAAAAATCTTTAGACTTTACCAGTTGCATAACTCACATATATAAAATCACATGGCTACTATATATGATGAGGCATGCTTGTAGACTGAACTGAATGATCTCTGCAAAAAACCTACCAGAAATCCTATAGTACTTGAATATTTTATCTTCAGCTGAGAATCTTCTATCTCTGCAAAGAGAAACTGAGGGAATTGGTACTGTCACCAATTTTTAGTTGGTCAAAACAACTTCGGAGTTCCTTTTTGGAACAACAAAGCCTATACACAGACTTTTAAATAATAAAATGGTGTAAGATATGTTTTAGAATAACTGTTTCTCAATTTTAGAGAAATTGTTTGAGATCACTGAGAGCTAACTTATCACTGAGAGATAAGAACAGGCTGGATAACAACATTTAAAATTAAAAATAACAAGTGAGGAAAACATTATGTCATTTTCTTGTGATGCTCATAAGGTTACCTTGAGGACAGTTTTCAAAGATGAGTTAGAAAAATATGTTTCTGATGATGGCATCATGGGGATAAAAGTGTGTAGACCTCCTAAAGTGTCTAAGTTGAAGGGGATCAAACAAAATTGAATATACAAAACCTGAAGTTTGTTAAAAAATTGCCAGTGGGTCATTCTCTTTTCTGGGCTAGAACTAATTTCAGGACTTCAAAAAATAAACAGTGAAGTAGAAATATCACGCCAAGAGATGGAGACCAGGGAGCTTCTCTATTCTGCATTACTCTCTATCTCCGGAGTGTTACACATCACTTAGGTACTATCCTCACTGATTTAAGTTCCTGGCTTAAAATAATCTTTTTCCAAAAACCCGAGCCATTTGATGGGGAAGAAGATACAACACAAGCTGCTTTAAGTGGAGGTGTTTTTATGACTCTATTTATTACCGCCTCCACCCCAAAGCAGAGATAATTAACTTTCGTGAAAGCCAATCATAAAGCCATTACCTTATGTAGTCTTATATGTATACCTCAGCTGGTGTGAGGACTGTCATTACCTATATGTCATGAGGCCCTCTGTAACTCAACAGCAACATCAAAGTAAATAAGCATTATTTTGAATAGTAAAGGTTTCTTAAAGGAACTTTGCAATCATTAGATGCTTCACTTGTTGCAACATCCAATATTTATCTTAGGGAAAATTCTCAAAATTTTTAGTATCATTTAATTCAATATCATGTTTTGTTAATCAAATTTTATTTCTGTACCAGAAGAAATAATCATTAGTTGTACAAGAACTGTGAATGGTCTTTAAGTCTAGAAAGGGACATTTAACCAAAGGCCTCCAAGATTTCAGTGCCGCTGGAACTTTAATGGGCAGGAATCACTGGAGGATCCTGTTGAAATGAAGATTCTGATTCAGTGGTTTGGCTGGAGCTTAGCTTTAAATTTCTAACAGGACCCAGGAGATGCCAATGGTGCTGGTCTCTAGGGTTATGCTTTGAGTGGCAAAGATTTCAGAAAACATTTCTTTCTGAAGAGTCCTTACAAAAAAACAAATAACAACTAAGAGGCATAAACTCCAGTTACAATTTAGACATATGCTCGCCATGATCCATGATGTTCTGGAGAGTCCAGTTCTGGCATTCAACAGGAAACCATAGCAATGTGCATCTTTCCATGTGTACAGAGCGTGTCATCAGTTAGAGGCAGATGGGAACAGGTGTTGTCGGATTGGTGAGCGGCCTGAGGAGTAAGCCTTTGTAGTTATTTCAGGTGTGGGTGAGTTCAGTTTTTAAAACAAGGATCAGGGCGGTGGTTTTGACAATCCTAAAACTCAGGGGTGTAGGGTACCTTTGGGTGAGCACACAAATCTTCAATTTGAGAAAGAAAGGGAACTCTTGGGTTTAATTAAGAACTTTGTTAAAAGCAAGAATGCTGTCAGATATTTTGCTTTGATGTTAATTCTTTGACAAAAATAGGGACTTAGGCACGATGAGCAAGGTGGTTACAAAAACAACACAAAACATGGAAACAAAGAACTCTCCCTAGGGAGGCGGCTGTCTTTGTGTTTGCTGTTCTGCAAAATACTGTGTTTGAGCATGAATATAAGGCGTAGACCTTAGCATCCAAAGGTGTTTTCTCATATCAGGGGAATTAACATAGCTAATTCCTCAAGAATGGTAGATATAGGCTACCAGGGCTGGATACTCTGGAAGCACAGATACAAGAAAGTGTGCTATTCATACACTGCCACATAAATCTGGTCGGAGTGATGGTTTAAGAGTGTGTAAAGAAGAGCAAAGTCAGATATCAGTTTGTAATGAGTAAAGATTGTTAAATCAATGTAGAGCTGGGAGTTATTGCAAATTTCTACTTATACACATTTTCTAAAGATGCTCACATTGACAAAGAACTTGAGTTGTGTTCTGCATATTCTTTGAAGGATGAATCCAGTGTCTTACAGACCTCATAGATTAGCCAGTTTATGTACTATTGGAACCCCAGTGCTACGAGGTATTTTGAAAGCATGAATCCTATTTTTAAGTGTATTTGGAAAAAATGTTGCAGACAATTTGTCCCTCATCAGGAGTCATAATGCACTCTAACCAAGTAAAGGCTCTGAGGCATCTTATCATGTAAGGATCCCTATCTAACCTTATGTCACACGCTGGTAAATTATTAACATCCTACACAACACTTTAGAAAAAGGAGATCCTGATTAAGCTTTTATATATCAGTGGTGATTTTTATATTATTAAATGTTTGTGACTTCAGCTGATTGGTTCACTGTAGCCATGCTATGTTAATTGTATTAACGATTTTATATAAATTTAGTGAGATGGAATGACTAGTAAAAAATGTTATGAAATTCCAAGCTCATTCTAGATCTATGATACAGCGGTAATTTCCAATCTCACATATATATTTATAAAACTTTGATATTGTGGATATCACCTTTGCTCCTTCAGATAAAAAATCCCTAAGATGAAGTTCTAAAGTAAAGAGTCAGAAATCTCATATAATCCTTCCTACTAGGATATAATCATTACCCTTTTATTGATTGATTGACTAAAACTAAAAATGTCTCTAGAGAAGCAATTACTATAGACCTTGAATTATACTGGCTGCTTTGGAAAACACAAAGGGAACACTTTCTGACCTTTAAGAACTGACAACATAAATGGAGAGACAAGACAGCCTCCCTTGAAAATTTAAACAGATGTAAAGATCATATACACTTAAACACCATGTGCGTAGTATAGATATTTTGGATAGTGACTATTTAGAGATGGATGTTGCATACTCCTGGAGGGTGAGACAATTTATTTCTCATTCTTTTGCTCACCCTCAAAACCTACCACAGAATTTTGTTGAGTTCCATTGGATTATATTGGTTGGCCTGAGAAGTCAAAGAAAGCTTCATGGAAGACAGTGGGCTCGACACCAATCTCATCTGCTGGAAATGAAGGCTCAAAAGGCTCTTCTTTAATTACGTTATATGAGCAGCCTCATGGCAAAAGGAATCAGCACAAGGGCAAGCAGGAAGATCAGAAGAAATCATCTGAGAGGATCTCCAAGCTCAACCTGGTGAAGCCACAGCATGCGATAGACAAGCTTAGCCTGCAAAAGATACAGGAGCGCTCTTTCAAGAAAGGCACCAAACCTCCTGCAGCTTGACGATGGCTCCTCGTGGCAACCAGAGCTGGTATGGATAAGTCTCCTTTGTTCGGAGTGGTGGAAAAACTCACACACAGCCATTTTTGCCTTCTCCCTCAAACAAATATTATGCAGAGCATTCACTTCTATAATCGTCAATCTTGTCCATTTAAAACTCACCCCATGGACCACAAAAGATACTGTAGGTCCTACAGTCCTCGTAAATCCTCCACACATGCATCTGTCTTGCAGGATTTTTTCCTGTTCTCTGAAAGGTAATAGGAACATCTTTCTTTTGTGTCTGTGGCTTTTAAGTTATTTTTGATTTTTACTTCCACTGTGTTTGTTTCTCTAACTTGGGGCTAATTATAGAAGATATCTAATACCAGGGACAGTAATAGAAAAGAACAAAGAAATATTTGGGCCCAAGTGAACAACATTTTCACTTATATACTGATTAAAATAATCTGTTATTTGGGGAATCACTGGTTTTTGTCAGTTTTCTTTTGCTCCTTATTCCCAGGCAGGTGTTCAAATCCCACTGTATCCATACACTCACTGCAATGCTCAATACTTTGAAGGTTAATGGACCACAGAGAAGGATCTGACAAACGGGTGACACAGGAATGCAAGAGAATAGAGGACGGCAGGGTTGGTGGGATTGCTATAGTGCAAGGGACTGGGAAACCATGGTGCTTCCAGTGTGAGTACCATTGACTTCCAGCCTCTTGTAGACTCAGAGTCCCCTATGACTCGCTGTGCTGTGGGCCCTTTGTCAAGCCACTTAACTTCTCTGTGCTTCCCTTTCATGCTGGTGAGTTTCAGATGATGCTGTTTACTAGTTTGTAAAAGGCTTTGGGATCCCCACATGCTGTAAATTACTTGATATTAACAATAATTGCCTACAGATTTTTCCAAACCATTTACAGAAAGAATCTTTGCAATATGAGGTTAAATTATAATATGCTAATAGTCAGTCAATGTTGAGCAGTATACTTCTGTACACTGAGCTGTCACATTCTTCCTGCTCAGAGCGGGAATGGGAAAGTACATTCCCTTTCATATTTCTGTGTTTTCTGGTTCAGGCTTACAATTGTCTTGGCATTAGAGAACTAATATCTTCTCAACATAACCTTTTCTCTATGCTGAGGTTGTGGCACAATGCTTTGGAAACCATGCATGTATCCCCCTTCCTGAAAAAGTGATGGACACTTTCTCGTACAAGTTGTGTGTAGCTGTGGTGAGATGCTTCTGAAACTCTTATGAACAAAGAAAGCTCTGTGCTGAAATGTAGCTTAAAGGAATGGTATTTAGCCCGAGGAAATTTGCAGGAATTTACCAAAGGGAGAGGTTGTCCTAACTAAATTTCAACCAAAAATAATGTAAATAAATCTAACTCATGTAGGATATATAAACCAGAGACAGTGGAAATTGACCAGACATGTAAGTGACCTGATCCAGGTTTCTGACCTGCTTTGAAGGGCATGTCGCAACGAAAGTGAGGTAGAGGCTGTTGGAAAGGTATTTTTGGCAAAATTTACAATTTCTCCCCTTTGGCCAAGAAATTAGTCAACTAACAGGACTTTATTATAAAACTATCAAGTGTAAAAAAACCTGAAGCATAAAAGAAGTGCAAACAACAGCTGCTTACCTTGAGCAGCTTACAATTTAGCTGACGAAACAAGACAGTCACCCAGAATGGACACCCTAGTTAAATTGCCCTTTATGTTATAAAGCAGTAGATTTTACAAAGACGTGCATCTTGAATGAAGAGTAGGCTCAGTTGGAAGAGTCTGTTGCACAGCCTGAGTTTCCAGAAGGGGGAGTATTATCCCCAGGTCTTCAGGGACTTTGTCTAGTTGATCACTATATCCCTAGCATCTGGAAGAGTTCCTGCCACGTAACAGATGAATAATAAATATTTGTTGAATGAATGGATTAATGAATAGAAGAGAAAGGGAACAGATGAGCACAGCAAATATGGATTGGGTTCTATATTCAATTTCCTCTTTCATCAGTTGGAATGGGTTAGGCTCTAAGCATAGAAAATCTAATAACAGAGAAAGCATACACTGCTTTTTTGTTTCATGAAGTCTGGGACAGTCCCGTGCCATCAGCGACCCAGGTTATTTCATGTTTCTGCTTTTCCATCCTTACTAATGTAGTCTTTGTCCTCTGGCTGTCATCTCATGGTCACAAGAAGGCAGTTGCAGTTACAAATACCTGTGATGTGAGCAGGGAAAAGCGGGGATGGGGCAATAGAATGAGTGGGGAAAGGCTGAGCTGCAAAGGACTTTTTCTCCTAGGAGTCTATTTCTAACTGCAGGGGAGGCTGAGAACAAGTTTTTAGGATTTTAATCTCCATAGTAGAGGAAGGTATGAAAGAAAGAGATTGGGAAGGGATCGTGAGTCAGCCACTTCCAGCATCTGCGACACAGCTTTTCTGTGACTAGTTGATGGTCCATAGGATTGGAGGCTTGGAAATCATATTCAAACCACACAGGAGTCCACATTCTGAGCTATCACTAGATGATATAGACGTGGCTAGCTGCCCTAAGCTTCATAGGATTCTAGAGTCAGAGGGAATCAAGTGAATTCTTGAGGATTGCTGGAACTGCAGCATTTATGAGAGTTCCCAAGCTGCTGCTGGGGAATTCTGGAAAAGTCTAGAAAAAAATGACCAAAAACAAAACAAAAAAAAAAGTTTAAAAATTTATACTCACTGCACCTCAAATGTAAAGAGACTATATGTGTATGTGTATATATGTATATATACATATATATGTATATCCACATACATATACATATACATATTCTTTGGTTTATAGAAATGATTTAATAGTTATCCTAAATAAATCCCTCACTTTCAGGGTATCAAGAAGAAAAAGCTTGACTTTATAGCTGCTGTTAACTGTGTCTCAGTATCTTTTTTGGATGGTTTAGGCTCTTTTGAGTAAGTGGTGGTCATTTAGATTTTTTTCACCCTTTCTGTATCCATGTGGTTCACAGGTCTCTACTGGTGACCATTTGGGTTCCCTGCTCTCACACGGTCTCTGGGAACATCATTCTGGTACGCATTGTTCTAACTTCCCATCCCTTCCTTTTGCTTCCAATTGCCAACTTCCAGCCCACAAAATCTTCTTGTTCTGACCCAGACTCATGGGAGTCTTCTTTATATGTGCTCCTAAGTCTCCCCACTAGGCACAGGGACTTTCTGGGTCTCCCTCAAGCAGGTCCAAGTCTTAGTCCATTAGGAGTCAAGAACACTTCTCAGGCTCATCTATCTACCAAAGCCCTTTTTTGGTCACTGATATGAAATCCTTCAAACCTAATTTGGAGGTCTCTTCCCAGGTCCCTGCTCTCAATGCTCTTTTAAACCTATCTTGTGTATGTTCCTCCTCCCCGGTGGCCTAAGTCACTCACTCACACCCACCACCCCCACTCCTTTGCCCGACAGTAAATCTACATACTCTAGATCACCAGGCCTCCTTCAGGGTAGACTGATGAAAGCTAGTGGAATAGAAAAACCATGATCTACTTAACAACCCAAGCCTACCTTACAAGACTATTTTCTTAATGCAGGCTCAGAGAAGTTATACTTTGAATGTCAAAAGCTGACTTTTTCTTGTTACCTTTATTGAGCTGTAATTTACATACAATTAAAAACACCCATTTAAAATATACATGTCAATAACATTTTCTACTCATTTCATTATATGTCTCCCTTTAAATCAGTGATATGTGAACGTGATTTGTATCTCCAAGAGTGCAAGGAAAGAGCCTAGGGAAAAAGGTGGGGGGCTTTTGAGGAGTTCAGAAATGGTAGACTTGTTAGTAATTCTCAGTGAAAGTACTAAACTTGGGAACTCCAGGTAATCAGTATGTGACTAGAGGTATTGCTTTAGAAGTGATCTTTATGGCTTCCTCTCAAGTCTCAATCCCTCTACTATCTCTAGACTGGCTTCCACAGCCTCAAGCTGGTCAAAGTCCTCTCCCACACAGGTCTAGATCTCATCTTTCAAAACCCCTTCTCTTTAACTGAAAATCTCAATCCATAAATTAGCGGGCCAGGCTGATCTGATTATAACAATTTATATTAAGGTATAAAGGAGGCTGCTTGAGGTTACTCACAGTTTCAAAGATTGTTGATATCTGAGTTTTGAATCTAATTTGTAGAAAGTCTGTGAGAGGAAGTTAGCAGCCCGGGCCCTCTCACAATCAATCCATGGCTGTTTTGAGCCAACATCTTCCTGTTTTGGGGAGAGTCCTCTGTGTTCTTGCTACTTTACTTTGTCCATCTGAGAGCCAATGGGAGGTCGGTTTTGCAGCTTATTTTCCAAGCCTCTTCTTCATTCTTGCACCTATCCCTGCAAAGGAGTCATTTCATGAGTCAAACGTGTGAACCCTAAATACCTGAAACAATGAAATCATACCCATGAATGCATAGAAGTCACCTGCAGTTACTGTAATAATAAACATAATATCACAAAGGTCAACAGTAGGGACTTTGATGGACTTATGTTTGAATTCAACCCTGTAACTCCCAATTTTTGAGTACTTAATTTTAGCCATACACTGTGTCAGAAACTTTTATATATGTTCTGTATTTCCCAAATTGCCATAAACCATGAGGGATAATTTTCTTCTAGCACCTAAATCACAATAATTTGAAACTTTATTCTCTTTAACAGTTGAGACAGCCAGTCTTTCTAGAAGTCCCCAGGAAACACTTAAAATCTATCCCCCAAACCCAATAATCAATTTTTCTCTGCAATCTTAGCCACTTGCTGGTTTTCTACCCTATCTCTAAGTTCCCATGAGCCCCTGCTCATGAGCAAGCTTGTCAGCTCAAGGGATTTGAAGGCTGGTTTCTCTGTATCACTTTACTCCACGTGTGGCCTCAGGAACACCACTATGCCCCAAAGATGGCCACCACCGATCCCGCCCATTCCCCTGTGTGCACGCCACCTCTCCAGCAAAGAGACAGATTGTCTCCCCTCTCCTCGATTCTGGCCTGGTCTGTAACTTGCAACGACCAGTAGATTGTGGCAGAAGTGACAGTTCCCCAGTTCTTGGCTGAGACCTTAAGAGATCTGGTAGCTTCCACCTTTGTCCATTGTAAGCCATTATCATATAAAGAATTCAAGTAGCTTTTAGGAGAGGTGATGACAGGGAGTCAGGGGGAGAGGTTGGGTTCTTAATGACAAATGTCTGGCTAATGGTGGTGTTGGGATTGGGACCCAGATCTGTTGGATTCTGAGGCTTGTGCACTTAATCTTTCCTTTCTAGCTCTATTTTAGGGCATAAATATTTAATTATTTGTAAGACTTAGTTTCCTCTTCTTATATAATGGGATAGCCAGAAATTCAGAGATTATTTTAATAGTTAACAAAAATAATATTTCTAAAATATTTCATCACATACATGCACATACACACATGTGAAATGCCCAGAAAATTGAATCACTACCATACTGACATATGAAAAGCAGATATACATTGACACCCAAACCAGGTCAATTATTTTATTATAATTGCAAAGTGATACAGAACTTGATTACAGCCAAGATACATTACAAAAGATAGCTATTTTCTCTAGTATTAACAGTGTACGGTTTGCTGGTCTCCAAAGCTGCAGCAGTGGGCATATGTGTGCGTAATGTTTGGATGCGTGAAGGTCATATTAGACCTTCTGGAAACACAGCAGGCTCTCTCTGAGTCCATACTTCATATACCTAGAAGCTTTCTGCATTACTTAGCATACATCCTACCGGGCCATCTCACCTGAGCCAGGTGCAGCTCCTCAATCTTGAAGTTATACGATACACTGTAGATTGCAGTGTTCTCTAAAATTCAGGCATGAGCAAAGTTCCCACTCAGAGTACACTCAGATACCACAGTGAAGGACAGCCTATGCGTGGGACATCACTAAACTCAGGGCCACAATACTAAAGCAAGAGCCGCATTTCAAAATTTAGTTCATCTTTTAAAAAAGTAGATTGACCATATCTTGTATAATGAGATGCGCTAGTGATTTCATTTTAAACAAAAACATACACCAGGGGAAAACTGAAAACTAGGATTTACAACATTACATATAATTATAGAGTAGTGAGGCTGATGGGCCACATCCCAGCCTCACTCTCCATGAATCAGACATGTAGACTTAGCTTGCCACTCTGCCAGAAAAGTCCTTCTTGCCTATGCACTGTGTGTTTAAATATAGGAGGGTGTAAAACTGATCAAAGAACTAGATATCAAACCTTCTTACCAAGAAAACTATGGTAGGTAGCTATATAAATAACATAATGATTATTTCAGAAAACGTGGAAAAAATAGAAAAGCAAAATGAAAGAAAGGCACCTAAAGTCCATAATTTTTAGGTAACTGCTACTCTTTTGCTGTATTATTCTCCAGTTGTTTTCATTAAATTTATCTATAAATATGTTACATGTTTTTAAAATATATAAATTGATACCTCTTTAATTTTTAGATAATATTTCTATGATTATTGGAGATTTAAATATTTTATATGTTTATTAGCCAATTATATATTATCTTTTGCAAATTACCTAGTCTGGCCCTTTATGTAATTTGGTGGGGTAGAGAGTGGGAAGTTTTCTTTATTTCTTACTGGTTGGTGAGACCTATTTCTATAAAAGAATAATAAACCTTCGTCTATCATTTATTGCAAATACTTTTCTCAGTTTGATGCTTGGCTTTCTTCTGGTTATTTTTAGTGGTAGAAATTCAATATTCTTATGTGTTCAAATCTTGGGGACTTGGAAAGAACCACAAATGTGAATGCATAAGTAAATAAATCTTTCTAATCTGGACATTCCTAAAATAGTTTGGACCTGGGAATGCATATGTTTGTGTACGCAGGTGGCTGCTGGCTGGTCCTGGCCCAAGCTCACTCTGATGGCCTCTAACAGGGTGGCCAGGTTTAAAATACATTTGCTGCAACCATTTTAAGAAAAGGTGCAGGCAGGTTAGGCACCCGGACCTAGTCAGAGAGCAAGTTGCTTAAAATAAAACAGGAAGAAGACTTTTTAAGAGATGGAACATCTGTGATAAACTCATTTTCTGTGCAAGCACCAATGGAGATGCCTGTCTGGGTCGGCTGAGCAGCATTTCTATAGCAGTCGAAAATTCATTTCATTTCATTATCAGAACTATTCAAGCACCCCGGTTTGGATCAGGGAACAGCTTCTTAAACCTGCAGGAAGCTCATTTACCCCCGCTGAGGCCCCAGCTCCCTTTCTTATGAGAAGGTAGAGATAGTTTGCTTACAAATCCTGGCAGATTATATATATATATATATATATATATGATTTGTAGTAAAGGAACATGAATATTTCTTGATCATATATATACATATGATTTGTAGTAAAGGAACATGAATATTTCTCAGGATCCTCCATCTCCAACAACCTTGACATCATTCTTTTCTGTTTGATTTGGGCCCGTTGCAAGGCTACTTTCCTAATCCTCTCATCTGTTAAAAATACTGCTCCCAGTGCATTAGTAAACAGAGAAGCACCTCTGAGGTGGAGTGCAGTGGAACAAAGAACAGGGCATCAATTCTCTCAACAGCCAGCAATAAGGCAAGTTGAGTATTTTTCAAACAACAAACACTGATTGAGAAAACTTTTAAAGAATCCCAGATGGCATTTACAGATTCAGAACTAAATTAACGGAGGGGAAAAAAATCCATATAATTTGAAGCCTTTACAATGAAAGCCGTTAAGACCTGTTCCTTGACTGCGACTCTCCTGGGCTCAAAAACCATAACTGCAAGCAAATTCTTGGAAGCTCCATGTCAGAAGGAACTGGAAGACAGTATGCAGCAGGAAGAGGCCGGCTAAGTGATGCTGAAATGTGGGAAAGTGGCATATGGTTGGCGAGTGGGGGCTAGATGATTAGGGGAGACTAAGATGCAGGTAAGAAAAGAAATGAGGCCAGTTAGAGCAATTTGTTGTCCAGAGAGTAGAATGTCAAGGAGAAGGCGACAACCAAGACAGTCAACTAGTGTGTAGGGCATTTCCAGGAATGGGGGAGGAGGCGCTGCTGAGAAATCCAGGCAAGTTGGCTCCAGTCAGGGTGAGGGAGTTTGGAAAGTAACTCCGTGTCGGCCTCCATCCCTTTGTCACTGCTGGGATAAGCTGATTAAATATTTCCAATGGAAAAGACCAAATTGGGAAGTTGTAGGCGAAGTAAGAAGTGACAGGGTAGGAGTCAGGAGCCCAAGGTGTACTGGAAGAATTCTAGCCTTAAAGTACTAATATTTTAGAGGGTGTGTTGTGTTTCTTTTGCACCCCACCCAATCTATTTCTTCCTTCCAAGGGGTCCAACTATCATGTCACTGTGTACATAGTAGGAACTATATTGTTTCATGTTGCTAAACTAGACAGGTCTCAGGAAAATCTAGGAAATTGGCATTGTGGTTAAGCCACTGGAACCAGTTCTGGTCCAGGAAACCTGGGCTCTGCTTTGTGGGATAAGTGATTGGGTGGTAGAGGGCAAAGACAAAAACGAAACTGCCACAGATGCCCTTGGCTGGGCACTTACTGCAGACCACGCATTATGTGAAAGTTGTCACCTGCATTGTTACATTTACAGAGATGCTTACTATTTTTTTCATACTCACTTACAGAAGAAGAAAGGAAGTCTCAGTGTAAATAAGTAACATCCCCAGACCTCACATATAAGTGGTGGAAGTGGCTCACAGAATTCTCTGAATCTGAAGCAAGATGCACTAGAAACTGTAGCACGTCTTCCTGGTAGGATAATATTTATTACCTGTAGTGTCAGGCTCAGCCTGATTGATTCACTGCTGTTCTGAGAGTACAGGATGACATATCTTGTCAACACAGTTAGGATACTTTATTTGAATTCCCGACCTTCAACTGATTCACCCTTTGCCCGTTTGAAATTAGTAAAACGGCTACATTAACATTTCTCTTAATGCTCTTTTTTAAGGAGTACATTTTTAAGCATGGAAATAATGCATTTAAATGTGCTCTATAAAATGTGCATTTGTTTATAATAGACCAAGAAAATTGCAAATGCAAAAGTACAAATTGTTTTAGACACGAGCAATTTTTGTACTGATAGTACTTATAATGACCTAAAATACACATTTTAGTGTATATGTGCTGAGGAATGCATTTTTGAATGTTGACTTCTAATGTAGGCATATCAAAAAAAATTCTCATTAATTGCAAATATATCCTAGTTACTACCTGTTTCTCGAATTAAAATAATATCTACCTCATTTTAATGACTAATATAGAGCAATTCACACATATGTGATTTATGAGTTGGAAGCAAGATAGAAAATAAATGTACAAAATGTTAAGTCTGTTATCTCAAAAGACAAATACCTTTATTTTATGTATTTGAACAATTGTGTTGTTGTTTGATCTGAAGAATAAAGGTGGAGACGGGGAGAAAATAAAATAGAAAAGTGAAATGGCAGGAAGGAAACAGAAGTAGAATTAACGGTGGGGGTCGGGGAGGAATAACATTTATTTATCCACATGACAAATAAAAATGAATGATTTTTTGGCAGAAATGTTTCATTAAGGTAGAACTGTGTCTTTTTTACTCATTTATATTAGGCTTAAATGCCAGGAAAATGTTATTATTTTGCCTACTCTCATTTATTAAAATCATTTTAAAAATGTACTTCCCAGACATCCATCTGTCATATCAGGAAATAAGCTAATTTTCTCTTTCTGTCTTTTTTTCAAATATGCTAAAAGAAATTAGATAAACTAATGTAATGTAATTTATTATATATTTCTCTACTGTGTTAGAATACATATGCTTGTTAGAAAAACTTTGAGAAAAAGAAAATCAAAGGAGAAAAATCAGTATTCTCACTACCCCCAAAAAACAAATCTTAACATTCTAGTGAATTTCCTTCCTTCCAGTCTTTTTTTCCCCCCTATAACTGCTTATGGGCTGAAACTAACATTTTTGCAAACTGTTAAAATATCTAGAAGTAAGTATTAGGTACATCATTATCATTTTCTCCCAGATTGAAAAGAGGCAAAAAAAAAAAAAGCTTCAGGAACCCTTAGTTCACGCATCATGTTCTGAGTCTGATAGAAATGATGTTTTAGCCTAAACTGAGTTAATTTCAACCTTGCATCCCTCACCGCTTCTGCTGTATTTCACCATATGTGCAACAGAGCGGAGCTTTCATATACTGTTCCCAAGTCTCTGTCCCACGTGCATGGTAATGATGACAGAACTGTGGAAGCAGCATCGATGAAGACACCGTTCAATTCACAATGTCACTGCAGAATAGATCTAATGAACTTAAGGTCTCAGTAGGTAGATATTGGTTCCAAAACTGGAACATAATACATGGTAAGAATTTTCTTCCCTGGAGACCACAGCCAGTAATATGTCTGTTTTGATTCCATTGGCTTAATTTAAAGAATAAGTTGCTCCCTGTACTACTTAGTCTTTTACCAAAGATTGATGAGAAAATGGTCTACGTGGTCCAAATGAAGGGAGATGTTGATCATTCTGTGGGAAATCCAGATTCTGTAGGAGCAGACTTTGCATCTGAATGTGCACCTCCATGTCTGACTCAAAATTTGTGTTTGTGCTGTGTGGCGGCTTGAATGAGGACTCAGGAGACCTCAGAAGTTTAGCTCAGGCAGTCACTCAATAGCCTGACTTTTATTCTGTTGTCTCCAGCTGAAGCATGAGAGAAGTTATTCTGATTTTGAGAATGTATATTTTCTGTTAATTATAACTGATATAGTTTACAGACTGAAACATTACAGACTCAAATCCATTAGGTATGCTTATTTAGATGTCAGCATTCGGTGTCTTCATACATGAGTGGCCAACCATGTGACAGAGGAAATGATGGGAGGTTTTGTCACTTTGGCAGCTTCATCACATAGAGTCTGTGATTTCTTCCTCAAGAGACTAGCTCTGGCCTGGTGTTTTATAGGCCTTTCTGTCTTGGGAAGATGCCATTGCCTTATTCTTCCACAGACTCTGTAACCCAGCATGGAACATCATTATCTCTGGGTGGGCTGGATATTCTTGTGTGCCTTTGTATAGTTCCCAAGAGGTTGACATCTACTTCTGGATAATCAGAGAACTAGATTTTGCTGACTTTTCTATGTTCTAGCTTCTCTACCTTAGTTGTCTTATAGTTAGTTGTCATATATTACTATACACACACACACACACACACACACACACACACACACACCCATATACATATAACTGATAAGTTATTATTTGATTTTTAATTAAATTTATTGGGGTGACATTGTTAATAAAATTATATAGGTTTCAAGGATACAATTCAATAATACGTCATATGTATATTGCATCGTGTGTTCGCCACCCAGTGTTAAATCTCCTTTCGTTGCCATGTGTTTGACCCCCATAACCCTTTTCTACCTCCCCGCTTTCCCTCTCGTAACCACTAAAACTGTTGTCTGTGTCTATGAGTTTTTGTTTTTCTTGTTCATTTGTTGCCTTCAGTTTTATATCCCACATATGAGTAAAATCATATGGTTCTCAGTTTTTTCTGTCTGCAGCGTCAATGTTTCTGATGTGCGCACACATACACCTTTAAGATTTATATATACAACCTCATGAATTCATTTCCGTATTTTATTATTGCCTTGGGATACATAACTAAACAAAATTTTATTTTACTATTTCATAGATGATAATATAAAACTTTATTTTTACTTGCTCTTCCTAATCCTTTTGCTTTTCCTTCAGTAGGCTCCTTTCCCTTGTCCTCAAACCAACTGCTGTTGATTCTTTGATGTTCTACTTGCCGTGTTTCTGCAGTGGTTACCACTACCATCGTGTTTGTTAATTTGTGAATCGTGGTAATTCTCAGACAGTCTGTTCCTCTGGTATTTCTCTAAGTATTGCATTTCCTTTAGCTCTCGTATTCTTTCCTCATTCCTTATAGTCTGTTTATGATCTGGATGATGGAATGGCAAACTTTTTCTATAGAGGGCTAGATAGTAAATATTTTAGGCTTTGCTGGCTATGCAGTCTCTGCAGCAATTTCTCAACCCTGACACTGTAGCACAAAAGCACCATAGATGATATTTAAATGATTGGGTGTAGCTATGGCCCAATAATATTTTATTTACAAAGAGAGGCAGCAGGCTGGAATTAGCCTGTGGATCACAGTTCACTGACCTTTGTTACAGACTATCACCTGCTAGGTCAGACTTGCCATTATCCCATAATAGATTTGACACATTAAGAATTTATAAATATTTACAGTTATGTTAATTATTAAAAATTAGGAAAAGCTTACAATAATAATGTTTACTGAACACTTACTATGTACTAGGCACTGTGTTTTAAGCATGGTACATGAATTGTCTCATTTAATTTGCTCTGTAGCTTTATGAAATAAATTCTAAGATTAGTTTGATTTTATAGATGAGGAAACTGAGGCACAAAGAGATTAGGTATCTTGCTCGGGATCACCTATGAAAAGGAATTCAAGTGGCCTACCTCCAGAGCCCACTCTAGTAACTAACTACTGTTCAGTGTTGTCACCCAAACATAAGAACATGTAACTCCAGATGAGAGGACTTAACCCATGATGCCACGGTCAAATGGCCATTGCAGTTTGTTTTAACATATCACTAAAGACATAACACCGCTGCCATTGAAGATCACCCATTCCTCAATGGTATTGAAGGTTAGGTATCACTATCTTAAAAATCACTACAAAGCATTTCAGCCAAGGAAATTCCCTTTCTTTTTCTTGTTGTCTTTTGATTATCCACAAGAACTGAAGGAGAGATTTAACCGTTAAACGAGAACATATTTATTATAGGAGTACTGACATCATTGCTTAGTTCTTCATATGATTCACATTGGCAGCAAAGCGGGAAACTTACAGCTTTTGGAATAAATTTTGGGCTGAAGTAGCACATCCTCAAGAGTTTACTGTGACTGAAACCTGACTGTAAATAGGATGTCCTGACTTTGCTTTGTAGAATGTAGATACAGGATGAGAGGCCAGGTATTCATATTTTATCTTTTAATAGACCCCTTAACCTCTGTGATAAGTGAGCACACATTTTTAAAAAACCTTATTCTGTATAAGAAAGCTATATTTAAAAAAAGCTTTCTTTTAAGTGAAATAGTCGAAAAGCAACCTGTGTGTGGAAATGCTCTCAGAATTTTTGAGAGAATGTTTTGTCTGCAAAAGTAAATAAACGAATGAATGTTTTCTGAGCATTTATTATATAAAAATATGTATTCATTATTTAATATGTCACAGGCATTGTTAAATGGGGGCATGAATAAAATATCTATTATAAAATTAAAAACCCAACAATCTTTAAAAAAAATAACCTGATTGTAAGAAAAATGTACATTGCAGAAAATCTGAAGAGTAAAAAAAAAGAGAGAGAGAAAAAAATAAAAACCTTCTTTAATTCCCCATTCAGAGAGAACTATGTTACCAATTTGAGGTGTTTCATATTTTCCCATGCATACTCTATGTGTAGATCTTTTTTGAAAAGTAGATCAAAAGATCTGCGTTTCCCTGTATGTACTCTGTCTGTAGATCATTATTGGCATAATACAGAATATAGCTTTACATCTTCTTTTACATCTTCTTTTTCAACATTATAGAGTGAGCATTTTTCATATCATTAAATGACTTGCAAAAGTATCATTTAAATTGTACATTGTATTCTAATTTCTCCCCAAATAACGGGCTTTCCTTTTCCTCAAATTATCTGGGATCCCTGTCAGAATGGCTTATTTAAGAAATGAGGAAAGTTTAGACCTTTCCATTACAATGGTTAAAATAAAAATTTCGTGGGTTTAATTTTGGTTACCTGGAAAATTCACTTATGCAAAAACTTATAATGGTAAATAAATGAACTTTTAATGAATGCACATCATGTCTGGTCCAAAAACGTCTATCTACATGACCGAGTAGAACCATTATTTCTTTAAATAGATGCAGATAAATAGAAGGTGTGGCATCAATAAAGCTGCATTTTTAAATGAAAACCCAAAGGACTACAGGCCTAAAGGTCAAACAAAAAGTCAATTGATTACTTGACAAAATCAATTAATATGAATGATTACTGTGATTTAGATATTCAAGAATTTTTTTAATTAACATTTTAAACTTTGTTACTCCCTTTCCCTTCAAAATACATACACTTCAAAATACATACACTCACACAACATATACACAACACACACACACATGCACACAAAAACACACTCATATTCCCAGATTAGTCAGTCAATTCTCTATTTTGCTATAGAGTTTAATCATGATTTAGTGACAGAAATTTTTTAGATCTTGTCATATCTAACTTGTAGAATCATGTACATATGGTGAATTTTGGTGCAGAATTGTGACCAGGTTTTTTTTCTAAAGCAGCGATCAAAACATTTTGATCTTTCATTTAATATAAGCAATAAAACCCCGTGCTTTACCTATTTTTTGTAACTTTATAAAACATGTGATTTGAAGGGCGGAGTGGGGGTTGGTTTCACTGTATCAAAAACATCTTGAATCCTTCTGCCCTTTTTTCCCTCCTCCTCGAATGTTCTTCAACTTGGAATTCAGCTCAAAATCTGAGTCTAACTAAAATTCAATTTAGTTGTTAATCCCATAAGGGGATACAAATAGCTGCTACACATTCTGGCAGAGCCAAAAATGTACAAATTTTTACTTTTAATAATGTTTTCCCTGTCTCTAATTTCCTGTGTGAGAAAACATTCTCTTGGACAATTACCCCCGTAATAGCCTTGCCAGAATCAATTCCAACTTTAGCTATCTCAGAGAGTTCAGTAGCAGTCTGAGAGGTTTTTTTCCTACAATTTTTATTTTGTTGCACAGGAAAACTAAATTTCTTTTTTTTTTATTGCCTTCTCAAATGCTTTCACATATTGTTATATACACACAGGACATACATGTATTAGTGTAATGTATTAGAACGATATTCAGATCATCTCCAACTTACAAATGGATTAAGTTCTAAAAATCCTTTTATCTGTCATTTGAAGCATGTTACACATCGCCCCACAGAAAACAGTGGTAGCATAAAAGGGCAGATTCCAAGAAAAACAAAAAATAAATTTAAACCATATTGCATCAGCATAAAGCACTTTAAGCAACATTTTAATGGCACCTAGCCACCAGTGATAATAAGAAATTCATTCTGAATTTCAGTTACAGATACCAGGAACACATCTCTCTCCATTCAGTGATTTCTCTGCAGGGGACAGAAGGAATGACATGTGGGGTTAGGGCGGAATGGGTGACATAGGCATAAATAATAATCCCCATGCCAATATCTTGTTAACACTCTACGGCTTCAAAAAAAAAAACACATTTCTCCAGATAAATCACACTCCAGGGGGTCCAAACTGAGAAAAAAAAAAAAGAAGATAGATTTATCCAGAAGAAATTGGAGCTCCAGTCTTCAATATATTCATTGGCTTGGTGTTTGTCTATCAGATTGTTTTTTTCACTGAGAAGAGGGTAAACTTTTTTTTGAATAACTTAAAAAATGTAATGAAATTCAACTTGCATAACATTGGGGGTTCAGAAACTCCTCTCGGATCACTGTTATATCTGTGAAAATTTCTTAAGCAGAGGTGACCAGCAAGCTGGCTGCAAGGAAGCAGGCAAAAATGTTACCACTGAGGGAATAAACTTCATGCAAATAAGAAGCCAATCCATTTCCTGCACCCAGTTCAGGCATCACTCATCAATTGCTCCATTGTTGCCTGCTGAGCCTCAATGAAGTTTCAGAATCTTTTCCTACAATGGTGCTGTATTCTTTTCGTAAAGAAAATACATCAAAAACCAATCAATGTAATCTACTGTATTATCACACCAAACATGAATAACCATGTGATCATAACAAGAGATGTAAAAAAACCCCAAAAAACATGAGATAAAATTCATTCATGATAAGAATTCTCAGCAGCCTAAAAACAGAAGAGAATAATAGGCTGTAGATTTTTCATAGAGGAGCACCCAGAACTTGCTCAAGGCCAGAGAATAGAACCTGTTTCCATCAGTCAGACTGGAAAAACAAAACAAAACAAAACAAAACAAAAAAACCCTTATGATTCACAGGGCATTGGATAATTGCAAACTTCCTCAAACTTATGATAAAGGGCATCTACAGGTAATGATAAATGGCATGCTACAATGGTAAAGGGCATGCTACAAGTACTGTCATCTTTAGCGATGCTTTCCCCCTAAGACCAAGTAAAGGAAAAGGATACCGGCTCTCACCACTTCAGTTCGACGTTGTTTTGGAAGTTCCAGCCAGCACAATACAACACAAAACAGAAATAAAAGACACCTAGATTTTAAAGACAACTTTAGTTCCAGACAACATGATCTCTATGTAGAAAATCCTGTAGAATTTATGAAACAAAAAACACTAGAACTAGTAAGTGGGTTTTGTAAGGTGGCAGGATACAAAGTCAATATGAAAGTTAATTATATTTTGATATACTAGCAATAAAATATCAGAAATTGAAATTAAAGTGACATTACTATACATTACTATGAGAAATTTTAAAAGACCTAAATAAATGGGGAAATGTCATGTGCATTAATTGGAAGATTCAGTAATGTTAAGATAGCGATTTATCCCAAATTCATTTATAGATTCAATGCAATCCCAATCAAAATCCCAACGTTTTCAGTTAGACTTGACAAGCTGATTTTGAAAAACACATGGAAATACAAAACAATTTTCAAAATGAATAGTAACTTTGGAGGACTAACTCCACCTGACTTCGAGACATTATAAAATGTCTTTAAAAAGAAAAGTGATGTTGTATAAAGATAGACAAACTGCTCAGTGGAATAGGCTAGTGAATCCTGAAATAGACCCGCACATACATGGGAAACTGAATTTCAACAAGGGTGCAAAGCCAATTTACGGGTAAATGTAATCTTTTCAGTAAAAGTGTTGAAATATTTGGTTATCTGCATGCAAAAATAAATTTAAAAAATAACTTTGATTCATATCCACATTATATGTAAAAATTAACTCTAAATGAATCATAGACATAAATATAAAATCTAGATCTGTAAATTTTTTTAGTGGCAAATGTTTTTTAGTGATAAGGCCAAAAACACAATCCGTAAGAGAACAAACTGATAAATTGGACTTCATCAAACTTAAAATCTTCTGCTCTTAGAAAGACATTGTTAAGAGAATGAAAATCAAACTACAGATCATGGTAAAATCTTCATACATAATGTACGAAGATTAAAATTAATTACGGAACATAAAAATATCCAATTTAAAAGTGAGCAAAAAATTTGAACACATATTTTACCAAAGAAGATATATGAATGGCAAATAAACTAAGAAAAAAAGATGCTCAGCATCATGAGTCATTAGGGAAATGCAAATTGGAATGATAATGAGCTCCCACTACACATCAAATAGAGTGGCTATAAAGTAAAAGTCTAACATACCAAGTGTTGACAAGGATGGGGAGAAACTAGAAGTGAACTGCTGGTGGGAATATAAAATTGTGCAACCATTCTGCAGAACCGTTTGGCAGCTTCTTGTAAGGTTAAACATACACCATATGATTCAGCCATTGCAATCCTAGGTATTTACCTAAGAGAAATTAAAGTGAATATCCATCCAAAGGCTTGTACATAAATGTATATAGAGGCTTTATTTATTATAGCCAAATACTGGAAACAACCCAAGCTTCCATCAGCAGGTCAATGGATAAACAAACTGTGGAGTATCTATACAATAAAAAGTTAGTTAGTAACCACCCCCCGCCCCTGCCACATGAACTACATAACGAAGGTAAAAAATTTTGTTTAATGACTCTGCTGAGTGAAAGAAACAAAGCAAAAAGAGTATATACTATATGAATTCATTTATATAAAATTTTAGAACACATGAACTAATTTAGAGTGACAGAAAGCAGATCCATGGTTGACTGGGAGGCGTGCAACGGGAATGATAAGAAGAGATGGCAAAAAGGTACAAGGAAATGTTGCTGTTTCGCAGGTGTAGTCATATGTTAAAATGTATCAAATTGTGTACTTTAAATATTTACGGTTTATTGTATGTTAGTTATACCTCCATAAAGCTGTTAAGATAATTTTAAAAAATAAAAATAATCAGCATTACAGACTCATTCGATCCTTTGGAGAGGAAGCCAACAGGATGGATAGTTCAGTTTCATGCAAGGAAGGAAGGAAGGAGTAATAGTGTTCAAGAAAGGTTTCTAAACACATAGGAAGTTAAAGAAGGACTATTTTATGTCTGTCTAACCCAGCTACTTTTATCAAACTGTACTGATCATTTTTTAAAAGTTAAAATGGACTATTTATTGGCAATAGTGGAGAAAAAGATAAACGTTGAATGATCTCTCTGGGCTTTCTCCACTTCTGCTATCAAGACTGAAAACTCTGAAGTTTCAGGCATCTCTGGCTCAAGAATGGATGTGACTGGTGATGGAGAGCCCCCTTGGACCACTCAAGGCTCCCAGCTGGAAAAAAAAAAGACATCTCTCATTTCAGGTCTTGAAAGAGAAAGCACAGACTCTCACTTCCAGACCAAAACTCAGACTGTTTTAATGGCCCCATTTCTTTCTCTGGTCCGTCCACCCCAGATTCCTTCTTACCCACATTAAAGGCTTATCTCATCAGCTGAGCCACTTGTAGAAAGCTATTGGTTGCCGTTCCTTACCCTGCATTGAGAGAGAGAATTTAATCAGTGTGTAGGCTCCAGTATTGCTGTTCAAGTCTTGCTGACCAGCACAGAGTGATAGCTGATTCATATTCTAAATAAAATTAAAAAATCTATATACAAGCTTTAGGGTTATGCCTTTTACTACTTCTACTTCTTGGGGTGAGAAAAATCCTAAACGAAACAATATACTATAAAACGAAGTCCCTAGAAAGAGCTCCACCCATTCTCCTTTTGTCACCAATCAAAGGCAGATGAAAAACAAACACAATTTTAAGGAGTCTTCTAAACACTAAATGGCTGTATGAGCTTAGGCACGTCACAAACTTGTCAGTCCTTGATTTTGCCAGCTGTAGAAATGAAGAGATTATACAAAACGATCTCAAAGGTCTCATTCAATTCTATGCAGACACATAAGTTCTCAGGCCTTAGTGGGTTTGCAATCTGGTAGAAGCGGAAGACTAACCATCCTGAAAAAAAGAGCAAGCCTTACTAGAAAAAATACAATTAAATGTTCAATTATGTGGTACAGACACTGAGTATTCTAAGAATTTGGTACACAGCAATTTCAGAAGTTGGAGAAACAAGTCAAGGCTTCATGGAGAAGTGGTGGTTTCATCTGCGTCTTGGACATGACTTATTAACACTGCAATCCCAAAATCCATTGGGGGCAGTGGCTAATTTTCGGGGCAGGAACTGTGTCTTCCTAATTGTTGTACTTTCTCTCCCTAGAGCTCCTGGTGTACACCATTGGATTTAGCTCCAAATCCAGTCAATCTTGTCCTGTTTACTGTAGGCTCATGCATGGTAGTCCAACCACATTGTAAGCTCTTTGAGAACCAGGCTCCTGTTCTATATTTTTGTATCCAGATTTATCAATTCTGTGTTTCAACACCAGAATAACTTCTACACTTTCTGACACAGCCCTTTCCAGACTCTTTTCATAGAATCGATAAGGGCAGGTGTCAAGGAAAATAGGTTATTAAAGAGAGGAGGGGATGGTGGTGTTGGATGCTTTCGTGGTACATATATACCACAAAAAGGTACAAGTATAATACACATGTACCACCCATTGTGGTCATAGGCCGACTGCAAGAATCGGAGCCTCAAGTTTTCTGATAGTTTTGTTTTATCTGCTTTTAGTTCTGCTGCCTTCTACTCTGCTGTCTATTACAATCCTTTCACAATTCTTTATGATTTGCGGTGCCCCATGCTGAGGTCCTCAGAAAATTGTAGTTTAGTGACAAGTATGTCTGCATCCCTCCCCCAGCCTCCAGTATGAAGCAAGACATAGATTGATGCTTTATAAAACACCAGTTTCTTTACCTCTTTATTTCTCCCTTAAATTTAACTTTCCTTGAGTAATTGAAATGCCCTTTGCCTTATTAAATTACTGTAGCAATTGGCTGAGACCACAGTCCCCAGTGAACCTAGACCTGCCTGAACAGTGCAGAACCTGGGGACACGATGTCTTAGGGGACTTGAGCGTGGAGCTTGACTGTGGCTTATGATTAGGCTCTGTGCAGAGTAGGAAGGATAGAGTAGATTGTATTAATGACTCCAAACATTATTCATCCCTTCTTCAACTGTGTTCTTTGCCATGTGATTTTGCAGTTTTAGCAAAGAGGTGATCTTTATTTCCTCTCTCCTTGACTTATATTTGCTTTGGCCAATTGAATACAGCAGAGGTAACAGCATGCAAGTGCCATATCTAGGACTCAGGATGCCGGGCACATTCCTTCTTTCTTCGCTCTGGCTCTTCTCCCATGACCATGAGAACGTGCCCAGGTGAGCCTGCTGGAAGCTGAGACGTAGGAACAGGGCTGAGCTACCCCATCATCCCAGCCAAGGCCAAACTAAACACAAGACCCCAAGTGTGTGCATAAACCCAGCCAGGGTCAGCTGAGCCCGGCTCATGTCGACTGAACCCTGCAAACATGCGAGCCCCCCAAATACTCCTTGTTGCACATCATCAGGGGGTGGAGGTTGTATGTTCCACAGTATTCTTGAGGTGACAGCCAATCGAGACAGAGGGCTTCGCAGCAGCCATGGAAAGTGAGACTGGTGTTCAGCTGCGGCTCTGGTAGTCACCCCTGACCCACCAGTGCTGACGGAATAGTCTGACTTCGTATTCCTCACACTCGTGGTCCTCTCTGTCTTATGTAGAAGCAGAGTTGGCCCCTTTTGGACTGATAAAGTTCAAGAGGTTCTAGGGCACAAGAGTCCTCAAGGTGGAGATGCTGTACTTCCTGCTAAAAAGCGGTTGTCTTTTTAAGGCCTGAGTGATGAATTAGAAAAAAAAATAAAAGAGATATGGGCGTATTTTGTAAGTAAGCCATGCCAGTTACACTATATTTTCAGGTAACGGGGGGAAAATAAAACAAACCAAAACAACTAGACATAGTACAATTTCTATTCTAGATATGGTGAGGTTTGGATCTATTAAAATGTCTTGAATAAACAGACTGATCTACTCATTCATGTAACAAATACTTAGCAACTATGATACGCCAGACATACTTTTGGTTACCGGAACTATATCAGTGAACAAAACACTGAACTTCCTCTACTTGAGGACCTTTTGTCCTAGTAGAGGGAGAGATATAATAATCAATAAACATGATAAGTAAATCATATAATACTCTGGAAGATGACAGATGTTACTGGAAAGAGAAAAATATAGGATAAGGGACATTGGGAGCGCCACAGGGGAGGGTCGGGGGCAGTTACGATTTAAAGGCTACTCTTAAGCAAAGACCTACATGGGAGAATTAAGTGAGGTGTGTGGAGATCTGAGGAAGGGGATTCAGGCAAAGGCCCTGACGTGGGATCTTGCCCCATGCTTAAAAAAAGCAAGAGGTCAGTGAAGCTGAAGTAGGAGCTGGGAGGCAGAAGGCGGAGGAAAAATTTAAAAAAGTCAGAGCGGCAACATTTCTGAAGTCTTGCGGCTATTATGAGAATTTTGCTTTGTACTTAGACAAAGGCAGCCCCGGGAGAGGTTTGAGCACAGAGACGTCAGTCTTAGCCTGACTCGGCCGTCTGCTGGGGGAGGCTAGACTGCCATGGTGGGTGGGGGACACCAGTTCAGAGGCCACTGCAGAAATCCAAGTGACTGGTGGTGCCTTGGCCACGATGTTAACAGAGAATATGATGAGAAAGGGGTGGATTCTTGGTATATATTAAAGTTACAGCCAAAAGGATTTGTCGCTGGATGGGATGTAGGGCATGAGAGAATTAGAGGAGTCCAGCATGGCTGCAAAGGCTTTGTGCTTGAGAAACTAGAAAAATGGGGCTGCCCCTCAGTGAGATGGGGAAACTGAGACAAACAGCATTTAGAGAAAAGACTAAAAGTTCTGTTCTAGATATGTTGAGGTCGAGCTGTCTGCTAGGTATTCAAGTATAGATATCCTTTATTATGTAACACTGTGCTAGGATCTAGCTTTTTGGATTCAGTGGGAAAACGAAATTATTTTAAAAACTTACACACAAACACAGAAATCATTAGGTTTTTTATTTTCTAGTTTGTCATTTAAATTTCATCTCCATTCTATTGACCTAAATCTTTGCACACATGATTTAATTATTCCTCATCATGATACATCCAGTTATTTTATTTCCAAATAACGAATTTTGGTTGGTGACATAAATTATCTGTCAATATCACAAAATCTCTCAAAGCATGTCCTACATCGTTTCAAGTGCAAAACAACAAGAGAGTTGAGGAAACCAATGTACTGTCAAATTGTATATAGGGTTTTAATTTTAGATGTATTTAAATTTATTTTATTCATTCAACAAACATTTATTGAGTAACTACTGTGAGCCTGGCATTGTGCTAGATATCAGAGGGTCCGGAGATTTAAAACAACCAAATGAACTGTTTTGGGGTTTGTATTTTTTTCGTTTTGTTTTGTTTTTTGTATTTAGGAGCTTGTACGAGGCAGCGGTGGAGGTGCTGGAGGCTGTGAGGAGTCAGCGAACAGACGAAAAGAGTCATTATCATATAAGCAAGTGCTGTAGAGAAAGATTTGAACAAATTGTTGGGGGAGCACTGGAGGGGAGCTCTATGTCCCTTTCTTTCCTTTATTCCACATGCAAGTCCTTCTCAGTTTTGTGGTCAAATCCTTGATTTACTAGTTCTTAGATTCCAGCCTTCCTCCTTCTACCCCAGTAAGAGGTGCTGGTTGGACTCAAAAACAGCAGGCAGAAATGGGTTCATTAGATGAAATATTCACAGCTTCTGGGTTACCCTCCCAGATAACAGTGTTGAACCCTAACAAAGCGACAGCTTGAGTTTGAATTCGGCCATGGGCGATGGCTGTGTGGGAGTAGGCAGCTCAGTTAGCACCTAGTATGGCTGCCTTCATTCTAGCACTGCTTGGGATCCTCCTGCTTTCTTTCCTGGAAGCCTAGAGCTACTCCAAGTATCCTATACATTCCATAAGGAATAGGAAATAACTGCCTCCTCCTCCCCAAATGCCATGTTTTATCAAATGAGGTCCAGTCTCGATCTTTTTACGTGATAAACTGAGGGAGTTACATCTGTTTGGATGGGACTTCAGCTCTGCAGCTTGAGACCAAGTGCCTTGGATGAGTTTCTTATTGTCCTGTGCCTTGGTTTCTGGATGTGTAAAAAGGAGGGTTATATCATTATAGGGTTGTTCTGAGGATTATAGGCGATAATCCAGGTAAAGCTTGACACGAAGTAGGTGCTCACTTAACTTGAGGCATTTTTATCTTCTGATTTTGATCCTCGATTTTATGACTCAAATTTGGATGAGTCTTGAGCCTAAGTTGTTCATGTGAAATAAGTGAGATGTGTAGGATGGTGTCCAAGTTCCCCCCAAGCCCTACATTTTACCATCCTAGGTACATAGTATTCTGCGTCGGGAAGCAGGATGTCTAGAAATTTTACAAAATGACCACTAGGTGGCAACATGTTGTCATATTTACTGTCCTCGCTGTCTAAATTTGTAGCAGGAATCCCGAGAGACCACATTCACCTTCTCGGATAATTAAAAATTTTATCACAAACAAAAATGGGCTGACTAGTTATTATTTGAAGAAAAAACAAGCTACAATTAATGGCTTCTTGTTTTAAAAATAACATTTTTATTCACACGTTTGAATCAGTTATCCTTGTATCATAAGAGGAACACAATATTAACTATTACATTCTACAATTGATCTATTTCCTATTCTTAGGCTCTCATGTACTTTATTTTTAAATGTTTGGGTTTCAGTTGTCGCTTGCCTGACAAAGGATGAAGAATTTAGGAGATGTTCATCTCCACAATTTAAAAAATTTCATTGGATACCTTCTGTTCATTTGCCACGATATTAATAACTTAGGAAGACAAAGATAAAAAAAAAATTTTCTTCTTAGGAATTTCATATTCTTAGATCAGAGAACGGACAAAGACAAAAAAAGTCAGGAATAGCATATTAATTGTGTGACAAATAAAGTGTAGATTTTTTCACAAATATCAAAATCATCTCTCTAAAATGAACTTCTATTTCACCTTCTTTTGCTATTCTTTTGTAGTTCATTTATGTGGGGAGGCCTAGGAAAAAAGTAAGGGAAAAATATGTTGATGAATCAGGGAAGTAACTATCATTGAAAGAGTAAGGAGTGAACAGAAACGAGAGTTTTTGGATGAGGGAGAAAACGTCCCTTGTGATGTGAATTAGCATGAAAAACTCCATCCTGAAGAATGGCTTTGGTTTTTATGTGAAACATGATTATATAATGAAACCATTATGAGACAATTTAGGAAATATTTGTATGATGAAATTTTACATTATTTAATATACATTATTGAGAGTGCTCTGACAATAAGTAAGTAAGTTGCTTACTTACATTTACTGTGAAGCATTCAACAGATGGGGGAATAGTTGATATGAACAAATGAAGTTCCAGAACAAGCTTTGCTTCTGAAATCCCACTGCCTAGAATAAAACAATAATATATTCTCATCCATACACATGCAAAAACTTTTCTTTTTAGTTGAAACATTCATTAACGATCCAAGAATTGGCTAGAAGTTAACCTCTGGCCTATTGTTAAATTAGCATTCTCAAACTCATATTTTAAAGCAAGCTTTTAAAATTATTTTTGCTGTTGTTAGTGATGGCACTGGGATCTGTGGTGGGAAAAAAGGTCTATTGATCACAATATGTATTCTTGAGGAAGGGTCATCTAGCATGACTTCAAGACTTATATTGAAAGTCATCTCTGGAAAGATATAAATATTTACAAATGGTTTTATCTGTTTGTTTTGCAAAGAATACAGTTAGTACATGACTGGTTTAGAGCTATTTAAAGCATAATTGCAGAGAGCTGGGAACATAGCCTTAGCAAGGACAAAATATATCACTGTTCACTAAACAAATATTTATTGACTTCCTGATACAGGCCTTAGGAATCCACTGTTGATCCAAATAGACATAGTCTCTGCCCTCATAGATTCTAATAGGAAAACAGATGATAGGTAAACAATTATGACACATAGTTACGATGGGAAAGCAGGCTAGAGGAAATTTGAAACACAAGAAAAAATTTACCCAGAGTACACACTGAAATTTAAATCTGCTAAATAAATGACTTATCCATGTAAAACAAACAAAGAAACAAACGAAAAAGCCACCCATGTTTAACTAATGTAACTTATGAATGACCTTTTAGATCAGTAGTACAAACATGTTGTACTACCAATCTGTTGATCGTCGAGCGGGCACACAATCTATAAAAGAAACTCTTTCTCTGATCCCCATCTAACTCACTGAATTTGACCTCTGATGTCCATGCCATGGATGAAATCTAGGAGTACTGTTCATCCCTCTGGATCCTGGAAGAAGGTAAGGGAACTCTCTAGAATACCCAGACACTTCCACTCACTCTAGTGAGTTGTATGCTTATAAATGTAAACATATTACAATTTTTCCAAACCTGTTTATGCCAGTTCTATCTACATTTTAGTTTTATAATTTATCCAAACATTACATACTGCTATAGTACAAAAATGAGTAGTTTTTTTTTTTTTAATCTAAAATCAACTGAATGCTTTGAAAAGACTTAAAGGTGTGTTGCTAAAATAGTTTTGCTCTCAAAATAGGTGTAGGTAAAGAAACTAATGGATTAGAATAAACAGTAAAATCCAGAAGGGTCCTACACTTAGATGGCTTCACAAGTAGAAGTCCTTGCTTTTCGTTAAAAGAACTGAATTTGGACATTTTGGGCCATGCCTATGTGGGTGTGCTTATTTAGGATCAAAATACCCCAAGATGATTGATTCATCGGAGGTCAGCCACTTACTCAGACTTGGGCCCTGCTGCAAGACACTGATGAATAAATGTACACTTATATTTTAGTTAAAGTAAATGTTTAAAGTATTTACATTCCACTTTTTTTATGATTCTATCATTTTAACCAACTTTTTGGATCCTGCTGCAATTTTTTTTGTACCAAAAATTCTTTAAAGAGTAGTCAAACATCCCCTTTTTACTCCTTAACCCCTTGACTCAAGACTTCAGCAATCGCAAATCGTTCCCTTGGCAACCTAGTCTCACATATCATTCCTTTCCTTTCCATTCCCTGTTCAGTCCAAGTTCAGGCCCTTACATTTTGCAGAAGCTTCCCAAGTAGCCCACGGCCTCCGGTCTGGCCTATGCATTGATTCCAGATTGATCTTTCTAAAGTACAGTCTGTTCAGGTGGCTCGAGCCTTACTTGAAAGGTCTATGGAGTCTGGCAGGAATAGGTTTGACAAAGGAGGGTGAGCAAGAGAGTGGAGCATGGGGAAGAGGATGCATGGAGGGACTCCAGAGCCAAGTTGAATGAACCATATAGACCAAATCAGTGGACAAATCAGAACCGTGGTCAAGAAGGAGCCAAGAAAATTTTTCCACACCTGAAAACTAAGGAAAGAATGAAATTGAAGGGAAACCATAAAGAGAAATGGTTATTGGAGGAGAGGAATATAGTATTGAATGTGGTGAGAGTAACAAGAGGCCCTGAATAGCAAGGAGGCTGGGGTTGGCTTTCTCTGAGCCGTTTGGTCTGTGGTTTGGGATTGGGATTGAGTTTAAGAGCTGTGGAGCCTTTCCAGTCTTCTACCTTTCTTTGGGGGTTCCTTGAAAAACTGTCTGTCCCCACTGCATGCATGTTTGACGGGACTGTTGACCAAGATGCTTTTCCTATCATTGGCCAAGTGATGGGCAATTGACACATTTGGACCAATGTTTCTCTCTTGGACATTTGAATTTTGAGTGGAAAGACCCAAACCGTTGGAGTGGACTCACTCTAACATTAGTGCCTTGGAGAGTCTTCCACTGGGCCTGCTCCTGGATCCCTAGTCTAATGAAGCTATCTGGTTTCTCTTCTTCCTGAAACCTGGTTGTTCAGCTTTTCCTTTGATTCTGTGACCTCTTCTCAATTAATGAATCCAATTAATTCTGTTCGGGGCACAGTTTCTGTAGCTACCTGGGAGTGTTGACTGATTCCCCATCTTAAATAGCCATCATGCCCCAAGCCTAAGGGGGTTGTCTACCCAAACATTCAGTGATTCCCTATGATCTGGAAAATTAAGTGCACATTCTTCACCAGGGAATTCAAGCTTCCCAAAATACAATGGCAATCTATTTCTCGAGTATTATTTCCTACTGTTTCCCTACTTATATCTAGCTTGCTAGTCAAAAGTTACCATCCTGATAGTAAAAGCTGACAGTGGATCACGCCTTTGTGGAGTCCCTTCTGTATTGACTCTGGACTCAGCCACGTGACTGGCTTTGGCCAACGGGACATTAGTAATTATGACAGAAGCAGAGGCGTGAAGAGTGCTTGTACACCAGTGCTCCTTAAAACATGGCTGCCCCCATGTGACGAAATCTGGTCTTGTCTATCTATGGGTGAAAGAGCGTGCCTACTGCGAGAGCGGCCCAGCTGTCTCAGCTTCCAGCAAGTCTCCAGCTGAAGCCTCATGAGCAATCAAACCAAGGAATCAAGATGTGAAAACTGATAAATGATTGTTCTTTGAAACTAATAAATATTAGGGTAGTTTGTTACATAGCAATAGATAACTGAGACAGAAATTGTTTTCATCTCCTGAATCGGAGCCATAAGTTCATTAGACACATTTTTATCTTCCAAGTTATCTTCCAGGCACCAGTTTGCCCACCTGTTCACTGCCACAAAACATGGATCTGGGTGAGCATCCTTCCAGCTTCCTACAACAGTGTCCTCACGGCTCTTCTGGACTCCATCAAGTTTCCTTGCTGCTCCTCTAGTCTCTGCCTGCTGTCTGGTCGCAAAGTCAAAGCCACGTGTTTTCATTTTTTTGTTATGGCAGCACCTGTATAACCTATTTCCATCTCCTGAAAAATATTGCCATCAAGTTTTTAATGTAACACAACATTTTTAAAAGATGACTCTACATGCTACCTCTTCCAAGAACCTTTACTCATGTACCATATGGGGTTTCTCCCTTTTTTGATTTTGCACTAATGATTTGCATCACATTCTTTCCACCTTGCCGTTATCGTCTTGCCTCCAGTGTGACATTTTACCAAACGTTAGAGCCCTCATCTCTGCGACCCCTACCCTTTACTACTCAAAAGCTGGTCCCCGGGCCAGAAGTAATGACATCACTTGAGAGTTAGTTAAAAATACCAAATTTCAGGTCCTATCCCAGAAATACTAAATCATGATTTATATTTTATTAAGACCTCCAGATGATTTGAATGTGTATTAAAGTTTATAAAGCATTACTTTGATGCAGTAATATACAGCTGCATATTAGAATAGTTTGGGGACTTTTAAAAAAATCCCAGTGCCTGGGTACCACACCTAATGAATTAAATTAATTTACAGTCTGAGTTGGGGTCCACAGTTCTAACATAGAATTGGTAGATTTAGCAAATTAAAATACAGAACACCCAGTTAAATTAGAATTTTGTCAGTAAGAACTTTTTAGTATTTCTCAAATATTGCATACTTATATTAAGCAATTCTTTGCTGTTTCTCTGAAATTCTAATTTAACCGAGCATCCTAGATTTTATCTGGCAGCCTACTCTCATGTTTAGTCTGGGGCAGTGAGTGGTTTTCAAACATTCTTGTGCAACAGAATCACTTGGCGGGATTTAGCCACATGGAATCATAGGCCCCCCACCCTGACAGTTCCACAGTGGAGCTGGGGTGAGGCACAAGAATTTGTATTTTTGACAAGTTTTCTAGATAAATCTGTTGATCTGGGAACCACTTGAGAGAACCGTTGGTGTAGCATTAGGTTAGTCTAGATGGATGCCTTAAGTGTATACAAATCAGTGATTGGAATAAAACTTCCAAGTAGATACCATGGCTATCTCCATCAGTGACTGTGGGAAAAAAAAAAAAATTGTAATGGAGATGAGGATCATGTAAGGGTCAGGTACATTGGTAAGAAAAGAAGTTTCTCATTGGACATAGGGAGCTTCAGGTACCCACAGGGACCCTGTGTGTACCCCTCCCTCCAGGGGCCAGCAAGAAGCTTGGTTTTGCTCAAAGAATAAGGCTCTAAACCAGAGCTGTTCTGTGGTAGCACGAATGAGCCACAGATATAATTTTTAAAATTTTAGGATATTTAAAGAAGCACATGAATTAACTTTAATAATAGATTTTAACTCAATATATACAAAATCTCATCATTTTAATTTCTAATCATTACAAACAACTGCCCGTGAGATCATTTACATTCTTTTTTTCATACTAGGTCTTGGAAATCCGGGGTATATTTTACATTCATATCACATCTCAGTTCAGACTAACCATAAGTGCTCAGTAGCCATGTGTGGTTAGTGGCTGCCTTATTGAAAGGTGCTGCCTGAAACTAAAGCCTGACTTTGAACTTGAGAACACAGCCAGACCTTGGACTGATCACCTGGTCCAAGCACTTCACTCTTCTCTGACCAAAGGCTTGGGCTAGTTCGCAGGCCAGTTATGCCTTCTGATTTTTTTCTTTTTTCAAATTCCTAGCCCTGCCCTTGGCTTTCCCACTCCTGGGCCCTTGCTCAAGAGGAAACCACATGAACAGAAATCTCGATGCCAAAAATAATGAACCAGGCTTGTTGCACCTCCAGTGTAAAGAGAGTGGCTGAAAAGTTGCATGAGTTCATTGAATCTTTGTTTTGGACCGGTTTTTCCATCACCCAGGAGACTTAAGCAGAGTCTCAGTCCAAGAAGCCCTGTTGAGGCCTTGTTTAATCTAGTTATAACATCATAACATTTCTCTAAGATACCTGTCATTTTCAAGGAAACTGGCTTCATATAAGTAACGTAAGTAAAGGAGAAGAAAAGTCACTAAAAAGCAATCAGCCAAAAGCCTTAAGTTCCTCCATAGAAAATAAACAGAGTGCTGCACTTGAAACCATCGTTTATATTTTTCTCATGTGGCATATTTATCCCATATTTGAAACTCTTTTAGTTGTCGAGGTGTCAGAATCTAGTAAATTTACAGTTAAAAGTCAAAATTAAATTATTTATCAATCATATCGCCCTATGAAACACAAAAAATAGGCACAGATGTTCTGCATATTAGTTCTATTTTCGTAGCCTAGGAAGGTTCAGATAAGTTTCAGCTGTATGACAGAGGCTTCGAGAGGTCTGGGCCTGACCTTGGCTATTTCAATGGGGCTTCCTAAAACCATGATCACTGCTGTGATCTGAACTTATGTTTGAGGTCCTGAGACTTGGGTTAAATTTAACTTAGATCATTAACTAGATGAATTTTCGGCTAGGATTTCAGCTGTAAACAATCTGCCAAGGTGATTGGCAGCCTCTCATTATAGAGGCGTAGTGATTAATTAACGCAGAGCTTAATTAATTTTGTAAGGCAAGGAACAGTATTTCTTTGCAGTGAAAATCAATATTTGAATACTTGGAGCCCCTTTCTCAGAGTTAATTTCACTCAGATATTGAGCTCACTTTAAATTCACAGTTCTTAGTAAATGTTATCTGCTTCCAACTATGAAGAAGTAATTGGGAATATTTATGATAGTCTACCTGAAGTTATTTTTGGAAGACCGTGAAGTGTGAATAAATATATGCTTTTATTCTTGCTTCAATTTCAAAAGCATACTTCTATCATTGTACTCATCAGGATGTGAAACTCCATTGTTAAAGCAAAGATGTACATAGAAACTGTGAGAAAATACCACACACACCCCGCCCATGCTTTTGGTAGGAAGTATCTCAATGTTGTGCTCAATGCACATTTAAATCACTTGCCATTGTCCGAGCCTAGAGAATTATTTCCTTAAATATTGGAGGAGTCTTAGGGGCTCCCCAGAAAGGAGTTCCTTCCCTAGGCATGTGACTTAGCAGTAATCTCTATTTTGTAAATAAACCAGGAATCGGAAATTTCCTTCAGCCTGGAAAAGTAATTTACCAGGAGGGTCTGAAGAGAACTCAGAGGTTAAAAACTGGAAGAGCTAGGATTCTCCCTCTGCCTGGGAAAGAGACGTGACACCCACCAAGAAGCTTGAGATGAAGACCGAACTACATGGCGGTCACTTGGACCATCTGAAGACCGGGCTCAGGACAACAAATGAAGATGCTCGCTTCTCTGAGCAAGATAGAGGTGAATGTGGCTTTGACCAGCATGCAGCACAGAGACGCAGAGAGAGATAGGACAAGGTGGGAGGTGGGCCTCATGAGAATATGAAAATGGGCACTGTAGGACAGTAAGTGGGCAAGAACTTACTACAAGGCCAGAAGCCCAGGGAGAACTCGGAGGTGTTTTCTTTTTCCCCTCTGCTAAACCAAGAGCTGGAGCACAGTTTGAGGGGCAAAGTGAAGAAAGCAGGAAGGAAATGATTCTGTTCGGAAAGGGCCAGGGGCCCATGGCAAGCAATGGTCGGGGAACAGTTTCCGGGATGGACTGAACATCTCGCTACACCAAGAACCCATGACATTGGTCTTTGCATGAGAACTGTATTTTACTTTAGCTTGCAGAACAATTCTGTCCAAAGTAATTTATTAATTATTAATTATTCAGCTAAGTTTTTAAGTAAATATCACTCCTTTAGAGTCTCTTTAGAGTCACAGTGTCTCCTTAGGACTCAAGCGTGATGGTACCAGTGAGCCTAAAAGCCCAAGAAGAATCAGTGATGGGGGACGGGAGGAAATGAGGTGCTGGAAGAGAATTTCAGGGTCACTTGTGGACACGTGAGGCCCTATGCCTGCTTCTGTCACCCATGTCAGCTGAAATGCTACTCCCCAGGTATCTGTGACCACTTGATACCACATACGCATATCATGGTGCACACAAAGGGACATTTCTTTGGTCACTTTTGGTCACTCTCTGTTTTCAGGAACAGGATGCAAATTGATTTCTTTATAGATTTTAAACTGATTCACCTCTCTGTCTGATCCTAAATATCTTCCTTTTGGATTTTTAATAAATTGTTATTTTATCATTCGTCACCATGAAAACATACATATGTAAGCTTTAAATGGTTACATACTAGTCATATTAATTAATTAGTTAATTGAACTTCTAGTAAATTTTTCTATTTTCATAGTTTTTCTCCCAATTCACTGGTTTTTTCTCAATTTTTTTTTTTACATCCTCTTTGTATTTCTGTCATCTCAGTATTTTTCTCTATATTCTTTCTTTCACTTACTTCATCCAACTTTATATTTTTAGTTTTGAACTCCATCCTCACACCTGAGACTACCTAATTGTTAAATCTCTCCATTGGATTTATAACAGGTATTTTAGTCACAAAAGTTTGAAGCAAAACACCGCACTTTCCTCTAAAACTTGTTCTTTCTTTTATCAGGCCATAAAGTTCAGGTCAGAACTGTAGTGGTGTGGACAGGTTCAAGAAGCAGATAAGTAAAGGAAGTTCCGCTTCTTTGGCTTAGGAATATATTAAGTTCTCCCCTATTCCAACAAAACAAAATATCAAAATTGTCCTTACCAACTGCAGGTAGAGTGAGAATAAAGAAAGAGAAGCAGAACAAAAGGCAGCAATGACAAATCATCTTAAAATTTAGGCTCTATCTGTAACCAAAAATCTTTGTCTAGCACAACCTTCCCATGGCCTTACTCTGACCTCACAGCCATCCTCCAAACTTAGAAACACCTGGATAAAGTATTTAACATAGAAAACTCTCATACTTTCCTCCATCTTTCTCCATGAGGGAAGGGATCACAATACAAAGGGAAGTGACATTTATTATTCTAGCTACTGCTAAGGTAGAGTGGACCAAGCTTATCACGGGAGGGTTATAAAAATCAGAATGCACTGAACACATGTAGTCCGAAGGAATATACCAAACCGTGTGCTTCGAAAGAGCAGTGTTGAAGGAAAATAAAGGAACATCCAGTTTTGCCCAGAGAGCAGCAATAGTTTAAAATCATGATGTCCAGTCTGACCTGCAGCTGTTCACGCTGGTTCTTCTATACCAGCTGCTTATGGCTGGCAGCTTTTCTGATTGGTTCGTGCCGCCGCTCAAACCAGCAAGTACATATTTTGAATATCACCCTTGGATATGTCATGGTTTCTATATCTATTATGTGAAAGGAGTCTTAGAAAAGATTCACCTATTCAGACAGACTTGTATATACAAGTAGACACTCAGATATTGTTCACAAATATTTGCTAAGTGTTTTACTAAGGAACTCATAACAATAGGAGCTTCATTTCCCACAATGATTTTTCCTTCCTTCCTTAGTAGAGATGGACAAAGAAAGTATATTACCTGAACCTTTTCTCTGTTACACATGATTTACTCCCACGTCTCTGCTTTATCTCCCATTAGTCCCCCAT
>NW_006436810.1:3962567-3965116 GCF_000325575.1 Pteropus alecto | reverse complement strand
TTGGTAGCTCCCAGGTCTGCCTGACCATTTACTTGTTTTGTGCCTCTGCCTGCATCTCAGCTCAAAAGGCCTCCATACTCTCCTAGTATAACGTGGCACTTATACTTAAAACCCAGCTCAATTCTTACCTCCCCTTGAGGCTTTCCCTAGGACACCAGCTAAAGTCTCTATTCTCTCTCTAGTCTTCTAGTACTTATTATCTCTCCTACTACTCAGTGCTGATTTATAGCCTAGAAATATTTCAATTTATTATGTAATTGTATTTAGAGTTATTATCCATGCACATATGTAACTTGCCCATTTGAAGTGAAAACTCACTGAAATTTGAAATTATAAAAATTGACTCCAACACTAGCACAACAGCTAATGGAGAGTAGATGGATTGTCCACAAATGAGAGACATTTGGAAATACTGCATTTTCCCCAGCTCAGAGTTGACTTGGCAAGACTCAGGTGCTCATCGGGTTCAATTCTGTCCCGATAGTATGTCTTTATTTCCACATTTGCATTTTCTTCTGCATCTAACAAGTCCCAGAAAGCCCAGGAAGTCTCTAGGTTTGAGGGGCGGGGAGGAAGAACTTGGAAAATCTTCCAATATCAGGCACTCCTTAGGGTGGTATCGTGGGGGTGCCATGGAAAGAGAAGAGGAAAGAAGAGAAAGACAGGCAAAGGCATCACTAAAGAAAAAGATGGGAACGTGCCATCTTCATAATTTTGCCAAGCCCTTTTATTTTATGCCTTGAAATATATATATAATAACAAAACCTAGTTAATGTTTGAAGTATAAAGTATTTTAGTAGTGTGGCTGTGGTAGTCAGAATAATGGCCCCTCGTGTCCATGTCCTAATCCCTAGGAGCCGTGAATATGTCATCGTACATGGCACAATGGGCTTGGCAGATGCGTTTAAGTTAAGGATCTTCAAACAGGGGAGATTATCCTTGTTATCCATTTGGGGTCAATGTAATTACAAGAGTCCTTGTAAGCAAAGAGAGCAGAGTCAGTCAGAGAGACATGGCTTTTAGTTTAGAAGATGGAGAACGGGGCCATGAGCCAGGAAATGCGGGCAGCCTCTAGAAAAAGGTAGAAAAGGCAAGAAAATGGATTCTCCCCAGGAGCCTCCAGAAAGGAACGCAGCCCTGCTGATGTATTGGTGTTATCCCAGTGAGTCTCGTGCCAAACTTCTAACTCACAGAACTATGAGATAATAAACACATGTTTTTAAGTAACCAAGTCTGTGGTAATTTGTTGCAGTGGCCATAGTCAACCTATGCAGTAAAAATGCAATATATCATGCATTTTGTGGGAAGACCTAAGTGTGTGTCCAACATAAGCTGGGAAGTTCAAAGGGAATATTCTCTGTACATACTGAATAAAGTGGGAAGGAGTGTCCAGGGAAAAGGGGAGGGGAAAGGGCATTCTAGTTTGTGGGGAGAGGATGTGTGAAGGAATTGATAAGATATGGGATATGGGATATACGGTGGGACTTAAATCAAAATGGAAAAACACTTTAACTATTATTATTTTTAGAAACTTTGTCAAAAAATACTTGAAAGATAGAAAGTCACATAGTTCTGTGGTGCTGGATTACTCACTGGGCCATCCATACTATGTTTACCTTGCAAAACCTGAACTAATGGGATGCATTTCCCTCTCCAAGAAGGGTTAAGGCCAGGAAGAGAGGCTAGAGGGTCTCAGAGAGCAGGGCAGCATCAAATGCTAAGCCAGATCACATCTCAGAAGGAGGAAATGTGTGTTTATGGGACTCACTTGCAAATGCAAACATGAGCAAACCAATGCAGTATAACAAAGGATCCTCAACAGCTGGATTTCTTCAATGTTTGAAGTCTTCATAAACATCCATGGCTAACTTTAGAACATGATTTGTCTGTAAATATACATATATCTGTATAATAAAACCCACAGAAATAAGTTAACCAAAACTTACCTAAGAAACAACAACTTTCACTTTTCTAGTTGGGTCCCAATCCACAAGTTTGTCACACACACACACACACACACACACACACACACACACACACACACACACAATTTCCTTTCCCTTCCTCTTACTGGGGTAGGAATCAGTAATCAGAGGATTCCCAGGAAGATTCCGAAAAGCCTTCAGGATGTTGGGGGATTTGGCATGCTGTTTCTCAAATCTGTTAAATGTGAGAGGAGTTGATCAAATAATTAGTGAGATTCTTTTTCTCCCAACTCTAAAAGTTTATGAACTTTCAAAGGGACATAGGAGCCAACCCAAAATACTTCCCAATGGTCAAATCTAGAACAATTTGAGCAGCAAAATAAATAATGTGGTACTGAATTATAGCTTGAACTATAAAATAAATATACGTGAGTCCATATCGACATAAATGATTGAATAGATAAATAAATGGGGGAAAAAAAAGAAACAAATCTTCCTCACAGGATTATTACAAATAATACATGTAGAGCCCTACCCTCTGGGAGGTGGAGTTTTACTTTCCCCTCCCTCCTGTCTTGACCGTGAGCTGAACTTGGCGAGTTCCATCCAAAGAAGACAGTAGGG
>NW_006436810.1:3960928-3962556 GCF_000325575.1 Pteropus alecto | reverse complement strand
ATAACTCTGCCTTGGAGAGAGACCTGTCAGGCAGTACTTCAACCAAGCGATTAAGGCTTACATCACCAGTAACTGAGATTTTGTTATCATGTATGTGCCCCTTGATGGAATACTGTCATGAGAAAGGCAATTTATTTCTGTGGTCTTCCTTCACCAAACCCATTACCAGAGTCTAACTATGAGGAAATATCAGCCAAAGCCGAATAGAGATATCCACAAAATAGCTTAGAATTCTTCGAAACGGTCAAAGTCAAGAAAAGCAAGAGAAGGCTAAGAAACTGTCACAGATCAGAGGAAAGAGACAGGACACTAAAAACAGTGTGGAATCCCGGATGAGAGCAACAGAAAGGTATTAGGAGAA
Source organism: Pteropus alecto (assembly GCF_000325575.1). NCBI lineage: Eukaryota > Metazoa > Chordata > Mammalia > Chiroptera > Pteropodidae > Pteropus > Pteropus alecto. The sequence goes on along the minus strand of NW_006436810.1, from coordinate 3,962,195 downwards.
AACGAATGAAATATGCATAAAGTGGAGTTTAGTTAATAATTATGGACAATGTTAATTTCTTAGTTGTGACAGACATAACCATGGTAATAACGTAAGACATGGATATTAGGGAACACCTGCTGAGGTTGATAGAATTCTGTACTATCTCTGCAACCTTTTCGTGATCTAAAAGTACTCCTAAGTAAAAAGTGTAATCATAAACAATAAAAAGTTTATGCGCTTAGCGTGCAACCTGAACCTTCTTGAAAAGCAGCAGCGACTATCCCACTTACATCTCTACTGTGGGGTACAGCGTCCGGGGCTTTTGTGTTGGGGGTGAAGACAATGCCTCCGGGGTGCATGGAAAAGGGCGCAAGCGTCCGGGCGCGGCGGGAGCCCAAGCTCCTCCCCGGAGCCACCAGGGCGCCGGACTCTGCCCCGGGCGGGCCCTGCCGGGCGGAGCCCAATCGGCCGCAGGCGGAACCTTCCTGGCCCCGCGGAGTCCACCCAGGCCTGACGCGGGGAGCGGAGGGGAGGAGCGGCGCCCGGACCCCGCGCGCGCTGAGCGCCCTCCAAGGTCAGCGAGCCCCGGCGATCTGCGGCTCCTGCGGCGCGCGCCAGGTCACCCCCCACCCCAGGTGAGTGGGTGGCCAAGTGCCCTTGGAGTCGGTTCCTCCAGCGCAACTCAGGGCACCCAGGGCATTTCCCTGTAAACAGGTCCTTGGTGAGGAGAGTATCCTCCGCTGAAGCTCTGTCCTGTTCGGATTCCCTGGTCGAGAAGTTTCTGCTCCTCTGGGGAGGGAAGGAGTTGCTTTTCCCCGAGAAAGGATAACACGTCCTTAGCGCGGTGCACACCTAATTATTCAGGTTGCTGTTATGCAGTCCTTTGGCCAGGGGACCCCGCGATTTCTGCTTTCTGAATACAGGACGCCGTGGAGAAAGCCTCCGGAAAACTTGCTGTCACCTGTGAACCCCTGCGTCGCGGCTTCGATAGGTCACAGGGCCCGCAATTTTTAAAAGCACAAACGAATGAATGAATGAAGGTGTTTGTCTTACCCTTCATTCGTTCATGATGGCTTCTGTAGCTGCAGGTGTAGCGGAAGCAGAACAGCTCGCGGGCTGACAATTTTCTGCTGTCGTGGGATATTAAAGTTGGAAGTTCCAGAGCCTTAGGTAGGTGTACAGAAGCTCAGTGTTATCTTACTGAGAGGACACCGTGGCACAAGGGTAGATTTTAGACTGAATGATGACATGTCTGTGATTTCCAGCCTTCTTCGTGGAAACACAA
>NW_006436810.1:3957942-3960766 GCF_000325575.1 Pteropus alecto | reverse complement strand
TGTATTCTGCATCTGCAGTAGGGAAAAGATAATCTGTCCTTTTCATTTTACCTAATGCTATTAAATATTCAGTCTGCAGAAGTCTGGCTTCCCAGAAATTTGAGCTGAGCTGGAGTCTCAGGTACCCTGTCAGACACAATAGGTGCTGTTGTTTCCTGCTGCTAGACTCTCCCCTTCCCCTATACTCATAGTTAGAGAGCAAGGTCTTTATTTTTTTGTGCCTAAGGCAAGCCCTCTGTGTGGCTCCTCAATTTACAGAAAGAATGAAAACAGTTCACACTTCCTGTGACCCAGACAAACTTCATCAATATTCTTTCTTCCTGATTTGCTAAATGACTTAACCTGGGCTAAAAAGAGGCTCTTGAAATAGACACAGTTTCAGTTGTATTTTTCACCTTTATGATTTTGTGAATTAATACAGGCATATTACTTGTTAGCTTATCGATTTTCAATGTGCTAGACAGTGAATTGTAGTACGAATTCTGGCCAAAGATGAAAAATGAGATGTATATTTATTTCTGATAAGGACTGAGAAAGAAAAGAATCGGAGATCTCTGGAGGGAATTTAAAAGTCTTTTAAAGTAGTTTCAAATCTTTTGAACTGAGATAACTTACATCAAAATTATATGGCCTTTTTATTGATTGAAAAAATTTCATGATGGCAAAATGGTCCTATCAATTTAATAACACGTTTAAGTGAATTTACATTTTCCTGAGCATGAAATATACATGTGTTTGGAAGATGAAAGCATGTATGTGTTCATATTCGGTTTTAGGAAATATTTGGTGCATCTGGATTTTTGGCAGATTTATGCATTCATTGAACCAATGCATCATGGTCCTGTTGTGCAGGACGCAGTATTCTGTGCTGGAGACACTGGGGATCCTGCCCTGTGTAAATAGGACATTTGCCTTAGCTCATGGAATTTACACAACATTGGAATTCTCCAGGACACATAGGAGACCACAGGTTAGGAACCATATCAATGGTCATCCATCAATTTTGGCAGTAACTGAAAGTGGATTTTCAACTCATACTCTTTTACACTTTAAGTAGTCAAATCTAAAAATTGTAAAGAAACTTATATGTTATTGGAATCAGTGTTTTTCTCTTTTGCTTAGGTTGGGAAATAACTTAAAAATCATGTGTTCAGGGTTTAATATTATGAAATATCGAGATCTTAAACCTAAAATAGCTAAATATCAATGTGATGCAAATTAAATAAAAACTACACTTGCTGTAGTGGATGCCAGTAATTTAGGGGAAAATGAATGAATGAAAAACTTCAAATCAAGGAAACTCTATCAAGTTATTTTTTACTCTAAATTGTAAAAATATCCCTGCAATTATATTTTACCCCAGAGGAAATAAAAGACTTTATTTAAGGCTTTATTCAAATTTTCTTTTTTCTGTTTTTTTTTTTAAACAGCTTTATTAGAGGTATAATTTACATACCATTAAATATATTCAGTTGTACAATTCAATGATTTTTAGTAAATTTACAAAACTGTACAATCATCACCACAATTCCATTTTAGAACATTTTCAAATGCCAAAAGATCCCATATAACTGTTCGCAGTCACTTGACATTCTCACTCCCAGCCCCGGGCATCTGCTAATCTATTTTCTGTTGCTATAGATTTGACTTTCCTGAACATTTTATACAAGTGGAATCATATACTATATGGCCCTTAGCATCTGGCTTCTCTCATCAAAATAACATTTTTGAAGCTCATTCAGGTTGTAGCATGTATTAGTAGTTGGTTCCTTTTTGTTGCTAATTAATATTCGTTCCACTGTATGACTACACTACATTTTGTTCACCAGTTGGTGGACCTTTCTTCACTTACATTGAATTTGTAAGACAACTACATTAGTCCAACTTCCATGTAACATAATTTGAAAATAACCGATAGGAACCAACTTTTATATTTATGAAAAATATATTCCTAGTATAGATTACAGATATTTCCCAAATGTGACATAATTGTGATCTTTCCATGATATTCCCATGAAAATTGTAAATAGTAAACCCCGTGCAGATAGAAAGAAGCATCGGTCACTTAGTTTTCTAGATCTTTAACTCTTGACATTAATATTTGTAAAGAGCATGCATCTTCTTTGCAACGTTTCTTCGCAAATGACATGCATTTAGAGCGGGGGAATTTTGAATGATTGTTTCACCTAAGAGTGATAACTGAAGTACTAAACCGAGAGTGCTTCTTAGTGTCGTATTTTAGTGATACACTTAACATAAGGCATGAATCATCTGTAGCGTTTAGCCAAAGAGTAGAAGGGCGTGCACCTGAATTTGTATGCTTTTAGTTTTATTATTCTATAGTTTCTATGACTGTGCTGGAGAATGAAACCGGTGTAACTGAGTATTTACAAAATCAGGCACTAGTTTGAGCTCTTAGATCAGAGAAAATCCAAACACAGAAGAAATGCTACTGTGTTTGGGTCCTTATTAGGAGCTAGACCAAAATCACAAGTTATCCAGATTCCTATTAAGTAGTGCTATTTTTCTCTATGTATTCTGGAGAACAAGCAAATAACTTTCTAACACTGCAAAAGCATTGACTGTGGGTAAACACTTCTCTTAGAAATCAGACAGAGCTGTTTTCTTATATACCTCCATTCACCCTTCTTTGGGTCAACTACTACATGGCAAATGCATTTTTAGGAGGTTACACTTGACAACTTATGTTTAAAGATCCTCTTAGGGAGATTTCTCTAGTTGTTGGAAACCCTTCTATAAAAATTTGGCAGATTCTGTGAGACGAAAGAGAAGACAATGTGTCTCTGAATGCCTGTAAGTTGCT
>NW_006436810.1:3946692-3957836 GCF_000325575.1 Pteropus alecto | reverse complement strand
AAAGGTCTATTTTATTGACAACTGAGAATGCAAAGGATTTTATCTTTAAATTTCTAACATTTGAAAACAAAAGAGACTAGGTTAAATAATATAGTTTCCAAAGCTAACCATGATGCTCCTTTGGAGCTGTTTTTCTGCTTGAAATATCAAAACAACCAAAACTCCTGGGTGGGATCACTACTGCTTTAATGATCTGTATTTAGATGAACTGATCAGTCTCTGTTGGTAATGTCTTTTTTTTTTTGATTAGGTAAGGGTTTAAAAATTTCTAGAATAGACATATTTTTCTAGTCGTACACTGCCAACTTCATTCCAAATGTCTCTTAGGAGTCATATACCAATTATGGGAATCCATCTTCATCCTCACTTTCATGCACTCCGAAATCGGAGTGGACTTGCTCCCAGAAAGGTCTCGTCAGCATTGAGCTGTAAGCATCTCCTCATTACTTTGATGAGCTCATTCACTCATCACTCAGGCTGACAGGATCAGATATCAGGAACTTGTTTTACCCAGAACCAGAAACTGTTTCTCACCCTTGTATCTTTCTATTGTCACCTGGATTTTGGTAGGATGCTACACTCAGGTTGTTTTGACATCTTCCTGGTGCAGGGGGGTGGGCAGAAGTAATGGCCAAGCACAGGGTCAAGGCTGTGTAAGGTGGTGGCCACCCTGAATAGACTTTGTAGCCACGGATCTGATAGTCTATATGAAAATGGGCAACTGTGAAGAATAAAAGCATGTTATGCATCTAGAAAATGATTAGGATGGATGGGTCGATGAGATAAGGAGTTCTAGGTTTATGAATTAGATTTAAATCTTGCTGTTGCAAATATTCTTATATACTTATATAGTTCTCCTGCTTTTCCACCTTAGTATATAATAAGTATGATTAACTTTCTTAAGATGGTTATGGTTTCCCTTGTTTCTGTGTATTTTGTATATTTACAAAGTCAGGCACTAGTTTGAGCTCTTAGATCACCATAATGCATGCCAGGCCTCGTTGACTATTCTTGTAGCAGCCATAGTTCTACCTATCAATAGCCCGGTCACCTGCTTGCTTTTTAACAATCCTGATCCCATCAATGCTTTTTGCCATTTTTTTTTTTTAGGTGAGGGGTGGGGCAATAATTTGAATGGAGAAAAACAAACCCAAAACCCCAAAACTAACTGTCCTCCAGTTAGTTCTGATAAAGTCAGTGAAGTTCTTGGCGTTTGAACCCTCAACTGTACTTTTCCTTTTTCTAAGGTACTGTTGGATTAATATTTTTAAAATAAAAGTATATAAACTCAGCTTTTTTAGTGTTGAGTTCAATAAATTTTGACAGATGGTTACAGTCATAGAACCGCCATCACCATCAAGATACATCACCCCTCATCAAAAAATATTACCCTGTGCCACCTTTGTAGTCAGTGCCTCCCCAACTCCCAGTCCCCAGGTAACCACTGATCTGTTTTCTGTCCTTGTAGTTTCAAAGTTTCTAGAATATCATATAAATAGAACTATAGAGTATGTAGCCTTTTGAATTTGGCCATCTTCAGTCAGCATAATGCATTTGAGATTCATCCATATTGTTGTGTGTATCAGTAGCTCATTCTTTTATATTGATGAATGGAATTCACCTGTTGATGAATATTTGAATTTTTTCCAGTGTTTGGCAGTTATAAATATTTGTATTTTATGGAATATAAACTTTCATTTCACTTGGGTAAGTACCTGGGTGTGGGATTGTTGGGTTGTACGGTTAACTTTACAGGAAACTTCCAATATATTGTCCAATGTGAAGGCACATTTCGCATTCCCACTAGCAACAGATAGGAGTTCCCGCTGCTCCACATCCTCACCCACACTTAATATTGTCTGTCTCCTTTCCCCCGCTGGGTTATTTTTAAAACAAAATAAATTATGTCAAAGCTATAATATTCCAGGATGAGTTTAGGAAGCTATAGCTATTTTGTAAATTTCTTTTACTCTTAAAATATTTTATAAAGCCCCAAAAGACATTTTCTAAAAGGGCATCTTTCTGCTATTACCAATGACTGAGATATATGTCGTGGACATCTGCTTCTTTTCCTGTTTTCTTTACTGACAAGTCACAAGTGACTTTTGAGAAGATTGTTCACTGAGAAGGTCAGAGCAAGGGGGGTAATTAACTGCTTGGTGGGAAGAGATAGGAATAGTGAGGGGACAATGGAGCTTATCATTAACACTCTCAAATGATGACCTATAAGCAAATGTCCACAATAAGCTGTGAATATAAGTATTTAATATTCTTTGAATGTGTATTATGGGTAAGATACTCCATTGAGCACTTTTTATGTGTTATCCCATTTAAATCCCCTTATAACTCTGTGAGGAAATTAACATTGTCATATAAATTTTTCTATTGAGGAAGCTGAAGCCTAGGGAGATCAAAACTTTCCTGAGGCTACCCATCTAGTGGAAAGGAGAACAGAGTACGAAGGGGCTTACTAGTAAGCCTTTAAGAATCCCCCCATAAAAAGGCCCTGTTTTTAAGCCACGAAGCCATACTACCTCTGTTCATGGAATAAATCAGTTGGGACAATATCTGCTCTGGCTTCTGCAGGGAGCTCACTATTTGACTGTTACTTGGTGACTTACTTTGGAAAACCTTGATTACTAAACTAGCTCGGGCCCAAAAAACTACACTTGGAAATCCATTCAGAATAAGGCAGGAGGCAAAGTGGTACGTTGGAAAGAGCCGGCAGACTCTGGGTTGGCATCCACGACCATCATTAACTCCGTTACCCAGCTGTCTTTGCGTAATCACATTGCGCCTCCTTTTCTCATCGGTAAAATGGAAATGATAACACCGACCACTCAGGGTGTTTGTGGGAGTTACTAATGGCAACTTACCCCAGCCTGCCCGTGGTGGGCACACAACAGGTCCTGTGCCCTACTCTTCCCGAATGGGACGGGATTCATTTCTCATCGGTAAAATGGAAATGATAACACCGACCCCTCAGGGTGTTTGTGGGAGTTACTAACGGCAGCTTACCCCAGCCTGCCTATGGTGGGCACACAACAGGTCCTGTGCCCTCCTCCCTACTCTTCCCGAACGGGACTGCTGTTTGTAACCTTTGCAGTTTAGTTACCATCCTAGGCACAGAGTGAAACCTTCTGCTTTTTCTAAGTTTCAGACCTGGATATGAGGTCAGTCTATCTTGGTTCAGATGATGAGGTCATTTTATGACCTTGAAAACCATATCGCTTGTCTGTGATTTGGTAGCACTATACATACATGTATAAGTATAGATTATAGATATAGACATAGATGGTTATATAAATAATAATTATAGCACAGTTTGTAATGATTAATTTTGACAATATATGGAAAATGATTTATTTTGGTAAATGACACAGTACTCTGTCAATAGTCTTTATACCTATATTGTATTTATACCAATATTTCAATACTTTTTCCTCCAAATGAAATCGCTCTATTTCCTAAGAATTTTCTATAGCATTGGCTATGAAATAAATATTGCGTGTATACCAATGAATAACATTTACAAATGAATACAATTAATTCTACTTTAAAAATCTTAGGTTATTATTTAAAAACTTATTATTACATGGGTTCTGTGTTAACATGCATGTCTTTTGGTAATACTGTGCATCACTTTCAGGTAAACTACACAGTCACCTGAGATTTAGGCAGCTGACACTGGATGTCACCATTGTGCTGAGCAACGCAGCTGCAGAACAGGTGTGCTCTTGAATATTGAGGAGACAGTTTCTTCCAGGGCTTAGAGATAGGTTAGCTTTTCTTCCCTCACGTACCCTAATTACCTTTATAGCACTTTTACTGTAACTTACTTTTTCAGTTTCTAAGCTCTCTCTATATAACAGTGGTCAAGAATGATGAAACAATATGCAATATTGTTAACTCAAAACTGAGAAACTGAAAACTCAGAAATTGTTCCCAAACCAATCAGGGCTCTTGGTTGCAAACCAGAGTAATTGACTCTGGCTAACTTAAGTAGAAAAAGAATTTACTGGAAGAATGCGGAGCAGCATTTAGAAGGGATGTGAAAACTCGGTTCAGGAACGAGAGAGCCCAGTGTGCTGGTACCTCAGTGAAGATCGGGCTGTAGCAAGAGCAGGACAGAGTCCTTCCGGCATTGCCACTGGTCGCTGGATACCTCCACTGGCATTCTTGCCACTTGACGCAAGGCACCACCCTGTGCTGCTCTCCCTTCCCAGAATAATAACAGGGTTTTCCCTGCCTCCAGCTTCAACAAACCTGATAGCTGATCCCTTACTGGCATTTCCACGTAGGGGCACTTGGTTTGCAGTTTGTGTTGTGCCTGTGCCACAGCCCCAGGAGAGGAGAAAGAATAGGTAAGAGACTGTCCTGCGAAGGCTCACACAGGTGTTGATTCCGCATGTCTGGGAAGGAGATCCAAATGCTGGACGGCCACACTATGCCAAGTACCCACCATGGTGCTCTTTAGTCAGCACCCACAGAAGTGAGTTGAGAACACCGCTGTGTGGTCAGCTGGGCTTTACAACCCCTTCTGTGGGTTGACCTGGCATCAGTTGCATACGCCTTATGGCACTTTACAGTGTCCCAGGCTTTGCTGTACCCTGCCTTTCCTTCAACCCAGAGGGACACTTATCAGCTGGGATGAGATCTACGTTAAGCGCCTAAGGACGTAGCTTTTTAGGCAAGTCAGAAGTCTTTAGTTTTGGGCTATTAAAACAAACAAACAAATGAAAAACCCTGCTCCATTAATAGAAAAAGAAAAAAAAAAATGGTAGCCTACACTGCATTCCTCGTTGTTCTTCGAACACTGCTCTAAGCAAATCCCAGCCTCTCCTCTTGCTCTTCCCTTTGCCTGGAGCCCTCTTCTCTCAAAAGGCCACATGGCGTCCCCTCTTTTTATTCACATCTTTTGCTACCTCTTTAGGTTGGCCCTCCCTTACCACACAATACCTCCTTTTATTCGGGTACCTGCTCTGCTTTTCTTCATGGCACACATCACCACCTCTCATTCAGTTCCCTGTATATTTATTGTTTTGTTTATCGTCCCCTCTGTGCTGAATGTCCCATGAAGGCGGAATCTGTGGCCGCAGCTCCTAACAAAGCTGTCTTTAGTAAATGTGTAATATCTGAATGAATGAATCGAGGGCTAAATAAAGGAAGGAAACACCTCCGTTAGACTCTCTAGAATATAAACAATGCCTGTATTGGCGACCTAAGGCTGCACCAACAAAGGACCTCAGAGTGGCTTAAGTCATACATTCCCGGAGGCTGGAAGTTCAAGATCAAGGTGTTGACAGGGTTGGTTCTTTCTGAGGGCTTTGAGGGAGAATCTGTTCCATGCTTCTCATGTTCCAGCTTTTGGTGGTTTTCTGGCAATCTCTGGGGTTCCTTGGCTTGTAGATACATCACCTTGATCACAGCCTTCCATGTTATTAGGTGTTCTCCCCATCGGCATGCCTGTGTCCAAATTTCCTCTTTTTATAAAGATATCAGTCATGAACTTATCTTAACTATTCTGTAGTGACCCAGTTTCCAAATAAGCCACATTCTGAGGTACTGGGGGTTAGGACTTAAACATATGAATGGGAGGGAGGACACCATTCAATCTATAACAGTGCCTTTTATGTGTTTAAGTCATTCTTCTGTTATTAAACAGAGGAATAAGTTTAGTTACATTATTCTGGGTGCCCAGTGATGTGTTGGTTTATTACAATGTGTAGGAATTGCTTTATAAATTGTAAACTATTCATTAGATGTTAGCGTAATCATTTGAGGATGTTGATGAATTGTTGATGCATTCTCAAGAAACCCAGTACCGTGGATTTGCTAGTCTTAAAATCCTCCAAAGCAAGTTTTTTCTTTTATAGCCCAGGTCGATCTGCAGACTGGTTAAAACATTACCTGATTCTTCTCTATCTCTCAGATTCTTTGTCAGTAATAATTGTGGAGAATGGTTTCATATTTTATTTACTCACTTGACAAACATGTACAAATCATTTATTATGCATAAGGCATCGTTATAAGTGCTTGACAAATGTTAACTCACAATTCCATGTGGTTTAGTATTTATTAATTATCAATCATTAATATTAATATTATCTGAATTTTACTGATGTGGAAACTGAGGCACAGAGAGGTTAAGAAACTTCACCAAGGTCACACAGCTACTGAGAGGCAGAATCAGGCCATGGGTCTAGGTAGTCTAGTGTCTAGCTGCAAACTTTTTATTTGTAGAACACTTTCTTCACAGAGTCTCATGGAAAAGTTCAGTGTGTGGCTGAACAAAGCAGAGCTGCTTTGGTTCAAGTTCTGAAGCTCAGCTCCTCTGCTCCCGCTGGGGGCCCTGTTTGCAAAGCCCTGATCCAGGAAATAACACCTCTTGGAGCAATGCCACTTGTAAGCTATCTTCAATCCACTCAGGCGTAAAACAAATAAAATTCTTTTCTCACTTTAATTAACTGATTGTGTTTTATTTTGAAAATTTTATCTGCCTAATCTACTTCTGGCAGAAATAAAATGCTAAGATGGATTTTCCCCAGGATGGTAATGCCATATGGCGATTTGGACTTTGCTGGCTTAAGTCTCCCTTGGGTTTCTTTATACAAATTGAGGACTGTGATTGTAAAAGTTTTTTGAACCAAAGAGAGAAATGGAATTTGATTTTATATGAATAGAGTTGGATAACTTTGCAACCAGCTAAGCATGAACTCTGTTATGGGCTGCTTGTCTTCTGTGGTTATTAATAATATAAAATAATAGAAACAACAATATTAACAGTTCCTGTCCATTGAGAACCTTCTGCAACCAGGCATTTAAAAAACTCTCATTTTTATAACTCTAGGTGTTATCACCCCTATTTTAAAGATATGTAAATTGAGGCTAGGCTTTTATGGAATTTGTTTAAGATGCCCCCACTGGTGAGTGGGGGAGGAAGGCTATTTTGAGAAATAACAGTGATTAAGGAGCAGTGATTAAATAGCAGATATTAAGAATGAATAGCACATAAGAGAATATATTATCAAATAAATAACATGAGGCCCAACATTATTTTCGAATTCTGGAAGACTGTAAGAATGCAGAATGCAGTGGGATCCATTCTACGGAGTGATTACTTCCTATGATGAAATGCCTCTTATCGTTTGTTAGTGTACACAGTGTACAACATACTAAAAAGAAAAAAAGAATTTAAATCAATAAAACGAGACTATAGATCAAGGGAGATTGAACTGGAGAACAAAAAATAACTCAGATCAATTTGATTTCTTGCTTGCCTATGTTTTCCCACTGGTTTTGCTGACCCCTGCTGTACCCTACTCCAGGGGTCAGCAAACTTTTTCTGAAAAGGACCAGATAGTAAATATTTTAGACATTGTTTGCCACATGTTTTCTGTGTCACAGGCACTCAACTCTGCTGTGGCAGTGCCAAAGCACTGTGTAAATAAATGGCCATGGTTAGAGTAAAACTTCATTTATGGACATTAAATTTGAACTTCATATAATTTTTATGTGTCACAAAATGTTACTCTTCTTTTGACTTGGGCTCCTGGGCAGTGGTTTTCTGGTCACCACTCTAGCCTGACCTCTCACCCCCAGCCCTCTGGTTCCCAAGCACGTTGGTGATTGTCTCCGTGGGTGTTTCTTTCGCTTCGAGCATTTAAATGTTATTTTGCACCAAGAAATTAATTCCGAAAAGACTTCAGAGGACCTAGAAACAGAACTACCTCCACTCACACTCTGCAAAAGCAAACTCGCAGAAGAATTTCAGCTGCCAAATCAACTTCAGCGGAAACAGATAGAAGCCCCAGTGGCTGTCTAAGAGGATTTATAATAAAATGGAAAATTCTTGGCATACTCTGTCAGTTTCATCAAAGATTAAAGGATAAATGTGGAACTCTGTGTTATCCCCAGAAATTTTAAAGTGATGCTAGTAAATATGAAAATTCTTTGTGTGCTTTAATAGTGTAGGTCATTGCTAAATTTTAAATTTTTTTTTTTTTCCTCGCTAGTGAAACCAGCTTTAATGTGATGGACACACTCTTGAACTTGGTGTCCAAAAGGCAAAGGTTTTATTTTCAGCTCTCTTAGTTTTACTGTGATCTTGGGTAAGTTAACATCCGCTACAGGAATCTTGGCTTCTTTATTAGTAAAATGAGATTAATAATCCTCCCTTAAAAGGCTTTCTATTTTATTTTTTAGTTTTTTACTATTTATTATGGAAATTTCACACAGAAACAAAATAAGTCGAGGAGTGTGATGAACCCCATGTGACCTTGCCCAATTTAACAATCCCCTGCATTTTGCTGAAACTTCTTTCATCTTTACCTCACCCCATTTTTTCTCTCTATTGGAGTATTTTCCAGCAATTTCAAATATAATATTATTTCACCTGCAAATGCTTCAATGTGTATGACTAATAGATAAGATCTTTATTTAAGGACTGCCAATTTTATTATCACACCTAGCAAAATTACAGTGATTCTTTAATATCATCTATTATCCAGGCAGTCTTAAAATTTCCCCAGCTGTCTCAAAACAAAAAAAAGCGGGGGGCGGGGGAGGCATTTATATAGTTGGTTTATTTGAATCAGGAGACAAAAAATTCACATATTGCATTAGGTCATAAGTCTCTTAAGACTTAATTTATGGCCATTTTTCTTCTCTTCTCCCTATTTTTCTTCATATAATTAATTTGTGGAAGGAATTAGTTATCTGTTCTGTAAAATTTCACGTAATCTGGATCTGACTAATTGTAACCTTCACCCTTGTAGAGTTATTAATTATCCTTTTGTTCAGATATTTACTGCTGTTCAATATAGAGGCATTGGTAGATTCAGGCTCACTTTTTTAAAAAGTTGTACTTCATAGGTGATGCTTTCTACTTGTGATCATGCCACATCTAGAGGACAAAATGTCTGGTTGTCTCTTTTTTACTCATGTTAAGATCAATTCGTGAAATCCTTCAGGTTAATGCATTCTTCATCAACCTCTCGCCTAACGTTTTTAGTATCGGTTGATGAACTGTTGCTTGGATCCACTATTTCATAAGCATTTGGAAAATGTGGGTTTTCTAATTCTATCAGCCCCTTTGGATTTATTATCAGGAATTCTTTTTTTAAAAAAATGTCCTTTCTTATCTGTTTGGTCACTATGAAATATAGTTCATACAGTAAAGGTTAGATAAGTGCTTATCGTATCTTACCTCCTCACCCCCTTTTTGGGCTAATTTTTGGTATAATGGCGGCCTATGTCCCCTGAGTTGGAGGATGAGAATTGGTGATGATGGTTGTGGTTTTTCTCCTGTCATCATAATTAAAAATTTTTTGATATGTTTCAGTCTCTCGCAGTCATTCTTCTTCAGGTTGTTTTCTGTGTCTTGTATTTAAGTAGCATTTGATTACTTTTTTGATTTCTGGTATGACAAGATACCTTAGGCTCACCTTACACATTTCTTGCCCCAGACCTGAATCATTCAAGAAGCCCTGGTTTCTTTTTAGTGAAAATGGTATACTGAGACCACAGCCTGGACACTGGGAGTATTAATTGCTATTTTTCAATGGATAGATCTAGGATATACATTTTAAGGAAAATGAATCATTATTTATATTCATAATTTTAGTTCGGATTAAAAGGTTTTTATGCAGCATTTTTGGTTCTAATTTGTATATTTTCCTTTATGCTAAAAATCTTAGTTTTAATGATATTAAGACAATGACTTCTTGATTAGCATGCTTTCTTGTGGGTGAGTGCAGGTGCATGTGTGCTAACACACTTATAACCATTTCAAAACAGCAATACCAATGTTTCCACTAACATAGTGTTAGTAAGTGTAGTTTAAGGTTGTTTTGCTATTCTTTTTGTTCTTAAGACATAGCGTACCCGGGATTAATAGTCCCTGGTATGTGTTTTAAAGTCACTTCAAATAATTCATGTGAATGTGCCATCGACTTGGTATACAGATATTTGTTCCTTATCGTAGAGGATTTTATAGGTAAAATAATTACATTGTCCAATGTCAAAACTATAAATCACTGATTGTCCCCTTTCATCCCTCCCTCCCTTCTTAGAGGTATTATAATTCGATATGTCCTTTTCTGCATCGTGCAATGTATCATTCATTGAATAATACATCCAAAGAAGAGTCCATAGCAGTAGGTAATTTATGCACCAATTCACTTTTTTTCCCCAATCTTTTACTATTACAAGTTTCAGTAAATGGCCTTTATAGATTATAGAGTTAAATAAAATGCAGTATATTAAAGGTCTATGTTAAGTATAAAGTGATATACGTGTGTGTGTGTATATATATGTATATAAGTGATATATGTATATAGACATATGATTTTTGTTATAATTGTTTTTGGTTCACAGACATTTACTAAGACATTTACCTACTTTTGAGATTTTACTATCAAATATACTGTGGCATAAAAAGAAAAATTTTACACATTTCCTACTCAGATAATTTTAAGTTTCTAACCAATCATCATTTCCACTAGTGCTGTTTTTATATTAACTTAATTCCTGAATTGATAGATATTTATAGATATCAATAATTTAAAATATTTTCTTTCAAATACCATGCAGTATTTGATTACAGTGCTAACACAGAGCTTCTTTCAGTTTGCAAACCATATACTCATATCGTCAAAGAAGGTAGTTTTGTCTAACTGATTTGTTTCCCAAAGCCAGAGTTCAGAATGACAACGGTAACAGTGACCACAGAAGTTCCCCCAAGGGGTAAGACAGAAGATCATTCTGCCTCATATGAGTCCACATCAGCTCACATTATTGAAGAAACCGAGTATGTGAAAATGGTACGTGGGTGCCAGACGTCACGTCTGCCTGATATGATTTTTTAAAATAAAGTTCAATAGGGATCGATGGGCTTTGTTTCTACCTCCATAAACCATGAGAGGAAGAACAAGCCTAGTTAGGAAGAGGATGATCTGGATCGCTGACATTTAAACACAGGTTTAGCATTTTCTTTTGAGGGTATCAACCTCTGTTTCTACACTTGGAGCAAAATTGAAGAACGGGCCAGGAGGGCTTGAAACACCTATCGGCATTTCATTTGTCCTACGTTATTCGTCACTGTACTTTCTACTGTTTCATATCATTTTTCAGTTGTTTCAGGA
>NW_006436810.1:3944197-3946640 GCF_000325575.1 Pteropus alecto | reverse complement strand
TGAATTTCTGTCTCTTCTTCCCTTGTTCCCTCTCACAGTTCGGTGTCGCTATCACCAATGACTACGTGTAGGCATGTTTCTTCATTAAAAATGGGAAATCTTGTGAGAATCCAATGATAATGACTGACAAAACATATTCGTATGAACAGTTTCTTGGAACAGATGAAAAAATTTGGACGTAAATACTTTGTAACATTCAGATCTATTAATTCATCTTTGAGTGTCTTGCAATTCCATGGGTCACCAAGACATGGAGCTTTTATTTCATGCATAAATTTGTATGATCTCCACTTAGCAATTATTCTGTAGTAATTACTAAATAGGCATTATTCTCTAGTAATTACTAGATAGTAATTATTTTGTAGTAATTACTAGATAGTAATTATTTTGTAGCGATTACTAAATAGTAATTGTTTTATAGTAATTACTAAATAGTAAATTAGTACTAAATTACTATATAAAAAAATAGAACCGAATAGAATTAAATACTAATTACTAAATAGTAATTATTTTGTAGTATAATATTCATTTATATTTTAGGTTTGACTGAGCAAGCGGTATAAAAACCAAATGTTCATTTTCTGCAATCTAAATAATGTTAGTCTAAATGAAAGTTAGTCTGATGCTATCTGAGATTAGTATATATATATATATACTACTTTCTAGATAAATCAGGTACACTGCCACTAGTATAGAGAAAAAAAGTATTTGACGTTAAAACCCTTTGAAAAAAATAAACTATTCGTTTTCTTCTAGATTCGAACAACTCTGGAAAAGATCCGAAATCAAATGTTTAAAGATGAAACAGGACATAATAGTACAAAGTACAAACTAGATGCAAAGGTAATGAATTTATCAAAATATACCACTTCAGTAAATATCCTTCAGTAAATAAATGTAAGGCCATATAGACTTTTTTGGATAATTATTAAATTATTTTTTGACGTGTTGAACAATGAGTGTTATTTTGTCATTATCTAAAGATGTTAATGGGCATATGTATGAAATATTTAACCACAGATGTCATTAGTAGAATCAGATTGGAATGACTAAAGCCTACTTGAATATTTTAAACTAGGCTTAATTACCTAAAGCAGTGGTCCCCAACTTTTTGGCACCAAGGACTGGTGCTCCTATGAGAATCTAAGACCTGATCTGAGGTGGAACTGAGGCGGTGATGCTAGCGCTGGAGAGTGGCTACCAATACAGATGTAGTTCGCTGGCCTGCTGCTGACCTCCTGCTGTGTGGCCCGGATTCCTAACAGGCCATGGACCAGTACCGGTCCACAGCCTGGAGGTTAGGGATCACTGCTCTAAAGTATAAGGGGAGATGTCGCCCAGCCAAGATTCATGGCAACAGCATTTCCCAATGACAGACAAAGGTACAAGATTTCAGGTTCACCCGGGCCACACCAGGGCACACACTGTTGAAGCCATTAAGCCAAATGATTAGACAACCAATAAGCTTAAAAGCAACTTCTTCCCTGCAACTGGCCTTATATTCTTAAAGTTAAGCAATCTACACGTAGCCTTGTCTGGATTATGCCAGATTAAACCTCATCTGAGCCAAGTGCTCCTCGTCAATGCCAGTGTTATCTACTCTGTAGTATGGCCACAGGGAGCACCAGATATAGGATGTGATACATAAACATGGTCTCCTTTATCATCCTCCTTTATCATCGAGTTCCAATTATTAAATTAAGTGTTCTGAAACTAGAAAAAAGGTTAACGTTTGTGAATAATGAGAAAGATCAAAAATTCACTTTTGGTTATGTTGAGTTGCCTATTAGAACTCTAGGTGGAGCTTTCTAGTGGGTGACTCGATAGCTGATCCTGGAGTTGAGGGTAGAGATCTGAGGTAGAAAGTCTAGGCTACAGAGATTTGGGGAGTAAGGATGGTGCTTCAAATTTTGAATCTAGAGATCACCAAGCATGTGAGTGTGGGTAGAAATGGGAGATAATCTAAGTGTCGAGTCCTAAGATTTCCAACATTTAGATGTTGGGAAGAAGAGGAAAAATCATCACAAGAGACTGTGAAGAGAGGCTCATGGATTAGGAGGAAAAACAAGAGAAAATGTAATCACTGAAGATAAGTGAGAAGGGTTTCAGAAAGGGGGGAGAGGGACCACTTTGTCAAATGGTATCCATAGGTCAAGTAAATTGAGGACTGAACATTGACCATTGACTATAACAATGGGGAGGTTTGGGGATCTTGATAGGAGCAGCTTCTTAGAAATGGAGATGAATTGTGTTGCCAGTGTGTCTGCTTGGCCATCTCAAACCACAGAAGGTTCGCAGACAAACCAAACATCAAAATATCATCCCTTCCCCCTTTAGTAACTGGGCAATGTTGCTGAAGGAATTTAGCCATAATGACCTAGGGCTCTGCTGTCACAGAAGCAAAGTCTGTATGCCCGATGCTTCAAAAGGCCCACTCAAAACA
>NW_006436810.1:3935349-3944180 GCF_000325575.1 Pteropus alecto | reverse complement strand
TTATTGATTGAGAAGATGGGTACCTCAAGTTCATCTTCAGAAAATACAGAGTTCAGTCTTCTTTTATGTCAAGGGAAGGGTATATGGGAGGGGCAAGAGGTGACTGATGATCACAGACTCTGGGCATTAGCAGGGGTCAGAGGAAAATTGTGAAAATTCTTTGTTCTTAGACTGTTGACTCTAGTCGATATGAGTCCAGTCACGAGGTTCCTGCAAATCTTGGATAAACAATCATTTTTGTATATACTTTCCTCATCTCCTCTGGAGAGGCACCTTCTGGTAAGGAGCTGTTTTTGTAAAATTCAAGCTGCAAGCAAAATTCCTCTAATGATTAGCATATCTGTATGCAAGAAGCTATTAACCTGATGGACATGGGAACAAAGTAGACTTGAACGAGGTAAAGTCAGAGAGGCTGAGCATTTCACTCTGTCATACCGCTACTCTCAGAGTATAGTCTGCAGGCTCAGCAGTGTCAGCATCGTCAGGGAGCTTGTTAGAAATGCAGCATCTAGAGTCTCATCCTGAATCAGAATCTGCATCTTCACCAGGTCTATAGCCAAGTGATTCATATGCACCTTAGAGCCTGAGAAGCACTGATCTGTGACCTTTGTAGTTATCTACCACTGCCATCATCTACCTTCTACAAATCTTTCTGTCGAATATTCTTTAACAAATTAAAAAAAGAAAATAGTGCCTACACTATATATGGAGAGTGAGAAGGATGCATTAGAGTCTGGAACAGAAAAACCTTGACAGAATTATGGTGACTATATTATTTATAAGTGCTAAAATTTAAAAAAAAAATTGTTTCTATTAATATAGGCCATCTATTGTACTGGAAAGGATATAGGCTTTGTTGTTAAACAAACTTGGATTCTAATCTGGTTCTGGCAGTTGTTTTAGGTATAACCGTGGGCTTGTTAAACTCTCATCCTCAATTTCCTTGTCTGTATAATGGACATAGTGTCTTCTAGTGTTCTGGCAAAGGGCTGTGTATAAAGCATCTAAAAGATTACCTGGCACATTATAGATGCTTAATAAATAAAAATTGTGATTATAGTTGTAGGGTATGTATAATTGTATAGTAATTTCTCAGTCTGTTTTGAAATAATTTGTAAGGTCAGAAAGAGCACAGGATGAACAATCAAGAGCTTGTATCCTGAGCTCTCCCACTCACTTGCTATGCAAACTTGGGCTCTGTCCCTCAGTTCTCATAGCTGGGAAATTGAGGTGGTTGAATTAAATGGCTTTAAATTTCCTTTCTACTTGCACTGTCCTTGATTCCAGCTGAGATTTATGTTATACTCTAAGTGTATTTGCAGTGAACTAGAGTTTACGTAGAGTTAACACTGGCAGTAATGTTCAGTTCTGACCTCTGTGACTGGAAAGGGTGATTACAACGAAGCATCATTGAACATCGACGATTATGTTTTGTAACTATTAGGTCTGATTATATTAGTTTGTAATGCATTGTAACCAAAACGCATTTATGTCTATAACTTAGAGTTAAAAAAAAAAAAAAAAAAAAACTGGCCTCGTAGATAGGACTACAAGAAGGACTTAATGGTTTATTTAAAACTGTGGGACTGTAAAAGGCATAAAAGATGTACTTCTCCCTCTTTCAAATATAAAAATCTATTCAAATTTGAGCAAATATAGAGGCCACTGGCTTCGTTTAGAATTCCCATTGATATTTGAGATTCAGGAGATGTGTTTTATTTCTGCCACCTAAACCTTCCTTGATGTGTGTAAAACAGAGTGACAATCATTGGTATCAAAGTTTGTAGAAGAAAGGACAAGTCAGCTCTGTGATTTTCATGTGTGCTCATTTCAGCACTGTGGAACCGTTCGAAATGGCTGTGAGTCTGAAATGGATCCCTCCTGTTGCAGTCTGCATCTGCTCATGGAAAGAATGAAAGGAAAGGACCTGCAGCTCTTAGAAATGAACAAAGAGAATGAAGTATTGAAGATCAAGGTATGACCATAAGGAGAAATTTCAATTTCATATTTTGAACTTTTGAGCCAATAAGATAGATTCGTGGACCCGCGAAAGCAGACAGCCACATACAACCCTAGATCTACACATATGCTCACATACATAGAGGAGCATTTTGACATGTATAAATTAAATGTCACTGTTTTATTTTGGAGCCTCCTTTCATTATTAAAAAACATCTTACAAAAGCTCAACAGGTCTGAAGTTTCAGTGGTGCAAGATGAGTAAGTTCTAGAGATCTGCTGTACGACAGGGGGGCCTGTAGTTAATACTGCATCGTACACTTGAAAAGTTGTTAAGAGGGTAGGTCGCATGTTAAGTGTTCTTACTGTAATAGATTTTGAAAGTCTTTACATATTTAATAAATATTAGAGTATTCATAGTTAAAAGTCTTACTATTTTGTTTCATTAATCGATTGTTGGATGCTTTGTATTTTTTATTTATTATATATGCTTCCTACAGTGAATATGGTGGTACGTAAGTCTTCGCAGCCATTCTCCATGATTTCTTTAGGTTAGATCCTCGAAAGATAAATGACACTTTAGCTTTATTGCCTTGACAACTCCAATCTTGTCTCACTGCTATTTCAGGAAAATACATCTGTTGGTACTGTCATGGACAGTGATGATAAAATGCTTGTAAGGGAATACGCTGATAGGGTACTGTAGAATTCTTTGAAGGGTGAGGTTTGTAAACGCAGGGCACAGATATGCAAGGAGCTGGTCAGGGCAAATCCGCCCACCTGACAGCTCACAAAATAGGAGTTTCTCATTTTACATTTTCCCCTTACCGGATAACAGCATCTTTTCTCCTATCCATTGTCTGCAAGGTGCAAATGGTTCAATTGCAGCCTCTGTGTTTTTAATTGCCCATCGAACTGTTCTGCCTTAAACTCTTTTTATTGTAAATGTCAAAACATACACAATGACTTTTTTTTGAAGCTGGAAGCCTCCAGAGAAGCAGGGGCAGCGGCTCTGAGAAACGCAGCCCAGAGAGTACTTGAAATCTATCAAACGCAGTCTGAAGATGTTAGAAAGAAGCACGAGGACAAGAAACACTTTCTCCAGGTACTGAGCTGCTAGCGATTGGGGAGCTGAGCCTCAGTCATTTCTGTCTCCCTTTTTGGCGGAGTTAGATGCAAAGCAAGCGATAGTCACGTGACTTGGCAGGCCCTGGGAAGGGCAAGAAGCCCATTTCTGTGCTGATCATCTCTGACCCCTGCTTAGCGTGGTACCCAGATGATGCCACGCTGCTGTATTGCCACTCTTACTCAGAGCCCAGCAGAGCATAGTCCACGAGGAGTCTGTGCCACCCTGCCTAGACAGCAGGGATGTCCCAGGAGACACTGGCCAGTGACATCTCTTCTGATTCTGCCTTTGACGAAGTAACCAACTCAGGTTGACTCGTTCTACCTCTTGGATTGGATTTCCTCATCTTAAAAATGAAAGAGTTGGGCTAGATAGTTTCAAATGTTTTTGGTCCAAGGAAACACTCTTCAGATTGAACAAACAAAAACATGTGCATGTATGTACATATTTACTTCAAAATAGATCAATATTATATATTTCATATATATACACAGTATATAAATTACAATATAAAAACATAAACATGTATATGTGTGCATATATCATGCACACATACACATATGTTTTTTGTTTCTTTTTAAATCTGAAGTATATATTCTAGGACCAATAAAACTTTACCTGAAAATTACATTCTGGGACTGGAAAAGGAAAAATACATGTGAGTGTGTGAATGTGTGCACGTGTGTATGTTTGCCAAACTTAAAACAGGAACACTCATTCATGTCAGGGTAGGGTGGCTATTGTGCACCAGCTTAGGGCCTCGGAAGCACAGTAGGAGAACACAGCAGGAAATCCTCCGCTAAGGTGACACGCCGGCATGCCTCCGGCTGTGGTGGCGACAGTGCCGAACTCAGGGACATGCAGGGTGCAGATGAAGAATCCAAGTGAAGTGAGTGGGCTTGTGTGGACCCCAGTTCCCTGTGTGAGTGGTGGGCCTGCGAGACTGGACTGCTCATATCTGCAGTCGGGGACACTCAGCCCCACTCTGGAGTTGCCTGGCAGGAATTCCCACCTGGTGTTTTCAAGGGAAGCCAGACGCTTTTTTTTTTTTTTTTAAACTGTAATGTCTCAAGTTCTATAAAAAAACACAGGCAAAGGTGCGTGTGCATGTCAGTTGCAACACGCTCACCCTTGAACTAACTGCAAAAGGTGAAGACTTCTCTGGTTTTCAGCATTATCGCTGCATGCCTGGACACCGTGGGATAAGTATTCTGCTTTTATGACACCTTCTGATTAAAAATAGAACACTCTTTTTAGTTGAACGCATAGATTTGATTTTTGTTTCATGTAAGTTTTGTTGAGAAAAAGTCAAAAGTTTTACTTTTCTTAAATTAGCATTTCTCTTTCTCATACCAGTTCAGATAGTATGCTTTACGGTAACAAATGTAAACATTCTAGAAATAACATTTGTATATTATTAATTTTCCATTGTTTTGGTGGTGTTTTGGACCATCAGGTTTATTTTGAAGGAAAAACTAGATTCAAAAAGGAAATTTAAACAAATGTTAATTATGAAAATTTTTTTTTTGGCTACTCAGAAAATTATAGTGGGAGATAATACCTGTATAGGTTTAATAAACCAATAGTCTGACAACCGTTTTTCTGACCAAAGGTAAACAAACTTGAAAAAGAACAGAAATTGAAAGAACAGCTTGAAAATCTGAATGAAGTTGCTGAAAAACTTGAACAAAAACATAATCAAATTACAGCTTTGGAGAACCTTGTACAGAGAATGGAAAAGGTAAGTGACAAGAGAATCAAAAGGATTTCTTCTTGGAATTAAAACAAAAACAAAAACATTAATTAGAAGTACTCTTTGCAAATACTAAGACTTTGACAAGTACTCAAAGATGTTAGTTTCTTCCCTATACATTTAATGTGATCTTTACTGTTAGTGATTTACCTCTCCACAAAAATTGCCATTGTCATTATCTGTCACGTTCTCCTTCTAGTAAATGTATGACTCAGAAAGGGGGACCAGGCGAGGCTGTGAATGGGAACAATGGAAAAGATCACAAAGTCCACCTATAACTAGTAATAATATAGCGCTTCCCTGTAGTCATAGCATTTTTATGTTAGAGTCAGCCAACTGTCTGTTATTGGCTACGCGTGTCCACTTTAGGTTTGTAAAACCCTATAGCTGCACTAGGACAGATAGAGTTCACATTAAGAAAAGAAATTGGACCTTTCAAAAGAGATTTAGGGAAAGTAATTACAGAACAAAAAATTATTAAAAGTTTCTTCCTGTCTTCCTTTAAGTAGCTGGTGCTCCAAATATATACAAAAGATGAGCATAGAAATTTAATTATGCATGCCTTAAAATTTAGGATTCAGACAAACCAAGATATACTTTAAAAAAAAAAAGATATACTGTTTTTTTAATAGCAAAACAAACTAACAGAAAATTGGCATCTCTGAAACTGAATTGGGGGTAGATAAGAATATAGGCTTTGGCTTCTAGTGAACATTTTCTAATACATTTTTTTATTTATTAATTCCCTGATTTGCCTCTGTTCTTCTCAGACTTAGTTCATGAGTCTGCCTGTGTTGATGCTATTCTAGTAATGTCACTTCAAAAGCATCACATTTCATAATAGTCATGTTTCTTGCCAAAGGAACTTTGATTAAATTTTAAATATTTCCCAAGAATTTAATTTATAACACTGTGTATTTGGCTGAATTTGTAATCTTAATGAAGGTACTATGAGGAAATAATGAAAATTAAATAAGCCTAAACTAACTGAATCTACTAATAATAATATACAGCAACATCTGTGGGGTCCAGTGGGTAACTGAGTGTTATACACCAGCCAAATCTCTGTGCTAGATGTCCTCAAGCAGCTGGTTTGTCCATGTGTGACAATTTATAATTATAATGTTTTGGACAAACTGTAATCTTTGGATGAATACTTTGTAGTGTTAGAATATTTGTCATGTAATAAATAGTTTAATAAACTATGATGGCATAAAGAATGTTTGTATTAGGAAAGAAGGACAATTCTGGAATGCAAATAGGTTGTTTAACCAATCAACTCGATTAACCAGTGACATTCGAATTTAGACTTGCGATCACCTGCAAGTCAGCAACACCGGGTCAGGTTTAGTGGCTAGCTGTCAGTCCCTGAAAATTAACAAACAACAGTGGAATATAATTTCTATTTCCTAGAAACCCCAGGAAATCTGTCCCAGACGTGAAATTTGGGATATATTCACTCTACTATTTATTCAATGAATATTTGAGTACCTATCATGTACCAGGCAGAGTTAGTGGCTTGCTGTCTATCTGTGAATGAATCAGAGGTAATCTCTCCATGGAGATTACAATGTAGTATGTCTGGGTTGTGTGGAACTCAAGGAATGTTCCTGATCTGCCATCATTCATTCTCCTTAGAGAGGGGTCTAAGGAATGCTGACGTCCCCACTGAAGGTAGTGTATGTCCCCTGGAAAAAAGTTAAGTAGCTTAGATACTAGCAGATATTTTCAAGGAGTGATGATTTAGCATTTATCTTGATATTGACCCATAACAGCGGGCTGTCTCTAGGACTCTGTGACAGAGTGAGTGAACAAGATGCCCAGGGTTCAGCAAGGCCTTGCAGTAACCTTCCAGAATACTCTATGTAGTCCAGTAGGTTTTATTCTCTATGGCTTCCTAAGGTGCACGTCCTATCAGAATGTCTAGGAGGCAGAGGTAGATAGGAATGGAATGGAAGAGCAATGAGCAAAAGTTGTTTTGTTTTATTTTTTAAACATTTTTAGTTTAAAGATACTTTATATTTGGAAAACAAGTAAATAAATGAAACTATTAGAAGTGAAGTTGGGCAGCATTGTCTTGGTTTAAGGAGAGACTGAGGATACAGGCTGTGATGAGGGGTTTCCAAGGTGGGGGGTGTGTATCAGAGTGAGGGGAGGGGGTACTGAGACTTTTGTATTAGTAGGAAAAAGACATGAGTTCAACAAGGAAATGAAAATTAAAAATGAATATCCACAACAAAGGTTGATAAATACCACCCTGCTAGTGGTACCCCTTGGAGAAAGATTCATTTTCTACTCACTTGAACAAGCCACTGCTCCAGTAAATAGCCATTAGTGGTATGAGATCTGGTAATGAACACATTACTTAAAACCTTCACCATCTGTCCCACTTTAATCAGAAATGCAGTGAGAATGAATTCCATAAACACAGTGATAAGCCAGCAAAAACGCCCAGTAAGAACATTTTAATATGGCATATGTTCCTTTTGCTAGCAGTGCAATTCTGTTGCACCATATTTGTTTTCTAGTGTCATTGATTTAGCTCTATTAGAATTTTAGAGCTCAGAGGTGCTTTTGAGATCACCTAGATCCCCATCATCATTTTATAAATGAGGACAATGTAAACACGGAACATTCCACAGTCGTCCAGTTACCAGTTTACAGTCCTTTCCATTATGCCCCTATCTTCTCTGATGCCAGATAAAAACGACATCCTTGGTTCGTAAGTCATTTAAATGTTAACATTTGGCAATGATTTAAATTGGCTCCTGCTCCGTTCTGATCAATAGTGCTGGGGAACGCTTCAGCTCCCCAGAGATGCGGTTTGGGAAGAGGGGATTGTCCACTAGGTGGCGCTGTGAACTCCTCTCCCTTTCCAGAAGGCACTGTCCTTGACAAGGGCTAGCTGGTACAGTGTGATTTTCTGTGCTGTCAAAGAAGCATTCAGACATCAAGCTAGATGAGAGACGTGGCTAAAGCAGAATATTTCCACATCCAGTTGTCTGATCTGCTAGAACCCTGGTTACAAAGTTCCATTAATCAAGAGTTAAGTCCATTAAGAAGAATGTTAAAAACCATTTTCCTGCCTACAAATTCAAAATATATTATCAGCAGTGTATTTCTTCGATGGTACAAGTATTAAAATAAGCTTACAAGGCATATCTATGACCCCTCGGAAATAATTTGAACACAACCAGGGCTATAACGGAACAATGTGACAAAATGCTACAGGAAAAATTTGAAAAAGTTAGTATAAATTCTAAAAATAACATAGTACACAGGATATGAAGCATTTGGCATCTTCAAGTTATTATATATCAAGGTCCTAATATGTGCTAGAGAAGCACATAGGCCTTTCACATATATTACCTTCAATCATCCCAACTTTCAAAATAGAATTATCCACATTTTAGAAATGTTCAAAAAATCAAAAATGTGACTTATACAAATATAGAATAACACATATCGGATGTTTTATTTCAATCATTAATTAATGAGGGAACCAGTAAGATGGCAAAACTGGTTAAAATAAAATATTTTGAGAAACGGGCTATTTATAGGCATTTTTTAAAAAAATAATATAGAATAGGATTACTAGGTTAGATACTTAGCTGGTTAGTATTCTTTAAGGCAATTAAAGAATTATCTTTTCTACCAGGCAGAAATCTATAGAGTAACATTCAACTTCAGAGTCAGGGCTCTAATCAAATAATAAATAATAAAAGTTAAACACAGAGAAACCCAAGAGAATTAAATAATCCTTGGATCGGATTATTAAACAGTGACCCAATATGACCCACATGCTATATAATGTTTTAATTTCCAAGTTTTGGTTAATTTTTATTAACAACGATAAGGTCCAGAGAGGTTAAAGCTTTGGCAAAAGTTATGTAGCCACAAGTTTCAAAGCCAGGTCAGTCCCCGTCCACAGTCCTTCCAATGCTTTTGCTGTGCAGCTCTGCCTTATACTTCACCTGCATAAATACTGCAGCA
>NW_006436810.1:3931754-3935327 GCF_000325575.1 Pteropus alecto | reverse complement strand
AATGTTGTGGAAAAAAAAAAATCTCTGACCATCACATATATAAAAGAACACCATCATCCCAGCTTGGGTTTTCATGGACTTGCCAATTTTCTTTTTGGATGGAAGAGTTTGGCTTAATAGTGACATTAAGGCGTTTCTGTACATATTCTTTCTCAATGTCATAATTTTTCTTACATCCTAATCAGGAAGTGATTTTTATCATTTGTGGCCTTGATCCTTCACTAAAAATGTATTTGCTCTTTTTCTGCTTTCCGATAGATGCCATCTAGATAGGTGTCAAGATAAGTACAGTAGTGTCCTTGGTGTAACGGTGGGAGAGCCAATGCCTAGAGATGGACAGGCAGTTTGCGTTTTGAGTAGAATGGAGAGGGGCTGGAGACATTTTACTGAGCAGGCTATGGGTCAGCAAAGGGCTAAGGAAGGAGCGGAATCTCTAGGCAGGTGAGGGGAGTAAAGACAGCTGGTCTTGACCTGACGTGAGCTACGTGAAAACCCTACAGCCGAATGCCTGACCAGGCTGCCCTGTAACAGCTCCATATGAAGTTACCTCTTCAGCTCAAGATGTATTGGTATTCGCAGAAGCATCTTGTGTGAAGTTTGCAAGATTGCCTTACCACAGGCACACACACACAGAAAGAAGGGGAGAGAGTAAGAGAGAGAGAAGCAAAAATTGTGTCTGATTTTCTCCTAGGAAAAGAGAACACTGCTAGAAAAGAAACTATCTTTGGAAAACAAGCTGCTGCAACTCAAATCCAGCGCTACCTGTGCTAAAAGGTCTGTGAATGTACCTCCTGAGGAAAACCTGTTCCTCATCCTCTTCCTCTCCACTGGTCCACTGGCCAGCGGACAGAGGCTATACCAGCCTCCACTCCCAAGGAAACAGAAGGACCGACAGTGCAGGAGATGGGGAGAACTCCCGATTCACGGCCCTGTGCCTCCCCTTCCCCGCCCACTGGGATATGGGGGAGAGGGGCAGAGTTCACTGGGGCTACAGGGAAACTGGTGGGAGGATTAATCCTTCTGAAGACTAAATGAGCTTGTTCCCTCCATGTTCACCCTGGGGACAAAGGAGATTCTCTAGACGTCCTCGTTCCCCCTATGTTTCTGATTTTGTTAACGGGCCTCTGCCACAACAGGCATTTAATTGGCCAGCCACAAGTGGAATTTGTAGAGTGACGGAAATACTGAGAAAAATATTCTTTGTTCTTTGCAGGTACTTACAAATACTCATAATCCACAGTCCTCAGTGTGCCCTGGGGTGAGGGTGGGTTTGTGGATACCAGAACTGCTTAACCACTCAGCCACTGTTAAAAAAAATTCTCTGGAATATCACGTAATAACTCATATCACATGACATTTTCCATAGTTTTCCTTTCCTTTTCTAATCTAAGCCCACTCTAGTCATTATGTGTTTTGATATAATGTTCAAAGTCAAATCTGTTTCAAGATCTTAGTTCATCCATCTAGAGAATATACAAATTCTTATTCTCATTTAATCAGTAATATATGATCAAACATCTCTCTCTCGTGGTCTTTTGATATTTTCCCCTTGTTTTCTTTTCCTTTCCTGTTATCTTTCTTTCTCTTCCCATCTGTCATATGCTGTGCCTTCTGGTTCATATACATTTTGACCATTCATGCCAAAGCCCGAACTGGCTGACCCTGGCGATTGCACATACATATCAAAACACAGTGGGGTACCACCAAGTTATCGATTCCCCCATATTCTTCCCTGTGAATAAGCTTATAGCCCCAGCAGGTGGACTTCTGAGAGAATGAAGGAATTACTGTGGAAGATATCTACAGGTCTTTAGAATTACTTACATGTACTTATAACTTAATTCTAAATAAATCTTTGACTTAATTTATTTTTTTCTTAAATAGAGAACTTTCCATGCAGCAGAACTACTGGCTGGTACAATGAGCCTTGCATTAAGAGTCCAGACAGTCTGAGTTTGATTTTTTCCTTTAAAAAATGATTTTTTTCTTTAAAAATGATTTTTTTTTATTGATAATAGGGTTTTTGTCAGTCTTTGAGCCAAAAACGTAACCATTATAAAAACCAAACGGATCTATTCTTTCAGTTTTGTTACATATAAGCAGTTGTTATAAGGAATTCTCAGAAAAAGCTCTTAAAGAATTTTTAGAAATATCTTGAGGGAAAAGGATGTTTTGTGTTTCTAGAAAGGTATTTGAACATCCAGGCTTATGTAATTCTCATAGATTATAGGTATCACAAATATTTATCTTATTACTTTTTCTGAGCTGTGTGTAGAGGTATTCAGTTTGCTAATAGACAAAAAAAAAAAAATGAAATCAGTACGAATCAGACTCTTGGTTAAAGCAATAGAGACTTGGTTAAGCGACCATGAATAAAAGTGATTTCTGTTCAGTGAAGATCGGAGCGAGATGGCCATAAAGAGGGTGCATCTCGTGGGGAAACAGGAAGGCCTCCCTTTGGCACCCAATGTGGTTTTTAGAACGCACATTATTTTGTTGCTCTCATCCAGTCATGGGCGCGTACAGTTTCACCCTTCTCTTGTTCTTCCTGTAGGATTAATTACCTTTTCCCACTATTTTCCACCAGCTGGTTTACATCCTCTGTATTTTCCTTTCTGATTCCGGAGGAAAGAGTCTGATTGGCCTAATAGTATTCTCTGTATTGGGCAGATGGATCATGTCGAACAATCCCTACCTTGTCACTCAACCAGGAACCTTTGGCAGGCACCCATTCCCAGTCCTGTGGGTGTCTTCTTCTTACTCAAGGAATAGTCTAGGGGGCTACGGGTGATTTAATTTTCCTTAGGCATAGATGGTGGGTTTGATAGGCACCGTGACTTTCTTGAATTGCAGTGAGCTCCCTTCTGCCATTTTGATAAAAAGATTCAGTATGTTCTGACTTGCCATTTTTAATGTTAAAAACCATCCCTGAGGATGATAATTCCTAAAGTTTTAAAACTCAGAAGAAAATGACTTTTTTTCTTGCATATGGATATGTATGTATCATTACAATATAGTAAGCTAATCCTCACAAGTACTTTAATGAGAGTTAAAAGATTTGGTAGAAGCATTTTTTCTTAACAATACGGTTAACTCTATATTTCTATTATCATCACTACTAAGTGACACATGTATAGTGCCTTTCGCTTTATAGAGTAACCTCAGGTTCCTTGTTCAATTTAATCCTTCCTTCCAAGGACCTTTCAGGGAGAGACAGGGCTTCAGACTGGTTAAGTGACTTGTCAAGATTCCTCAGGCTCTCAGAAGTTGCAGAGCTGTGAGTCTTGGCTCTAGTATCTTCATAACAAAGCCTGTGCTCCTTCTGCTATGGAAGAAGTTTTACCTTCTTTCTTTGGAAATTTCTGGAGACCTCTCATACTGGTTTCCTCAGTATCCCGTGTAACCATGAGCAGAAGGCAGGCTTCCAACTAATCCCTCTGCCCTGTGGCAAACACACGGGCCCATTTCATAGTTATCCTTTGGAGAAACACATCTGAGGTTTGTAAAGATAAATAGTATGTTGGCTCTTCTCCCTCCCTCCCTCCCTCCCCCCACCTCCCTCTTCCGTCTCTT
>NW_006436810.1:3920800-3931717 GCF_000325575.1 Pteropus alecto | reverse complement strand
TTCTATGAATGTGTAAAATTTATATGAGCAATTTAAAGATTGCAAATTCTTTAGAGAAAGAAAGAGGGTATCTTGGAGCTGAGGTTACATGTTAAAGCATATCATTGTTTCTTAAACTGTACATTTACCTGTGGTAGTTTAGATGGCTCTCTCAAGCCCACAATTTAGTGCCACCAATGAAAATAATAATGGGGAAGATTTTGACAGGCAATAGTAATACACATTCCTGAGTTTTGTTGAAATGTGAGTAGGGTCACACCTATGCCTTAGCTTATGTTTTCATCTTAGTCTGGCCTGGGAAATGTGAGGACCTGGCCTCTTCTAATCTTGCGGTTGTGATCCTCAGCTTCCCTCTCTTTTGCTGTCTAGCATACTAATGCAGATAAGTCCGAAAGCCCAGCGCGTCAAGAAATCCTTTTCTGCTATCCTGAATCCTATTTCAGATTTTACTTATTTACAGTGATTATTTTGGTAATACTCTCATGGAATACATGGGAACATTTCCTAAACTGTGAATTTTGGACAGTGTGACATCTGCCCCCTTCCCCCCATCCCCCGGCCCACTGTCCTCCTAAAGCCACTTACTTATTTCCCTTCAGTCTCAGAGTTTTGGGTCATCATAGGACACAATGAGACCATCGTGAATACACGCCTTTAACATTCTAATGAAATTTTTATTTGGTATTTTTAAAATCAGTTTATG
The DNA here is from genome assembly GCF_000325575.1 of Pteropus alecto. Lineage (NCBI taxonomy): Eukaryota > Metazoa > Chordata > Mammalia > Chiroptera > Pteropodidae > Pteropus > Pteropus alecto. The sequence goes on along the minus strand of NW_006436810.1, from coordinate 3,931,014 downwards.
AATTTATGAACACTTTTATGAGGATTCAAAGCCGCCCTGCCTCTGCAAAGCATCCCAAGTTCTTTCTCGTGATTTCCCAGTAAAGTCCTGAGTCTGACTGGTCTGTCCTCCTTTTTCTCTCCTCACGGGGGCAATTTCAGCACCAGCCACGGGCCAGATTGCTTTTTGCCTTCTGTGCTGTTTTGACCCTTATACCCTCAACTCCTCTTTTTTGTGACGTGCCTCGTCAAGTCACTTCCTAGTTTTTCTACTGGGTATCTGTCCTACTGATTTTTAGATGTTCCTTATGTATTCGCAATACAGTGCTTTTATTAGTCATTCGTGTTACCAATATTCTAAGGCTGCCATATTCATGCTTATTTGATTACTAGAAGTTTTTAATTTTTGTCTATTCAAACTTGTCAGTCTTTCCCTTTGTGGTAGATACTGTTTTGAGTTTTATGTTTTAAGAAATCTTTCTCTATTCCAAATTTATGAAAATGCTCTTCTATTTATCTTTGAAAGCCTTTTGGTTCCCCAATGTTATTCACAGCCTACGTAGAATTTTTCTTTTTCTTTATTTCGTATGAATATCTGATTATCTCAGAATCATTTGTTGAAAAGACCATTCTTCATATAACTTTCTGCAGAATGATCTTTGATATAAATCAAATCTATTGGTCTATGTCTGTGATGTGTGTATATGTAAAATGAAAGTGGCGTGGGCTTAGCATAATTTGTTTAATTGGTCTTCTATTGGTGAACATTAGATTGTTTTCATTTTTTATGCTATGAACAATGAACTATAGTTTATAAACATATTTTGTGACATATATGTTGTGTAAATTGTATAGTACATTTATAGCATAAATTACTTAACTTCATGGGGTAAATAATCACTATCGTTATATATTATTTGTACTTGTACAAGGAATTCTAGAGTTTTACAGAAAATTTCTTTTTTTACCATAAAAAAAAACCTTTTATTAAAACTTTCTCATGCAAAACTAAAAGAAAGGAAGAAAATTAAAAGACTATCTTAAATGTTGCAAGTGACCTGAAAATTGCTTGGCTTTTAGAGACTTTATTATATGTTAAAAGTTACTGAGACAACCTAAGTGATTCATTGCTGTGCTGCTCAAGGCACACGAAGCACGATCCATGGACCAGCTAAACCATCGGCAATACCTGGAGCACGTTGGAAATGCAGAATCGCAAGCCCTATCCCGGTCTGTTGGATCAGGACGTGCACTTTAACTAAATCCTTGATGATTTAACAAGATCCTCCAATGCATGTTAAGTTTGAGAAATAATTTTTAGTACATGTTGTCAGACAGAGTAGAGACTTTTTTTTTTTTTTTCAAATGAGAATATATTCTGTAGTGTCACTTGAACTTCCATGACTTTTGTAATGTTTGAAGAGGCTATAAAAATCAGGACTGCGATGGCATTGTATGTTGGCTACTAATTGTAAAACCTTAATAAGCTAAGACGATGTTAACACATTACTTTGTGAAAGCTGATTTCCCCAAAGCACCTTTGCTTTACCTCTTTAAGTCTGTAGTATAATCTGTAAAGTAGTAGAGAGGTAGGAATTATTGTATCTGCTCTACTGAGGCTTAGGAAGGTGTGTGACCTCAAAGTCACAATGCCCTCGAGTTTGGTGATCTTGTCACAGTGCATGTTGCCTCATAACTCAGATAATAGTGGCAAGAAGAGAAATAGTCAAAAGGTAGAAAATCAATTTCTGTTTCCTAAATGGAACTTTAGTAAAGTATGAATAACCTAAATTCAAACTTCACCCATCTTTTTTTCACACTGGTTGATGTGTAGATTCAAAATATTAGCTGGAATTTAATTTCCTTCTTTATTTTTCTTGCCCTACTTGCAGGTAGCAGAATTATCAAAAGTGGAAAGCTAAATAAATAGATAGGTAGATAGATAGATAGACAGACAGACAGACAGAGACAGACAGACAGACAGACAGACAGACAGATAGACAGATAGATAGATAGATAAGACAAACACAGGCAATCCACAACATATACTAACTCTGTATCATTGGAGATTGGTTTCTGATACAGTAAAATCCCCATTACTGGCCACATGTTCTAACCTTGCTGTTCCCATATATTCTCATGGATTTTAGTTCTATGGGTACTCATAAGCAAGACAAATTAGATATGTCAGTGCTTTACCAGGCTCAATGCAACTTGACTAATATCTGGAGGGAGGGGAGTCACAGGTGGCTATAGATGAACTTTTGACATGAATTGATATTCTCACACAAGTTCATGTCTGAGCTACTTAGTGGCTGTGTTGTGATTGTTTATCTTCAGTGTGTCTTATGTGGCATCTTACTCACACGACGCCCAGTAGCAGCTAGCACGTGAGGAGAGCCTGGTGGCATAGCTGGAGAAAAACAGCTGTATAATGCATGAGCAAATCTTTTCCTTTTATTCTTCCTCTGCATTTCCAGTTGCCAGGATCTTCAGATGCAGATATCCCTTCTCCAGGAGCAGATCTCTCATCTGCAGTGTGTGATTCACTCCCAACATCAGAACCTTCGCAGTGTCATCCAAGAGGTCAGATTAATCAAGCATGCTTCTTTGGTAGCTGGTATGTTTACAATGAGAAGATCGACTACAAGTGGCTTGCCTGGACTTTACAAGCAGTGAGATTTATTCCCCACAGAGACGTTCTTTTTATGTCCATGCAACTCAGCTCTGTTTTCAATTCCCTCTTTTGTCTGTATGCCAACCCTGGAAGTGTTCTGGGGAATTTTGTGGGACTTCTCTTTAGATGTTTCAGTGTTCTGAGCCAGGTGATATACTCTCTCCTTTAGAAGATTTTGTGGATTAGGAGATTCAGCCTTTTCTTGAGAAAGGAATGATTGATCAGTTTCATGTAAATTAGGAGGTGTGTTAAAACAGGGATGTCACCTGGCCGTTCTCTGGGAACATTCTGGCAAGTGAAAGAGAAGAGATCATTGCAGTGGGAGCTGGATGGATGGTGGATTGTATACTTAGACCATTTACTTCAAGATATGTGTTGGCCTTGGTTTGGGAGGTTAGCTTTAGACTTAAAATCAGACTTTTATTCATTCATTCATTCATTCATTCATTCATTTTACTACCTAGTATTTGTTTCCAAAATTCTAAATAACTCAAATGGCTGTTCCTGACATAAATGTAGCATTTGTGATTGCTTGGCTAGGACCTCACCAAGAGAATTGACTTGTGGCACTTGAGAGTCAGAGAGGACTTAGGGATATCCCACGTTCTTGTTTTAAAGATGAGAACACTGAGACTCACAGTAGTTAAATAACAGAGCGGTAGAAGCAGAGTTGGCCTTGGAATCCAGATTTGTCCACTTCTCCTGCACCGTTCTGAGCTTCATCACTCACCTCCCCTATGCTGTGTCTTGGCTGATGCTTTTCATCCAAAGCAAAGTAGGCTCACCTCATTATGCCTCTGGTTGACCAGATCTCTGCCTCAAGGAGGCTTCCCATGCCAGGCAGTGGCCTTGCATCGTGTCTCCTGGCCTCTGCAGGATGCAAACGTTATGTGGCTGAGACAAAAGGATGACCAATGCTACTTTCTACAAATACACTCCTGCAGAATATGGTTTAAATGCATTTTTTAAAGATTAAAATGTTTAACAGCACCGTCTACATGTGCTCATCCACGGAAGCCAATTTGCCCTGCTATGTTTTGTAGTCTCCTGAGTTTGCTGATGCTTTTGGATTTATTTATTGGATAAACCATTTAACCACAGAAACCTGTACACTTTCTGACTTAATTTTCTGTTGTCTGATAAGATATTCCCAATTGTGTTTCCCAATTCTTAGATGGAAGGATTAAAAAATAATTTAAAAGAACAAGATAAAAGAATTGAAAATCTGAAAGAAAAAGTTAATATACTTGAAGCTCAGGTAAGGAGAGAATCTGTTATATATTTCAGTGTGAACGTGAGCATGTGTGTATGTGTGTGTGTTCAGTGTACCGGTGAGCCTATTATGAACATTGTGCATGTGTGTGCTTGTGCACGATGATGTGCCAGTGTGACACTGAGTATGTCTGTATGTGAATGGGTGTGTGTCTGTGTGTGATTGTGTGTGACTGTGTCCGAGTGTCTATGTGTGAGTCCATGTGCATGTGTCTATGTATATATATGAGCGTCTTTTTGTGAGTGTGTGTATCTTCTAAGCATAAGAAATTATAGTTTTCAAGTATTCTTAATAATTATTAAAATATTCGTATTAAACATTATTTTATGATATCATTAGGTTATTAATATTAAATATTATTAAGTAATTATTAAACTTCATCCAAATTTTCCAGAATACTTGTTATATTGGGGAGACAGATGATAACTTCTCTCGATGTGGTCTTGAATCAGAAGCTTGGTCAAGGCCACTCTTGTGTGAAGTTAGCTCTAGGCAGGTAGCCAGGTATGCTGCCTCCCACTCTGAGGTGTGTCCTCTTGCCTCTTCTTTCTTTATTCATATCCATGAAGCTTCCAAGATTTGCTTCATGGCTCACTCACTTCAAGAAGCCTCTTGTACTTTTCTTATTTTTTAGTGTTTTAAAACTTAAGATAAAACTCTATGATTTATTGTAATGAGACACGCTTTTCTTCCTGCTCCCTATTCCCCTTTATCTAGAGAAGGCCCTTTTAGTCTCTCAGCTGCAGTCCTAGGCTGGTGGTGCCCCTTCCTCACAGGAAGTGGGGTAAAGCCCTCACGGAAATCGGGGTATCTGAGGACCTCACAGGTGCCTCTACCACAGCTCGACTCTGTGCTCAGTGCTACCCCGTCTGTCGTTGTCAAATGGCTAGTCACTGACTGCCTGGACCTGTTCACCTTTTCTACTTCATCCCTCAGTATTTTGACTTCCTGCTTGTTGTCACCTGCCAGGCTGTCCTGTCCTGTGACATCCATTGGAAACCTCATCATCCTTTGGAGCATATTCTCTTCCCCCAGGATAGGCCAGAGAAGAGATACATTATCATGCCCCGAGCACACTTCTACACCCTTCCTCCCACCACCTTACTCTTTCTGCTTTCCCTCAGCAGAAGAAAAAAATCATAATGACAGAAAGAGGTTGCACACATTTTTACATCTTAAATTTGGGAACCCTCGCCCTGTTTTGCCATTTCTACCTTCCCAGAGGGTCACTGTTCCCTTTATTCTGGAGGATAAACTCTTCAAGCCTCAGGCTTCCCTTAGAATCTCATTCCCTTTGGGTTATATGACACTTTTTGTTTGATAAAGACAATGCCCATAGCTCCAGCCAGCTAAAAATGTGGGGCTTGTCCAATGTTGGCTCAAAACTAGTGTCCAGTCAAGTACTCGGTCAGGGCTGGTCAGTTCACATCAGGGAATCTCAGATAATGTGATCCGTGTCACATCAGAGCCTCTGCCTCCTAAGAAATGTCTCTGAAGGCATCTCCTCACAGCTTTTCTTACTTAGTGGCCTTTTGGCAAATGTTACCTGATAAATACTTTCCTTATATTATTTTGTACATAACTAACATATTCATTCTATACAAATTAGGAAGTAATGATAAGCAAATGTAATAAGAAAATCACTTAAACATACCGTGCATGGATAACGACTCAGCCCAGTTCTTAAACAGCTGCCTTTACATCTTAAAAATTTGTGCCAGGCACTGAGCTGAATTCTTTACATATTTTTATTTCAGAACCTGCAAAGAAGGGACTGTGATTACACCTATTATATGGATGAGGCAATTAGGCACAGAGATGTTAAAAGCAAAGGGAGGTCCCATTGCTACTGAGTGTGTTTGTAATTTCAGAGACAATAGTTACTCTCAACTGGTTACTTTTTGTGTTCTATTAGAGGGGCTGGAATGACAAGCAGTTACTGCCAAGGAGCGGTATAGGCCTGATCAGAAGCATTAAGCACGTGGCTGATAAATGTGCCAACTATGTGATCTCTGCACATTTTTTTTTTCAACTTCAGAATAAAGAACTGAAAACCAAGGTGGCGCTTTGGTCTGAAAGTCCTAGGACAACTGTGTCTAGAGCCGTCTCTACAAGGTGAGGCCTTTCTTCTACCCCATCCGCCTTTACGACGTCTGTCGAACACGCGTGAATGTTGATAGTCATCTCACTTGAGAAGGATTCCTATGTATTCATGTATGCCGTCGCTTGGTTACTGTCTGTTTCCCAGTTCTTCGAGAGTAGGAACAGCATTAATCTTGTTCACCACTGAATCCTCAAAGCCTAACATGTAAATACTTACTGAATAAATGCATGAATAAACTTAGATTTTTTTTTCCCTCTTCTTTGCTGTAAAACAAGCCCAATCTCAGCTTTAATACTTTCTCCGAGCAAAACAGACCATCTCCTCTATTGTCCTTCTTCTTCCGCTGCTCATATTTTCTGTGCCATAAATGAACATTTTAATTATAAGTTGTTTCTATTTATTTAAATGTCCACGTCTGTATCTCAAATCAGAGAGACTGGAAATGTCAAGAACGAAAGGATAGCTCCTGGTATTTCATTTTATTTCCTGCATTGCTAAGGACAAGTGTCTTCAATAACTACCTAATAATGACTGAATCAAACAATGGTAATGACGGTAATGATCCATTAAAGCAAACAAAATATAGTTGAAACCATCAAAGTCACTTGTTAGTGTTGACAGAATATGAAGTGACAAGTTGTAAAAAAAAAAAAAAAAAGGACTTCTGGGCTGAAAACTCATTCCCATAATACTCTATGAAATTATCACTTAAAAGAAAAATATTGTCTGTAATTACATGAACCATTTAAAACTTCCTGTTCCAGCAGCTTTTGAATTTCCCAGTCTAGTCCCTCTAGGGCAGAAGGCCTGAGCTGGAGAAGCAGGGCTACTGTGATTAGCATCCGTCTAGGAATTCTGATTCATGTGCCTCTTCAGAACCCCCTGCAATAGTGCTTCACTTTGCTAATGATATATGTGATTAGAGACTAGAGAGGAAACCAAGATGAATCTAGTCTTCTAAAATCTTTGGGCTCCCAGATTCTACATTGTCAACTTTTTGGACACTAGCCCTGCGAATTCTAATTGAAGAAGGTAGGCCCCAGCAATACCGAAGGAGGAAGTGAGATGCCCGCATTTCGGAAGCAGCAAGAGTAGTCCCCTCAGTGGGGGAAAGGACGAAGAGCTTAGAACAGAAGGGCGAACAGGACTTTCAAAGGGAAGGGAGACTGGTCAATTTTTTGGCTTACTTACCTGATACCATTCCCCTAGGGGTGGTGAGACATCCACCAACCTCAGCTGTTTTGACCCAAGAGAGAATGGAGCCAGAGGGAGCAGTTAGCTGTCTCCACATTGTAACTACTCCAGTAGTGAATGCTGAGGCTCCTGCTGATACAGAGCAGACGTGTTGGACAGTGTGACTTTTATGGCTGATTCTTTAGCAGCTGCAGTTAATTAATTGTTAAAGGTCTTTTAGTTTTATTTTCTTCCTATGACTTGAGAAAGGTCGCATGGAATTTTTTCTAATTGATATAAGGAAATTGGACTGAATATGCCCTTTGTTTTATGATTTTTTGATAGAAAATTCAGTATTAGTGTGATACGATGGTAAGTTACATGTTTGCAAAATAAAATACGGCCAATTGGCTGCTTTGAGAATGGAAGCATAGTATCATTTGCTAAGTCTGGGTTCACCAACATACAATGGAATTATAACTCTAGGGAGAAGTTGACACATAAAAGTAACCATTAAAGCAAAAAAAAAATGTATTTAAATATTAATCTTGGCAAATCCCTTAAATAAACAAAATACATTTCCATGCTCTCTCTCAGTAAGTATTAAAAAACACAAGTTTTCTACTCCAGCATTAGAACATGTAGATGTTTCTTGGGTTGAACACCAGAAGTTCTTTGCTGGAGATTAGGAGTCATGCTGTCAGACAATGACAAAAACAACAACAACAACAACAACACATACATGTATATACAAATGTGAGCATGTGTGTGCACACAGTGGCGAGAGAAGTTCAGGCTCTGAGAAATCCACAGGACCAAAACGTCCTGAGGGAATGGTTGATTTATTTCCCATTTCCAAGTCACTGCGGTGAGAATCTTCGCTGAGTAAAATGATAGACCCAGTCCCTAACTCTCTCTCACTTCCCCTCACTCTTCCTCACTCTTGTCCTAGGACAACTACGTGAATTCACATAAGTTTAATGCTTCCACGATGTGATTCTACTGTGTCTCATGGGGGGAACTGGTCAGAATCCATCAATTAACCATCATCTCTCAGATTAAAGCAATTAAGTCAGACCTGGTGGTATACAGGGGGTAGAGGTGGTAATGGTGGTGGTAGACCAATCACATCACTACCGTTTAATGTGCTCCGTTTTGATGATTGTGTGGTCTCTTCCACAGTGAGTTGCAGACTGAAGGCGCGACCCCCTATCTGATGTTGATTAGGCTACGGAAGTGAGCTGGCTGGCTGAAGAGCTGAATGAGAAAGGTCACTATGTGGGTCTTATTTATTCCTTGGAACACAATCTAATCTTACATGTTAAAATAACTCAATGCCAGTGTTTGGTGGAATATTTTTATATAGCAATAGCTTTGCAGGAAAACGATACTCCAGAAAATCAAACAAATATATTCTCAAGGGAAGGAAACTCTTCTAAACTTACTAAATGAGAGAAGGCACCGGGTGCTTTCCCATGATGGAAGATGAATTCTGCTTTAAAGTTAAAAAAAAAAATCTGAATCTTTTCGCAGATTTTTGCTGAAGCATAGTTTATGGTTGTAAACTTTGACCTTTAGATAGTGGTTTTTATGTATATAAATAGAAAGAAATGTGTATAGGTATATGAATAAATGTTACATTTTAAAGTTGACTTTTGGATAATAAAAAATATCTTACCATGAGATAAGTCGATCTCCTGACCTATTATTAGTGGAACAGGTATTCTCTACTGAATTACGGGCAGGAGAAGTTTCTTTTTAGCTAATTCCCCAAGCCATCCAACCCTCCAAAACCTGAGAATCATACCTGCATCCTTACACCTTAAGAATCCACTGGTTTTGATAGGTTTTGGAATTGGTTGCTAAAGACAATCCACATGAAAATACAAAGGAATGCACTTTGTGACTCTGCATTTGTGACTAACTTTTTTTCAATATTTATTATATTATCTAAGTGAAATATTGGATCGTGGGGAGACTAGAACACAATACTGTTAGCTCATACCTCCCCCAAAATGTATATATTGTGAGTTCAAAGCAACAGTGGTTGCTGTCTGCAGCCAAGAAGAATATGAATTCATGAATTAGAATTCTGTATCTAGTGCTTTTTTGTGAAAATGGCCTTAAATTTTGATACATGCATTCATTGCAGGTGGAGTTTGTGACTGCTTTGAGTAAAACTAAATTCTAACTTGTAGAAATGCAAACACACCGACACTCAGGAAAGCAGAACACACTTTATAGGAATAACAGGAGACTGTAGTCACCGTCAAGGGCGAATTACTTCAAGCCTTTTGATCATCCGCTCTGATGTTTAACTCTAGACATTTTCTCAGGAAAGATGCTTTAAACCTTTCAATGTGGAATGTGAAATATCAGTATTACCTATGAAATACTTAGAGGCATGTACAAATGAGATGAAGTAAGGTATTAATAAATTCATCCAAGTACTCTAATGCTTGGAGTGTTGCATGACTGTTATGTGTGTTTCATGCTTCATATTTATATCGCTTGGTAGTTTTGAAGTTGTAACATGTAGGGCACAGTTAACCTGTGCCAGGAACAAATCTAAGCACTTTACCTGTATTGTTTTAATCCTCCTGACAACCCTCAGTAGCAGATCAAATATTGTCCCCACTTTATAGGGGAAGGTACTGTGAGTGGTTAAATAACATGCCCTACTGCTAACCATGGAAGAAGTATTTGAACCTTGTGACTTGGCTATTAATATTCCTTCTACCGGCTCACTTAGTGGTCCGAGATACTTCTCAGCCATAGAAATGCCTTTGTTTTTGTTTGCTTTTTTGTAACTTTAACAATCACAGTTTCCTCTGTATTATCCTGTGGATGTTGAGATGTTATGTTGAGATGAGTTGGCCTGTTACGTGGTAGACTACTCTCTTGAGAATTTAGTTCAGAAAAACTTCCCCACTAAAAATCTGCTTATTTTACATTTATTATTCATGACTTTATGCCGCATCGAAGATGTTTGGGTAATAATATTTCAGG
>NW_006436810.1:3775006-3920784 GCF_000325575.1 Pteropus alecto | reverse complement strand
ATTGTGAATTCTGTTTCAAGAACATGCAGTGTATTAGGAGAACTCACCGTTCACTCAATCATTTAGGTTCCTCGATCATCATGCTGGGTTGAATAAATATGAGATTTGGGAATGAACCCATCTAACTGAACTAAGAACCTAGATGGTTTCCATTAGAATAATGTATTCTAAAGTCAAAAATGGAAAGACACTTTTGGATTTTATTTTGGCTTCACTATATGCATTTTTGAACATTCGATGTAACAGATAGGACCTGCTCATGGGGCCGCCAGGTTCGCTTTGGAGTGGTCTTAGGATCTCCTGGGTATGAGAATAAGCAGTTTCAGCAGCCTAAAAAGATCTGAATTCTTAAAATACGAGAGTATCTTTTTAATAGCGTCAGCAGCAACGTTTATTTGTTATGTATGGATTATTTTCTATGTCCTTATCATTTCAGCTTTTATCATTTGAAATGTTTTTTAAATAAACATTTCTGAGTGATAAAACAAACAATTAAAATGGAGAAATTTATTAGTCTAAAAGTAGAACCTAAAAATAAAATAAAATTAAATAAATAAAATAAAATAAAATAAAGACTGTGTCCTGTGGCCTGGAAACAGAGAGGAGACAAAGTGATTCACTCACTGGTCAGTCTCTAGCCAAATGAGCCAAGAGTTGTGGCCAGATTCAGAAGGACCCACTGTGGAATCTGGAACTGAATTAAATAAGTTAAAATGAACGGAAGTGCTCTTTCCCAAACTAGAAGGGCTTCTGTCATTCTACACTCAAACATGACTTGGCATTGTCTTAAACCTTAGTTATTCAAGCAAAACAAAACAAAACCAAAAAACAAACAAACCACATCTGCGACATTTCGATTCCCTCTCACAGACTCTGCCCTTGTGCTCAGAACTGCTGACCATTTAGCCAAATGCCTCTTCTGGACACTCCTTACAGCTTCTGTGTGCTCACTTCTTCCCTCTTATCCCTACCCTCTTCCTGTTAGATTTTCACTGAAATTCCATATGCTGAGGTGTTTTTTTTTTTTTTCCTCCTCATACAGCATTGAGCATACACACACCCCACAAAGAGACCTTTGTGGAAAAGCAGGTCATGTGACACTCTCTGCCTGAGACTGTGAAATCACATTCCTGTGTACTTCTGTATGTCACCAAGAAGGGTATTACCACACAAACTCTGAAACTCGAGAAAAAGAAATAACAATCTCTTCTTCAAAACAATACCTTCCCAAAGGCTTAGCCTACCTGAAAAGAGGCTTAAGAAAATTGAGAGCCTTAAAAGAGCATTTCCAAAATAAAAATATGAGTTAGAGGTTAGGAAGATAGAGAAAGGATGGTGACCACTTGTTTTTGTTTGTTTTTTTCTTTTAAAAGAGACAATAGTCTTTCTGTATAACAATTGCTTAATTGCTGACAGTAAAGTAGCAACACCCCAACAGCCGCCCCCTCCTGTCTTCAGCAAAAAACATGTGTTGTTTTGTTAATTTGATAATGAGGGTACCGTTAATTGCCAGCGCCCTCAAAGCAGTCTTCTCTCACTGCCTTACATGACCCTCGATACCACTAACTGCTCTGTTTCTCCATGGTCAGGTGTGTCCGCCTGCATGGACACTAGAGTGGAAACTGCCCTCCACACCAGAGCCAGGTTCTCAGCAAGTCCCTCTGGTACTTGAGAGTGTGAATGTGACAGAACAATCAGCAAATTCTCCACATCGCAGAGCCCCTCAGTGGCTGGTACTCACAAATATTTAAATAAATATTACAACCTTGTTTGCAGTTTGGAGACTTTTCTTCCTGATATACTTAGAATAGAGGGTCTTCAATCCCTGGGCAGTGAGCCAGTACCAGTCCGTGGCTTATCTGGACCTGGGCTGCACAGCAGAAGGTGAGTGGCGGGCAAGCAAACACAGTTTCACCTGCTTCTGCAGCCTCTCCCCAGCGCTTGCATCACCACCTCAGCTCCACCTCAGATCATCAGGCATTGGATTCTATAGGAGAATCCCTGGTGCCAAAACGTTGGGGACCACTGACTTAGATAATCAACTTCAAGATATCAGTCTCTTGAACTGGATGGGGGTTCATCCAAAACTTTAACCAGCTTTAAAGTCACTTTCTTTTCGCACCAGCACAACAGGCCTACCTGAGGGAAAAGTCATCTGTGGAAGATTATTTCTCAACCAAGTCTCTTAATGTGCTGCTCTTATTAAACTCTACTATGTACCAGATTATTTATATATATTATTAACATTTTAACCCTCACTACAACCATACATGGTGGATGTTTTTATGACCATTTTACATAAAAAGAAATTGAGACTCAACTAGATGAAATAAATTGGCAGAAATCACAAAATTAATAGATGGGAAGGCCAAATTTTGAATTCAGACCTCTCTGGCACTGTCATTTTTTTCTCTCTAAAGCAGTTTTAAAATCTCATGAGCATCTTTATGTTTTCAAAGCTCCTCCGTGTGTAGATTTCCAAGCTCTTCACAAGACTATAAAGGAAGCTAGAACAGGTGGTATTATCTCCATTTTACACACGAGGAAACAAACTCTGTTCTCCTAGTGCTTGTTCCAAGTGTATTATCATTCTGATACTCAGACATGAGCATGTCAAATTCTTTGTCTAGAATAAAGTTCTCTGGAGAGGGGATAGGATGATCAATGGTAATCAAAGACGGATAATAACAAATTCATCATACCACTGATTGACTAAACAAAGAGGCATCTGGGTCTTTATCCGAGTATCAGATGCTATACTGAGACAGGTACCCAAAAGAGTATTGGGATGAAAAAGGGAATAGAAAATCCACCTGGGAAAAAAAAAAGAAAAAAGAAAATCCACTTGGCCTTACTTTCCAACCCAGAGCCCCATCAGGACCCCTGCCCATAATTTATACTGTCGGCTTATTAAATGCTTAGAACAGTGCATCTCAGTGTTAATGTGAGATCTTGGATTTTTATTTTTTATTGTTATTTTTTTAATTTTTCAATTAGAGTTGGCTTACAACGTTATATTATTTTCAAGTGTAAAACATAGTGATTATAATTTACGAAGGATCACCCCATTAAGTCTAGTATCTATCTGACACCACACATTATTGACTATATTCCCTATGTTGTACTTTACAATGTGAGATCTTGCTAAAATCCAGGTTCTAGTCTTAGGTGGTTTAGGGTAGCACCTGAGGATCTGCATTTCTAACGTGGTCTGTGGATGGCACTTTCAGCATCCAGGCCAGATCTATGAAATCTTATTAGAAATGCAGACTCTGCACATTCCCTCCCCCCCCACCCCCTCAACACACGCACACACCTAGTACATCTAAGTCTGCACTCCAATAAAATCTCAGAAGTATATGCTTTGAGGAACAGTGGGTTGGAGGGCTGCCTGACTGGCTGGGTAAATGGATGATTAAATTAACTTCCATTTGTTATTCTGTTGGACAATTGGCATCATAAACACAGTTTCCAGTTGAGTGTGCATGTGTGTTTGAGAAAAAGAATGCTGATGGACTCACTGTTGTGAATACAATGGCCCTGGCAGATAGTGACAATGACGATGGGGTCTTTTGATCTGTATTGATTTGGATAGCACGGGACTCAGAACTTTGGAGATTCCCGGAGAATACCTTCTCATAAATGCCAGATGGAATGTGGCTGCTGATATTGTTGCTGAGTCCTCAGGCAGAAAAGCTTCTTTGGCTAAATAAAATGTAGCACTAGCAACAACATAGTCATTATTCTCTGTCCTTGTCCAGTCTCAAGAAAGAAAAGAACAAGTCATAAGTTTTGCTCCCTGGGTAGAAACTATAAGCAAATTCTGTGTTATGAATGGCACCCATGACAATGCTGGCCTTCAATAAATATTTGAAACCAATTGCTCATTTAACCAATCAACATTTACTAAAGGTCTTTTATGTGCCAGACACGGGGCTAGGCACCAAGGACACAGAGCTACTAAAAACTTAGTCTGTGCTTTTGAAAAGTTCACAATTTGCTATCTAGTATTGAGGTGAGTTTATTGGCTTTGCTTTTTAAGCTACAAAGTTAAATGAACCAATATAAATAGTGATGTGATTCTTTCACAGTTTTATTCAGGTTAGGAATGAAAAATGACAATAAAGAATGAGGTCTTGTGGAAAGAGAAAAATAGAAATCCAAATAAACAGCATAAAATTGACAGGAGCTCCATGTGTTCTCCATATTTTCTGCTTAATAGATCAATTATAGCAATAAAACATGATGTACACTATAAAAATATGCAGAGAGAATTCTGCTGGACTGCAAGGGAATGTTGACAAGGTAACTAAGCAATGCTGGCAAGGAAAGTTCTTATTTTTCTTTTCCTATTGATGTCTTCTTCCTTTTTAGTTAAAAAATCAGAGTCCTTGCCAAGGGTAAGGAAGGAAAAAACATATCTTCCATTCACTTCGGAGAGGTCCATCTTCTCTAGCCGTGACTACCTCTAAAGAGACCTTGGCAGTACAGAGGGGTGGGTAAGACAGAAAGGAGAGAGACTAAAGTTGATATTAACTGGGGGAAAAGAAGTTCAATCTATCATCTGTGGGATGGAGGACTCTTCCTGGAAGGACCAGCAGGCTGGACAATTCACTATAGGAAGGCCATAAGAGAAATGCCTCAGAAGAACCCCACATGAGGGAGGTACCATGTCATTATCATTGCTGGGGTCCCAGGAACTAGGATGGTTCCTGGCACAGAGCTCAGCTTCACTGGATGCTTGCTGAATGAATGAATAAATGATAATGAATGAAGAACCATTTGCATTAAAGTGAAACCACAAGAGTGAAACCAAATGGGACCTCCTGTCTTTAGTTCTTAGTAACTCTATCTTGACCTGTAAGCTCACTACCAACTCACTGAGGTCAGATATTACCAGATGCTGGGCTGCTCAGAAATGTCCCTTCCTGAAAGGTCAAGACATCTGTCCTACTTCTTTCTCAAATGGGCTGTTCCTTTCCCCTGTTATCTAAAATTCCAGCTGTTCAGAATTGAAGAATGACTAGTCTGATTTCCATCTTCCTACTATATTTTTCTCTTCATGGCTGCAATAGTCCATGGAACCATCCCCTCACACTCCAAATATTAGATAAAAATAGATTAGATTTTTATTTTAAAGGAGCATGTGTGTGAGTAAAATAAACATCATCTGACCTTCCAGGCTCCAATAAAGGATATACCTAAATATGTGATTTTATCAACCTTTATATATTATTTAATTCTTGCCTACTCATTAGGTGCTATCTTTGCTCACAAGACAATCCCAAATGGAGAGATTTCTGCCTGAGAAGCAGATTTCCTTTTTTTTTTCCTACTGATCTATCTCCTCAACTTTGAGCCGCCATATTGTTTCATTTTAGATTAGTTGAGAAAAACATTGCTGCTTCATTTTACTCTTCAAAGACATGCATGGTTTCAGAACTTTAAAATGCCCATGTTATTTCTGAACAAAGATAAAATCGGTACAGATAGGTGCAGCACTACAGAAGCCGATCACATGACCCTCACTCCACATTATTTTCTAGCTCTTTAATGTCCGTATGACTTGCAGTCTCACTGTTTCATTTGCATATTTATTTAGTAGGACATTCTAGCATTAAAAATAGGATTAAATATTCCAAAGATGAAAACATCACACGTCATCTTTTGCACTGCAGCAGCAGCAATAAGAGTGACTGATCAATGCACAGATGTTACAGCAGAGACCCATAATGATTCTCCATTTCATAGACTCAGAAACATTGCCATTCAGAAGAGGACACTCAGTGTGAGAAAAAGCAGAATGATAGAAAAGGGTGGGATGTATTTGGTGTGATTTAATTCACTATATACTCATGTTCTGCTGAAGAAAAGATAGACTTAAAAAAAATATTTTCTTAAAGAGAATAAAGTTCTCTTAAATAAAGGCCTTCCTGAGGTCAGTAAAGACAGGTTTGGATTCTCAATAATGAGGAAGATGGCAAATTTTTGGTCCATGCTTGGATAGGATTGATCCAATCTCACCACAGTTTTAAAATAAATGGTGAAGGCAAAATTATTATAAGATAAATCCCAGTTGACCTACTTATAATTTATGAAAGACATACTAATTATTTTAATAATTTTTAAAAAATAATTACCACTTGCTCTATTATTTCTAGATCTTTGGACTAACTAGAAAATAATTTATGGTTTAAATAAATATATATATATATATATATGATTTGAGAACACAATATCTAAGGCAGGTGAGGGTAAGAGAATGGAGGATGGGTAGGGAACTACAGATAGAGCTAATATAATAGCTGGAAAAAAGGCAGGTAAAAATTGTATTTTTGCTTTTTTTAAAATTTTTATACATTTTTTAATTTTTGCTTTCTAAAGCACAGGTATATACCAGCTAATGTATGTCACTCAGAACCTCCATCAGATACTGGGATAAAGGTCATTGTCAATTACAATTTCCTTCTTTTTCTTTGAGACAGGGTATGCCAATTCCTTCTTGGAAGAGTCTTGCTTTAGAGAAAAAAATGTTCAAATTCAAGGAAGTTGGTTTCTGTAACTGTCAACAGGTTTTTTAATCTTAGCCACTTTAAGTGAATTTGAGTCTCAGGGTCTGGAAAATTTTTATCTCTGGCACTATGGAAACTTATGTATGACATCTGGAACCACTGCAAGAGATCTATTAAGGGGGTTAGAGAGCACAATATGGGCTAGAAGACTGGAAATTAGAAAATACAGTTCTAATTTTCAAAAAGGTACTGTTTTAAGCATGGGTAAAGTTGACATGAATTGCAGGCAAATTTAGAGGTAACATAGTCACTTAGCTAATAGCATAGTGTCTGCAAGGTTGCTGTGAAAATTCAAAAGGGTATATGTAAAATGTTTGAAACACAGTAGATGTTGCTATCGTCCTCATCATCATTTCAATCATATTATGATGCAAGTTTTAATAATCAGATTATTGAGAGACCAATCACTCTAGAATCTATCTTAGAATACTTAAAATTCTATTCAACTTATATAGCCATGACAATAACTAACATTTTTTTTTTTGCTATTTATTTTAATTTTCATAACAACCCTATGAGTTAGGTATTATCATTCTCCCATTTTACATTTAGGGAACCTGAGACACGGTGAGATTAAAACTTCATCCCAGGTCATAGAACTAGTAAGTAGCCAAGCTGACTCTAAAAACTCTTAACCTTAATTAAGACTGCCACTTTAGACAGTTGGATAGTTCAGAAAAAAAAAAAAAAAATCAGGGGAACTTCCAGGGCATGTCTAAGAGAGTTGGGGAAGAGGATGAGAGAAACATAGCCCTAGCCCTATGTACACAGTCATATGCCATTCCCAAAGACATATATTTCTTGAACCTTTGTGGTTAGAGTCAGATGACCTGGATCTAGGTCCTGGCAATGACTCTAACAGGCTATGTCTTTGGGTAAGAAACCCTTTATGATCCTCAGTTTTGACCTCTTTAAAGATAATGGTACTTAATTTTCAAGGTTATTGTGAAAATTAGAGATACCGCTGTGAAAGCACTTCATAAATGAAAAATCATTATGCAGTTACTGACATGCTGATAGTAATAAAGGGACTATAACTTTTGACATAACACCAAGAAATGAGTAATGAGAAACAATTCAGTTCAATATGAATGTGTGTTTATAAGCAAGAGATTGACAATGGAGCCGTGCATAGGAGGAAAGAAAGAAATCAAACGCCTCCTTCTTGCTTAATTTAGATGGACTTCAAATTCTCACACAAAAAGATATAATATTAACCTAAGTAATTTGATAATGAGTCAATATTCCCAAACATTTATAACCCACTTTGCTTCATATCGTGAGGGAGTTCCATGTAATAAAATCATGCATGTAATAAAATCTTTTGCAATATTATTTTATGAATTGATATGCCAGGACAAATTATATCCCCTGTGACCTCCCATTAATCCCTAAAACACTTTTTTAGAATAAAGTATAAGAGTTTTTCATTTTAAATTTTAAAACACTTTACATCTAATACAATATATTAGGTTATAACTCAGTTGTGATCTCTGTGTTCTGATAACAAGATTAATTTTCCTGATGAGTTATCTGACTGGAGGATTAAGACTGCATCCCCAGAAGCTCTCAAGAGACAAAAGACAACCATCTATCTGGGAGCTTTTCAGTTTGCTGAGGTGAAAACAGATGGACAAAGAAGACAATATTGAGATAAAATTGAGACAAATAATTAATGATGCTATCCTCTCAACACTCCTGAACATGTCCACAACAACTAAAAAAAGATTTGAAATAAAACAGATTCAAACAGTAACTGTAAATAATGTGGCCACCTGGAGTACTGAAGAGAGCCCTACCTTCAGAGTCAGAAAAATGTGGACTTGAGTCCAGACTCTACCCCTTAACTAGTTACCCTCCTGGGCTAAAAATGATCCCTTTGTGCCTCAATTTATTCTTTGATTAAATGAGGGTACTGATATCACGGCATGTTTGGGATAAGTGAGATAATGTAAATAAAGACGAGCAAATGTCAAATGCTATATTTATTAATCCGGTTTCTCATATTATCAGATTGCTTCTCATATTAACTGGCTCCATGATTAATAGGGATCCTAACCATAACTTGATGTGTTCTTTGACTTCTTTCCCTCAAGACATGAGCAACTGACCCTCAAAATGTATACAATCTTGGAAATTTTTAGAGGAGAGCTCGTTCCCTCACTCCTGGTTTTTATGAAGAAGAATTTTCCCTAAGCACACAACTGGCCTTTCTCTGTCCTTTTACTACCTTTTCCTCAGGGGAAGTAGAGGGACTAATTCATTTAATTGGTAAATTTGAGAAGAACCAACTGGGCATGCTCAGCTGGCTCAGCCTCACCTCCTAGGAGGTGTCTGCCCTCAGGGAGTGTGCTATTTGCTGTTTCCCCAACTTTCTGTTCTCTCCAATACTACATGGAAAAAGTGGGCAAATCTAGGGTTTAGATTTAGCCAATTCATTT
Source organism: Pteropus alecto (assembly GCF_000325575.1). Lineage (NCBI taxonomy): Eukaryota > Metazoa > Chordata > Mammalia > Chiroptera > Pteropodidae > Pteropus > Pteropus alecto. Next base: position 3,911,771 of record NW_006436810.1, on the reverse strand, counting down.
GGCTAACAGACCTAGAGCTACGTCCTCCAGCCTGGCCTCTATAAACAGTAAGGCTGACCTGTTTCTTTCTTTCTTTTCTTTTTTCTTTTTAGACGAGGCAACTTTTGATTGACCTCACAGATTGCAAGAATCTTGTCAGTTTAAAATCCCTTATTTTTTTATTTTTTACACCTACAGCACCTGGTCTTCCTAGGTGGTCTCCCATCCAAGTACTAACTAGGCCTGACCCTGCTTAGCATCCGAGATCAGACGGGATCGGGCTTGTTCAGGGTAGCATGGCTGTAGACAAGCTGACCTGTTTCTGTTGTTTCAACCAACTTCTTCAGAAGCCATGTAGAGAAGAGTGGTATTATTTGTTTATTGGAGGCCCTCTTAGAGGCCCCACCATTATGTTGTGCAGACTGGCTAGCCTATGCAAAATTAGTTTTGTTTTTTTTTTTTAGAAGAGCTTCATTATAATATCAGTTGAAGACATAACTTACTCATCTTCAGAAAGAAGGTCTTGTCTATCTACCAGGCACATGAAGTCTTCTCAAGAGTTTTCTCAGACAAGAGAGCCACACCAGTGAACTGCCCATCACAGGCACAGAGCGAGAACGCTCAGAACAGAGCACCCTCTCACCCGTGAGGCATTCCCAAACATGCCACAATGGTCACTGCACATTAGATTTGAGGGCCCTGTGCCCTGTAGGTGGCTGCCCAGGGCCAGCGTTCTCTGTGAAGGATCTAAACACTTTCACCCAGGTAAGGCCTCTCCCTCGCCCAGCCACGTTTCTTCAAACTTCTCTCTGGTTTAACTTCAAAACTCTGATAAAGTAAGAGGAAAGAGGAAGAGAAAGAAGAGAGGAAGAAGGAAGGGCTGGCTGAGCATCCCTGTCCAGTGATGTCTGCATCTCATATGCAACTCTCTCTCATGCTTACACCACGACCTTGCACAATGCTGCATTTCTGTACTCCCACATCTGGCCCATCAGTCTGTGAGGGCTGGATCGTACCCTAGACTACACTGCAGCACTGATACCTACCTCAGGGCCTACCACGAATGGGAACTCATAAGTTTTGTGGTTGAACTGTGTCTCTAACTTATTGCTAGTCAAATACTGCACAGATAAACAGTTTCTTCTCCAACTGAGAAGGCCACGCTCCCAGATCATGATCAACAAAAGAAACCTTTTTAGAAAACAGAGATACTTCAATGCAAAGATCAACAGCAGCCACTGACATGTGGTTCTCCAAGCCAATCTAAACAGCTCACACATTTTCATTTTCCAGCATTCACTGAAAAGTCGGCTCCTTTAGAAGCATGCCCAGCTTTAAAAGAATGTTTAAAAATTCATGGTAGAGCTTTGAAATGATGTCAGGTGGTATGGCAAAGACCTCTACTTGCATGGTTTTTTTAAAGAATGGGTTTTAAAAATATACCTCAAAGGAAAAATAATGGGTTAGAAAAGTCAGTCAGCTTAGGGAATTTTTTTCTCTAATAGAAAAAAACTTATCATATCACTTCCTTTAGTGCAATCTCTGCGTCTGTGACTTTGGTGCCCATCCCTAAGCTTCTGTCCCTGCTGTATCTACCATCCTCCCCTTTGTACCCCTTCACACCAGACCGAGGCAGCAGGTGTCCTGGCCCCTAACCTGTGTCCCTCAGTCATCCTGTACAATACCATAAAATTCATTTTCCTTAAACCATGATCCTGTTTATGAGGGAGGCCTAGAGCAAAATCATTGCTGATAGCATTTTATAGCAGGGAGAACCCTCAAAAATTACTTAATTCAATTCAACCTAAATGTATTAAATACAAAAATAGACACAGCCACACCTAATGCCCAGAAAAGTAAGGCAAGGCTCACAGGACAGACTGGAGCTGATAGCAAAGCTTCAACATCGGTGCCAGTGTCCCTTCTACTAAGCCGCGAATCTCTTAAATTCTTAAACAAACCTGACACCTATCTGCCCTTCAAAATTGCCCCGAACTTAACTAACTCTTTCAATACTTTAACACATACCATATATAGTTTTTTAATACTCTGGGTGGTTTTTTCTTTCTTTCTTTCCTTCTTTCTTTTTTTTTTTTTTAAATGAAATCTTATGCAGAACCCAATTATATAAAAATGGATAAAAATTCTCTCTTCCATGGTTGAAGCAGGGAAAAGGACCCTCACTTTTAGTCTACCCCTCCCCAAAACCCACTGAGACCCCTCTGTGATCCTTCAGGTATGGCTCTATCAATCAGACAACTCACTGGGTTCCCAATGCCCATTGCACTTGCCAGTGACTAAATCTCTGCCCCAGCCCCTTCCTTTCCTCGACCCACCTGCCTGCAATCATCCTTCAGCCTTCAATACCTGGACAGTTGCCACCACCTCCAGGTAGCCTCTCTTGATCACACTGCTAGAGACTCTTGTCTCTCCTTTGCTCGAATTCTCTGAATTTGTAACCCTTCCTTTGTACCCAAACAGTCTGAAACATTTGTTATTCTCTTGCTCGTCCCCCACCCCATCTTACAGTCCATATATGAGGGCAGCCCCTGTGGGTCCATCAAAGCAAGCTTCAAACATGAACTGCCACTCAGTTAAAGATTCAGCCCGCCTCTTCACTTTCTTTCCTGACTTCCTTAATCTGGCTTTGTTTCTGCTCTTTCTTATTGCGCTTATTTTGAACTTTTGCTTCTGAACAAACTCACCGATAGGATTTGACTTGCTCTTCTTGAATTCTGCACTCTTCCCCCAGCGCTGCCTCCCATTTGTACTTTTATTCTTTCATTTTTGTCCTCTTGGGCTCTGGAGACTCTGCTAGAGGTGAGTGACTGCTGAAGAAAAAAATACAACCCCCCTACCCTGCCTGCCCGCCCTCATCCTGAACAGACTGACTATCACACTCCCCCTGGACCTGCCTCAGAAATGATAGGAAAACCAAGATTGCCTGGGTGCTTGTTTAAAATGCTGACCCTTAGGGTCTCACCCCTCACCTTTGGAGGTATGTGATTGACTCTGACACATTACAATGTTTAAGAACTCCCTGAGTTGGGGTGTTTCACACACCAGGCCTGGCATATCCAGAAGTCCATGGCCAACAGTCATTTCTGCGGGAGAATGGGCAGACAGAAATGTGGTCATCCAAAGAGCTGAATTTCTAGCAGTAAGAATGACAGAGAAAGTCCTTAGGGAGAAAGAGGACTAACCTGAATCACACTGGGGATTGGAGAGTGGCCCTTCCCCTGACTGGTCTACCAGCTATACCACAATTCAATTAACCACCTGCTGCCTATTGTGTCTATGGGCTCCTGTACTGTTCAGACTGGTGGGTAAGTAAGGGAGTCTGAAATCAGACTGCCTGGGTTTGACTCCCAGGTCTATCATTTTCGGAGCTTCAGTCTCTTGAGCTTATTATGTAACACTGCTAAATTTTAGCTTCCTCTTCTATAAAATGGAGATAATAAAATGATCTCTCTTGTAGTGTTGTTGTGAGAATTAAATGATATTATCCAAATCAAGCATTTGGCAAGGCACCAGTCCCACGGTAAGGTTATAATAAGCATTAGCTTTTCATTCTTATCATTAACATAATGCTTTCTTATTTATATGTGTGTCTCCCACTTCTGGACAAAGAACTCCACAGGCTTTCTACTTTCCCTCCCTTATAAAAATACTGTTAATAGATTATACCTCGCAAGATTGTGGCAGTGATGGAATAAGACAGTAGGTAAACAAACAAAACAGAAACCAACTTACAGATACAGAGAACAAATTGATGGTCACCAGATGGGAAGGGGTTAGGGGGTGGGTGAAAAGGGTGAAAGGAATTAAGAAGTATAAAATGCTAGTTATAAAAAGAGTCACAGGAATGTAAAGTACAGCATAAGGAATATAGTCAATAATATTGTAATGACTATGTGTGGTGTCAGATGGGTACCAGACTTATCAGGGGGATCACTTTGCAAGTTATATAAATGTCCAATCACTATGTTGTATACCTGAAACTAATATAATATTGTATGTCAACTCTAATAGGAAAATTAATTAATTTAAAAAAAGCTAGTCAGTGAAAAGAAGTCAGCAGTGGGTCTGGCACACTGTAGGCGCTCAGTAATGTTCAGTGAGTATTGAAGGGGCTGACCCTTGCCCTGAGCTCTAGGAACAGTAGGAGCTTCCCTTCACCAGGTCTAATACACTGCCACCTCCCTCCAGCCACCAGGCAGAGGAGCCTTTCAGGAGGACGGGGGCCAGGTTTAAGAGGTTTCTCCAGGGACCACACGGAGCAGCTGGCCAGAAAGCCTGTGTTGATTGGACATTTATGTCGATTATTTTATGATGAAAACTCGAGCTCTCTCACTGCAGTGCCAGAAAAACTCATCCTGAGTCGTGGTGCTTTTTTAATATCAAATACTTTAACTTTGATTTTCTTATGTAACCACAATGTGTAGACTTGCCAAAAATGTTAAAAATAGAAGACAATCAAAGAAATCAAAGAGAACATCTTTTTATAGTTTCTAAACCAACTTACACGGAAACAGTTACCCCACAAAAGCATAATGGGTGTCAATTTTTTCATTCATTTAGGGGAGTGGTTTTTGTTTTTCCTATTTTATTCTTTAGTTAGTTTTATTTATTTTTCCCACATTATTCTTTAATGACAAACGAGGGTGACGCTACTCTTCTTAAAAACAATAAAAACTACAGAGGAGAGAAAAAGCCCTTACAATGTTGTATACCCCTGGGGAATTTGCCTGGGGAATTTGCCTGGGGAAGTGTACACTCAAGCAAAGTGTGGAAAACTGACTGCCTCTGCTGGTGCCCAGCTGAGCCAAACCCCTGCGGTGAGGACTTGCTTTATTTTTGGTCCAAGCATAGAGTCCAGGAAGCCACATCTACTGACTTCTTTTTCATTTGAGATTCTACATTCATCAGTATGCCTTGTTGAGAAAGTCTCCATTAGAGATTTCCTCTATTTGTTCCAAGAAAGAAGAGGAAAATCAGAAATACAGACTCACCATTCCTAAGAAAACAACACCTGCCCAGCAACTGACCAAAATAGGTGTTTGCCACCTCCTACTCTCTCTTTAAATTGCATTTTATTCTCCTCCCCGAAAGAAACCACAAAAAAGCAAGCAGCTCCCCAACTTTAGTGTTTGATTTTATATAAGTGCCAGATGACTCAAATTCCTCTTAGACGTGTAGAAATCTATAAAAATACTGATAAGCATATAACCACAAACATTTCTTCCAACTTTAGTCAATTAAAAAAAAGTTCAAAGGCTTAATGTAATTGAAGACGGAAAAATGGAATTCCACAAAGACAAGTAAGACTGTCATATTAAAAAAAAAAAATCCACTTTAACACGTCTCAAACGCAGATCTTTATATAACTGATCAAGATAAAAACCATTTGCAAATATTTATATTTTGAATCACAAGATGGCTGTTCCCAGACTGTAGAAATTGAGAATAATTACACAATGAGCTGGTCCTAATTTCGTCTCCCCTGATTTGCTCTAAACCAGCGTGGCTTCTCAAAAAAGACAAAACCTGACAGACCAGGGCATTCTGTCCAAGAAGCCCTGATTTATTTCAGCTTTGAAAGGCCACTATACAAGGATTCTCATTTCTGTCGGGAATGCAATCCACACGACTGGGCTCGTGGTCCTAAATCAAATACACGTTTTTCTCATCTAGCAGAACGATCTTATGAACTCAGAGCTCAACCTGCGCAGGCGTCTGGGAGAGAGACAAGGGGGGAGGATGGGGTCGTGCTGGGACGCAGAGTAGCTCCACGTTGCTCCCGAGGCACCCGGCTAGCAGAAGGGCCCAGACAGGAAGGAGGCAGGGCCTTGGCCTTCAAGATGTCCAGTAAGAGAAGCTTTCCAAGTTGGCATCACAAGCAGAGATGGATCTGCTGCCTGGAGAGTTAGGTCCCTAAACTGGCCCAAATCAAGGTGGGCCTTGTGACTTCCCTGACTTCCGAAAGCGACGCAAGGACCTGAAGTTGGAAAGTAGGGACATAGGGCGATGGAATTCCAATCCCTTCTCCACTGAGGGGGCTGCCCAGATAGTCTAAGCTTTCGCCTGGGGTACCTGACCTGAGAGAGCAGCCACAGACACTTGAAACACTAATTGTTTGATTTTTTTTGTTGTTGTTGTTAATATCAGTCTAGGTTTAAGATGCATTTAAATTTATAAAGCCACCTCAAATTGTGTGGGAAGGAGACAAAGTAAATCAGATAATAATTTGCATTTCCTCCAACCATATCCTAGTAAACGTAAGAGGGAACATTTAAGTACAAGGTGTTTTCTGATGAATAACGAAATAAATGCACACCTCTTTATTCCATGGCCTATGAGAAACTCCTGAGGATTTAGGATTTGGAAGAAATGATCCAAGTGGAGTTTCCTTAGTCCTTATTGGCCCAACCTACCTCTTCCCACTTTTTCATTCCTTTCATGAAGGCTGGCTGAATAAACCTTACCCAAGCCAGAAAACAAGTGAAGGCAGTGACAAGTTAGCATACTCTAGACTAGTTGCCATGACAGGTAGGGCATGAGCCTGCTGATTAGAACCTTCCTATCCTTTGTTATGAGACACACAGCTATTTCCTGTTCTGGGAAATTTTGGAGGGGCAAGGAAAAGGAAGAGAGGAAGGGAAGAGATATTCGTGACAAAATCTGACAAAGGCTGCTTTAGGAACCACAACTCTTCCTCTCAGGCAATAGCAAATAGTCCCTTTAAAATGAACTTTGAAATCTGGAGTGAAGCTTTTGAAAAGAAATCTAGTGTTCTGATATTGTAAAAAAAATATGCATAACTTTTCCCTCAGCAAACCTACCTTTAAGGACCTAGCAAAAGACAATTATAGTGGACTATAGTGTATGGCTGACTTCGAGATGGACCCCAATGATCTCTGCCTCCTGGTATATATGGCCCTTGAATAATCCTCTCCATCTGAGTGAGGGCTGGACGGAAGGACTTACAGTGATAGAATACAGCAAAAGGGATTAGGTTATAAAAGACTGACTTCTGTCTTGTTCACATACTCTTTCACACTCTCTGCTTGCTCACTTTGATGTAGCCAGCTGCCAAGTGTGAGCTCTTCTACGGAAAGGCTTGCATGGCAAGGAACTGAAAATGGCTTCCGGTCAATAGCCAGTGAGGAATAAAGGCCATTGGGCCAATAGGCCACTAGGAACTGACTATTGCTCACCACCACCAAGTAAGCTGAGATCCTTCCCTAGTTGATCCTTGATATAACTGCAGCCCCTGCCTATATCTCCATTACAGCATTGTGTAGGACCCTGAACAGGAGAACTCAGCTAAGCTGTGCTCTGATTTCTCGCCCAGAGAAACTGTGAGAAACTGTGATTTCTCACCCAGAGAAATAACCATGTCGTTGTTTTTAAGCCACTAAGTTTGGGAGTATTTTGTTATTCAGCAAGACATAAATAATATGGCTTTTAAATGTCATTGTTTATAATCACACACAAAAAAGGGAAAAACCTGAAAGTCCATTTAGAGGAAGCTACTTCAATCAAGGGTGGCACATCCATACAAGAAATATCAGGCAGCCCTCAAAATACAAGGAGGCCGATATAGCTATATTGATATGGAAAGAAGTCCATGAAAATGAAAATGTTGCAGAACAATGTGAGACTTCTAAAACATGGCAGATATCAAGATTTCTATTCCTGCAAATTTGAGACAAGCTCCTTACCCAGTGTTCCATTTCAGAAAATAACACCTGTAGGTATCCAGTTGCTACAGGCAAACAAACAAGAACAAAATAGAAAGAAGAGAGATCATTCTTGACTCTTCTCTTTTTCCTCAAACTGCTCATCCAAGCTCTCAGTAAATTATATAGTTTACCTTCAAATTGCCACCATAGCCTATACTTCTCACCACTTCCACAGTTACTCCTTTCATCCAAGCCACCATCCTGTCTGTCTTGGGCAGCTGCAATAGGCTTGACTCGTTACCCCGCTTCCACTTCTACTCCTCTACCATCTATTTCTAGACACTAGCCAGAGTGGTACTTAAAAAATATAAATGAGATCAGGCCAGTCCCCTCACCAAACCCTGTAAAGTCTTCCCATTATAATTAGAATAAAAATCAAAGTTGCTATGATGATTCACAAAGCCATGATCTATAGATCTGTACCCTGGACACCTTTCTCTATAATTCTCCCTCTTACTTATCTGCTCTATCCCCATTGGCCTCCTTGATGTATTTTTATAATGCACCAAGTTCACTATCATTTGAGGGGTCTATTAGTTTGCTAGGGCTGCCATAGCAAAGTGCCACAAGCTGGGTGGCTTAAATAATAGAAATTTATTGTCTCATGGTTTTGGAGTTTAAGAATCTGAAATCAAGATGTTGGCAGGGCAATTGGAGCTGGGAAAATATCTGTCCCATGCCTCTCTCCTTGTTTCTGGTGGTTTGCTAGCAATCTTCAGTGTTCCTTGGCTGGAAGACATATCACCCAATGGTGGTGTTCTCATCATGTGCATATCTGTCTCAAAATTTCCTCTATTTATGAGGATACTAGTCTGCAGGGATTAGGGGTCTACCCTATTGCCATGAGATCTCATCTTAACTAATTATAACTGCAATGACCCTATTTCTAAATTAGGTCCCACTCTGAGTACTTGAGCTTAGGACTTATATATATATGAATTTCAAGGGGATGTACTTCAGCCCATAGCAATTGCTGTTTCCTCTTCCTTGAAAGCTCTTTACTCAGTATGGTTGCCATAACGATACACCTTGCAGTCATCCAACTTCCAAGGCACATAACTGACCAGGAGTCACAACTGCTGTGCTCTAAAATCCATCTCTGCATTTGGGCTGAAACCATGCTATCCACAACCTACTCCTGGTCAGTGACTGAGAATGACAGCAATACCAAGGCAAGTCCTTACCTGGGAGATAAAAGAATTTACCTGACAGGTATCTTTAGCTGGAGGACTTTCCTAGAGCCTTAACAAATTCTCTTAGAACAGCACAGCACTCTAAAATGCTTCCACTAAACCTTCCTTCCTCCCCTCTTTTCTTCACCTAAAGTCAGACTCACATCACAATCTGATGGCTCTTCCAGGCTCCCACAGGCTCCCTCCCCATTTTTCCTAGTAGTCAGAGCAGAGCGCTCAAAAGGATCCCACGCTTGGTTGAACACTGTATTGTGGCCATCTTAAAATTCCTAGTATGTTATTTTTGAACAAAGGGATCCACATTCTCATTTTGTACTGGACACTGGTCTTGCTGACAGGGGTTGCCTCAATACATCTCTTGCATTACTAATTCTTAGTGTCTGATTCTTGGAGGACCCACACTGACCCCAGATATCAACATGACTCTTCACTACATCATGTAAGCTCTGGTCACCTCCTCAGAGAAGCTTCCTTTGCCATCCTAAATAAAGCACACACATCCCCTGCAACCCAGTCTCTTTCTATTTCTTGCTCCTATCATCCTGATGTAATGTTCTTCATAGCTCCCAATGATTTACTGTATATTTTAATTTATTGTTTGTATTGTCCTCCCCTTCATAAAATTAACTATACAAAGACTTTGTTTTGTTTATTTTTAAACCTCAGCACCTATAGTAAAGCCGGGCACATGACAGGTAGCCAATAAATCCTTTGTGAATAAATCAATTTATTCAAAATAAACGTCATACTAAACTTGCCCATATTCTCCTTCAATTCCAAACATATATAAAATATAATCCAGCCTGACCATCTTGAAAATGTACTTCGCAGACCTATAAAATATAACCTTTTAAAAATATAGGCTGGAAATGAATAGAGAACCCAAAGCCAAAGCAGTAGGCATGAGAGCAAAAGCTGCGTCACCAGAGGGGGCTGCATCTGGAGACAGCTGTTAGAAGCCTAGCACTGGGATTTTAATGACCAAATGAGGACAAGTAATATGGCCCATGCAAGGTAGAAGACTGGAAATGACATTACTACATACAGTTAGAATTCTTGAAAACCTCTTGAATTCTTGAAAATATACTAGAAAAACTACACTGTTCTCCAGTAGCTCGGGGAGGAGGCAAGAAAGTCTGTATTCTGCCCCAGGTTCAGGGTGGAAAACATGCATATAGTGAAAGGAACATCTAGTGAAAAGTGTTGCCCAAATTTACATTATTTAGATTGTGAAAGAACCTCCGAACTGATAAATCACCATAAAAATGTTCCTAGGACCAGAGAAAGCTCATTAGAACTAGGAGATTGTGAAAGAGGCAATATTGAAATGATAATGGCTGAGAATTTAACAGAATTAAAATAATACCTGTGTTCTTCATTTGAAACATCACAGATATCAAGCAAAAGAAATATACGCTCACACACATGTGCGCACACACCACACTCACACACCTGGGCACAGTGTAGTAAACTTGCAGAAAACCAGAGCCAAAGAGAAAATCATGAAAGCAACTAGAGAGAAAAAGTTTACCAACCTAATAATGGCAATCAGATTAGCAGCGGACTTTTCATTCAAGACATAGAGGCCAGAAGATAATGGGATAACAAAAAATGGTAAAAGAAAATAACTATCAAATTAATATTCTGCTCAAAAAGTGCATGTGAAATAGACATATTCGTACAAAAAAAAGAGAGAATATCCAATTCACAAAACACTCCCCCCCCAAAAAAATTGAACAATAATATTTCAATAGGAAGTAAACAAACTAACAAAAAAGTAAGATAAATAATGATGAGCAAAGAAGATAATAAACATGATAGGAAATTTATAAACACTCTACTGTTTAAACAGCAGTTTTAAAATTAATGGAGGGAGGAGTTATAAACAACTTGGAATTAACTAAACTATTAGATAGCAATAATATAGAAGGACAATTATTTATAATACTCTAAGGTCTTTGTGTTGTTCAGTAGGAGAATAGCACTTCTAAATAATTTTTTAAAAATTTAAAGCTAAACATGCATATTGTAATTTTAGAGTGAGGAAGAAATGAAGTGTATAACTTCTAAAGTAGTAGTAGAGGAGGAAAAAGAAAAAAAAAGAATCCTCAAATAAGACATGCAAAGACAAACAAACCCGGAAAGGACTTGCCACCAGCAGATCCTCAGTGAAGGAAATACTAAAGAATATAGTTCAAAAAAAAGTAAATGATCGCAGATGTAAAACTTATAAGAGGAGATATAAGAAGGAATTGCAAAGATATAAAACACAAGATTCTGAAATATAAGAAAGAATTCAGAGGACAGAAAGTGGTAAACGAATAGATAACTCGATATAAGCATTGACTCTATAAAAGAAACAATGCCTCGTGGGATTTTTAAAAGAAAAAAATACATAGACTTAAAATACAGAAAAAGACTAGCATAGAATTTGGGGATGGCGGACACAGTGGGAAGGGTGTTGTTCAAAGGAAGGTAAAAGATATTGATTACTTTAGCATCGAGTAAGTGAAAGATACATGCTGTAACTACTAGATTAACCACTAAAAGAATAAAAACAGTATATATACTTTTTGGAGTGGTACAGAAGAAAAAGTGGAGGGAGACAAAAAATACCCAAGACAAGTAAAAAGAGAAAAAACAGAAACTGTGGGACAAATAGGAAACACAAAGACTCTGGCAGACATGAATTAAAATATATCAGTAATGATAACATGTAAATCCACCAAATGTTCCAACTAAAAGACGGTAACAAATTCAGATGCCTCCTAGGCAGGCTAGGTCACATAAATGCGTAAACAGCAAGTATAGGAAAGCAATGGCTCAAATGAAATGGTAACTGGTGTTTCCTCAGGGTCAGGGAGACAAAAGAATATAGTGGTGTCTGGGACAAACTGGTAAGAATGTCTGTCTGAAGAAGGTGTAGCTCTCACAGATTGTTGCCATGTGGGGATACAAACCAGTGTCAGGTATGTCAACAAAGCTGGAAAACATGATTTGGGGAGATAAAATCTGATTTGGGGGGAAAAAAATCTGCTTTGTGGGAAATCTGATTTTTAAACATAAAACAAAAGAAAAACTAAAAAACAACACAACCCTTGCAACATGAATGGTAGGGATGGCTTATATTAAAAAACCCCAGAGTGTTCTATACCCTGTAATTTCCACCCTGTTCAACCTTATCATTTGGCTGAAGAGACCTAACATTAAAGGATGGGAAAAACACTGAATAATCCAGACATAAAGTACATGGAACACCAGTGGTCACTTGAAACTCCAAATAATGTCTGGATGTTTGTTTCATCAGTTCTGCTTACACCAAGTCTCCTCTGGGGCTTACTGGGCACTTGGGTTTATCTAGCTGTTAATAAAAATAGTGATGTTTAAAAAGCCTGAAAGGATAGAGAGGAGAAAGCAGAGAAGGTAAAAGAAGAATTAATGATATTCACCTCCTGTTACTCTGAGTCTGTTATTTGAGCCAGTCCTGGAATGTCAGTTCTTCCCCATGGCCTATGAGGTAACGTCCCACACGTTCAGCATGGCTTCCAAGGTCTTTCAGACCTGGCGCAGCCCAACCCCTGCCTCCACACCTTTGCCCAGGCTCGTGCTCTTGCCAGGATGCCTTCGTCTTCCCCTCTGCACTTCAAACCAAATCCACTCCCCAGTGAAGTGTTCTCTAAGGTTGCCTGAGGTTCCTGATGAAGTCCCTGTATGAAGAATGCATCAGATGGCTATTTTTAAACTTAGTTGAGCTCTGCAAAAATACATGTAATGAGACAAAGAAAATTGTGTTTATCATAATTCCAGAAGGCATGAGGGGTAAATGTGTTGGCCTAATGGGGCTGCTCCTGGCAAGGAATACAGCCATGGTGGAAACTGGACTCTTTCCTAGAGGGTCTTGTTTGTGGGCAGCTCCTGCCGAAGCTGTCTCATCCACTGGAAAGCATAGCTACAGTGCCTATGATCTAATCTCTTTATGGGGTGTACGTAAATATTTGAAGTCTTGAGAAAGATTATTGTCTCAAGAATACAAAAAAAAACAAAATAAAAAATAACAAATGTTTAAGCAAATATCTACTCATACATGATGTTTACTTCTTAATTGTTAAATCTTATATTCAAAGATCTTTTATTCTATATGAAAACGATCGGTAGTTTAAATTTTCTCACTTTTTAAGAACACACGACTGTATAACTCCTGAGGAATCAGAGCCAATCAAAACTGAGCGAGTTACTTATAGTCAATTTCAAATGCCAAATTATAAAAATGCTTTCCATTTCTTTCAGCAAAAACATTTCACGTTGGGTGTGGGAGCACATTGACATGTTCGGTATGCTTGTAGGCAGAAGGGGACCTAGGGCCTCGGAAAGTCATAAAGACTGGTCCTGCGTGCAGCTGGAGGGACAAAGAGAGCTGGTAGAATAGAAAACAATGAGGGGGACATGGCAGAGGATTGGTCACTGCTGAGGTGGTCCCTCCTCTGCTCCTACCTCTCATGAAATCATTAATGAAACTACAGACCCAGGAAAATGCTGATTTCCACTGTATTTCTTGTAGAAATGGAAAAAGATAAGGCTTGGAGTCCAGATTGGGTGCTGGAGGGACAAAGAGAGCTGGTAGAATAGAAAACAATGAGGGGGACATGGCAGAGGATTGGTCACTGCTGAGGTGGTCCCTCCTCTGCTCCTACCTCTCATGAAATCATTAATGAAACTACAGACCCAGGAAAATGCTGATTTCCACTGTATTTCTTGCAGAAATGGAAAAAGATAAGGCTTGGAGTCCAGAATGGAAGTAAGGAGGCTGCACAATTCAGGAGCAGGGACAGAAAAGCAAAATGGGGGCCAAAGCAGGGATGAGTGGGACAGAGAACAAAATGAGGGCCAGAGCAGGGGTGAAGGGCCATGCTAAACTCAGAGCCAGGAACTGGGGTTCAGACTAAGTTCTACCTAAGTCTTTGAGGAGCAAAGATGCTCCAGGTGAGAGATGTTACCTGTATTTCACAATGTATGCTCTTCTGAAACACTCAACCTATCAAGGTTGTCTGGGGTGAAGGATGGGCTGAAAGAGAAGTGATCAAAGTCCTTCGCAAGGGTTTTCCTCTAGAGATTCACATTCATTAGGAGAAGGGAGAAGGGCTAATCAAATGCTGCACAGAGATCTTGATCTAACAAGGTCTCCCAGGGTTGCCATGGCAGCCTTCTGCATACCAGGTGGGAGCCGAGAAGGTAGTCTCTGTGCTTCTAGTTATAATGGTCCAATATTAAAAACAAAATGAAACAAAACAAAAACCCGGGTGGGGCAGGAAACCATAGGAAGTGAGCAAAGCCCATGGGTGGGAAGCAATAAGCAGAGAGCAGACATAAGTCCATTATTTTGACCTTATTTCTACTTTAAATAAAAAGCATAAAGAACCTGAAAAATATTTGCTGTTACCCTCAACTTTGGAGTCACTCTAAGCCATCCAGCTTAAAGGGCTACCATAAAGTACCATAAAGGCTCCATGGGCAGCAGTCCCAGGATGATACCACTCTGCTTGTTCCACATTGTTCCTGCTGCATTTCAGGTCTGCCCACCTCCTCAACCATGCACCTGTCCTGCATACTGCTTTGTGCGCCTCCCCCCCCCCGCCACACACAAGATCCCATGCACCCTGAGGCTTTTTCTGTAGGCGCTCATCTCCAGGCATCCAGGGTACCAGCCAGTAAACTATATCTACACACCCAGGTCCAGGTAGCCACCTTGGATGGGTCAGCCTAGGACCCTGAGACATGACAGTGATCATTACACTTCAGTTAACAAAAGCTTGACTCCTAGTCTTTAACTCCAACTACACATGAACCACCTTGGAAAACTGGCCTTGCCACCTTTATTTTTAAACAGACCACTCATCTAAGCTCTAGACCAGCATTTTTCATTACCAGATGAACAGTTTCAGTAAATGATGTCACATTAGCATCCAGTCCACATATTGATAAAATATTAATAACAATAAGAGTCTTAGCAAATAATTGTATATATCACTAAATCATTGCTATTAGCTATTGCTAATCATATGAGTGCAAACTCACTGAACTAATACTTGAGCGTCTTTACAATAAAAGGGTCAAAACCTACATTTAATTTGTCCACTCAGTATTCCTTGATCACCTGTTACCTCAGGCTGGGTTTGCTGTTGTGAACAAGACAGACATGATTCTCATCTTAATGAGCTTAGAGTCTGGTGGTGGAGAAGTCATTACACACACACACACACACACGCACGCACGCACGCACGCACAATATATCGTCTTTACAATAAAAGGGTCAAAACCTACATTTAATTTGTCCACTCAGTATTCCTTGATCACCTGTTACCTCAGGCTGGGTTTGCTGTTGTGAACAAGACAGACATGATTCTCATCTTAATGAGCTTAGAGTCTGGTGGTGGAGAAGCCATTACACACACACACACACACACACACACACGCACGCACGCACAATATACAGTAACAAATTGTACTGTATGCTAAGAATGAAAAGAGCAATGCTCCAAGAGAAGACAAAAAGGCAAGGGCCACTTAAGGTGGTGGCCCAGGAATGCTTCTTTGAGGAAGACCCCTGGGCAGAGACCAGAGGGATCCAGCACAGCTTGTCAGAGTGGGAGGAACTTCCAGTGCATGAGGACTGGCAAGTGAGAAGGCCTGAGCTGGATATTTCTGAAATCTCTTACAACGCTACAGAAGCTTATTGTTTCTAGGTCTTTTCTTCGTTATCACTGTAGCTTTTTTGGATCCTTTTTTATACCATCATCTCAGATCCTAAGAAGTATGCCATATTTATCTGCAGAACTATCCACTGTCTCTCAGCCCCACACTTCCCCTCCTAGATTCTGCTCGGTATTGCCCCCTGGGGCTGGAGGTCTGCAAACAATTTCCCAGCCTCCCTTACCAATGGGTTTCCTATAATGTTGTAACCATGGAGGCAGAGGAGAGAGAACACCAGATCTTCCTGCATTTAGCTCCTCCAGTGAGCCAGCTGCTGTAGTAGCAAGCAGCAAGACTGGGTGATTCAGAACTTTCACCATATCATCTAACTCAGCTCAACATTCAGAAAGGCGGATATCATGGTGAACCACAAACACAATTTTTTACACAGAGATTCAAGATTGGCATCACATCTACAGCGGGTTCATGATACACTCATTGAGTAATACTGACTCAATTACATAGGAGATTCCTTTGCATACCAACAGAACACCATAACATTGTGGTCAGCATATGGGGAAGTGAGGCTTGCTTACACAATGTACATTTCCAGCCTGCGTGCCCACTTATCGCATGCTAGGGCTGATAGAAGGACTGGAATAGGGTTATCAACATCCGATGGCAGGAGCCCAGAATAGTTCCTACTTATTCTGAAAGGACTGGTAACTTACAGAGACTAATAGAGCCAGACGTGCCGTTTCAAATGATGATGTCCCGTGGAGATTTGAGATAATCATGGTTCCCACCCTCGTTTTAGAAAATTTTGATGGTGCCACCAGGTTTTCTATCCAGCCCTTTTGGGCTTGTTTTCCAGCTTTTCTCTGCTGTTTCATACTCATACATATCTCTTTGCCTTAGCACAGCCTTTTGTCAAAAGTGTCCCTTTTCACTTCTCCTGGTCAGTCCTCTTTCACTTGTGGTTTTCTTCCGTTGTCATTTAAGCTTTTTCAGCTATGCATGGAAACCAACAGAAACTTTTTGTGTGGGGGATTCCCTTGCTCCCAGGCAGTCTGAAAGCAGCAGGTGCCTCTGCAAAGGCTTCAGTCCAGACCTTAGACCTATACCCAGCAGATACTAATCCTGGGCTCTCACTCTTAAAAACAGTGAAATGGTTTTAGGTCAAAACCAAGTATGGTGGGGATTAACTCTCTCATCTTGAACTCAAACCACTCTTGCCTTGACATTTTCCAAAAACGCTAAGCTCATTTCTTTTGCCATGGGAAGAGAATGAGTATGTTGCTCGTACAAAGGGTGGCTTAAATTGGGGGTGGTGAGGCACGCATTCCCCTAATCAGGTGATGAACCCAAACTTGAGTGGGGGGTGGAGGGGTGAAGGTTAGAGGATAGTTTGCCAGAACTGCAAGTAAAAGCACACATTTCCCTGGCTGGAAACTGAGGCCCATGCCTTCAGTGAGCAAACAGGTATAGAAGACCCACTTTGCATCAGGGGAAGTTCTAGGTTCTGAGGAGACAAAGATGAATGAGACACAATTCCTGCCCCAAAGATGCTCATGGTTTAGTGAGAGAGGTTTAGACACACATACACACAAACACGCACACACACACTACCACAATAACATTAAAAATACTGTCTTGAGTGTTTAAAGAATTACGAATTCGCTTAAAGAAGAAGCAACTAACAGTATTTCAGAGAGGAACTCAAGAAAAGTTTCCTGTAGGAGATGAGATTCAAACTTGGTCATTTAAAGATGAGTAGGAGTCTGTAGGGAGACAAGAGTGGGCAGAAGAAATGGTGTATTCAAAGGCATGTGGTGTGAAAGCACTTGATCCATTGGGGAAGAAGTTGCTGCTGCAGCTCAGGAATGAAAGTGAGGGGTGGGAAAGGAGGTCTGCAGAGGGTACCTGACTTGCTCTAACGTTCCCAAGTGAGATAGCTCCGAGGCCTACCTAACCAGGTTTCTTGATTCTCCTTCCAGTGCTTTTTTCACTGGACTGCAGTGCCTTTATTCCCATTGAGATGTAGCCATGTGACACTAGAATTATTTTAAATAAATGCCATCAGATGCTGTGGGCAATGAGAAGCTCAAGGGGACACCAGATGGAAGCACAGAAAAGTGAATAAGAAGATAGATTATAACAACAATGAAAACAACCTGAACAAAAAGATTATTTATGAAGGCCTCAAATAATATGTCATGTGGCCATTTTTTTTTAATTTAGAAAATAAAGTATATAAGGACAGAGGAAGATGGTAATTATGATAATAATTGCAACAAATGTTCCTAGTATTTTATACTTTTAAAATCCTCATATAAATATTATTTCATCATAAAAAGATAATTCTAAATATGGACAAAATTAATATGCAGTCTGTAACTAAAAAGAACAGGATATATTACTTATAACTATTCATTTGAGGCTATCACTGCTGTCAAAATATAAAACAGATGCCTTCATGCTGAGGGATTTGGCACCAATTGCACTTAAACCAGAAGGTTAGAAAATGAGAAAAGAGAAGTGTATTCATGCTGTTTATTAAGGAAATAAAATGTTTTGCTTTCAACTGTTGGGGGAGGGGCATTGGGGCTTGGAAATTATGCAAGAGAACACAGCAACAAGCATGGAGAAGAGTGAAGCACACTTTTAGGGCATTTTAAGCCCCAGAATAATTTTGCCAGAATATGGCTTATTTTCTTTCCCAAAATAGTCACTGTCAATTAAATTGCTTAGTTTTGGAGAGTGAGGGAAAAGAGATATATCAGAATCAACCATTATTTTTCTATACTCTAGATTTGATAGATAATTCTTCATAGATCAATATACGTACTTTAATATTTTCTGAACACCTTTTATTTGGTATCACCACCTTTAGAGGTATATTTCAAACTTGTCTGAGATAGCTAAATTGAAAACAGTCTTCTCATTTTGTCCCCACTGAGATTGAAGGCCCTTGTAGTGAAGAAGAAAAATTTTACAAATGAGATTTGAAAGTAAGTCCAAGACATATTAAAAGCAAATTGTAAAGTATTTTTTGTAAAACTGAAAACCCTGTATATGCACGTATCTATTTGTGTATGTTTGCACGAGGAAAGAGAAAGATGTGGAACAATAGAAGCCAGTCTGTGGAGGAAATGGGAGGAAGGAAGTGAGAAGGAAAATTAGGGGAGAGATTGTTAACTTTTTCTCATATATCTTCATAATGCTCACACATGTTATAAGGATCAGATAATGTCACACTTTTCCCTTAATTGAATAGAAAAAAAAAATTGAAAAGAAAAATAGATCCCATGAGTTAAAAAACAAAACAAACAAACAAACAAAAAACTTTAAGAAGTTGCTTCAATAAACATTCCCTGAGTAAAATATATCCCATAGCAAAGAAATGGTCTCTTAAGGCCCAGTCACCTGACAGGTAGGCTGTCAGCCAAATGCTGTCCAAATGATCCCTAAAGTGGAGATACCTGAAGATTTTCAGAAAAGTAATTCATCTAATATCTAGCACTGTAAATAAGCAGACAAATGGCATTCAACCATTGACCAAAACTATATTCGGAACTAGCAGCCACCAGGCATCTTGCTAACAAGCTTAGAACAATTCTTAATTTTATCTTGAGTAGAAGATAATTAACTCCAGTTTTAGACTGTTTAGGTTTAGTGGACTAAATTTCTAACATGAAAGTGACAAATAAAGGAAACTAAATGTAAAGCAAGCTTTCAGAGATGTGTCCCAGTATTGGGGGTCTGTGTGGAAAGAGCAGGGCTTTGGAACCAAGCAGTCATGGATTTAAATTCTGGCTCAGCTATTACTTGCTGCATGACCTTGGACATATCCCTCAATCTCAGTGGACTTCTGTTTTCTAATGTGCAAAATGGGGATATGTATTACTTTCTTGCGAGTTGTTGAGAGAAATGAGTAAGATTATATATTTAAGTCACTTAGCTGCCACACTGGCAAGCAATAGACATGCAAGAAAGGGGGCTGTTATTACTAAATCATTCCAACACTCATCGATTAAGAGTGGGACCTCTCATCTATGGTCATGAACCCTGAACAAGCCGGATCCTGTCTGATCTCGGAAGCTAAGCAGGGTCGGGCCTGGTTAGTACTTGGATGGGAGACCACCTAGGAAGACCAGGTGCTGTAGACATAAAAAAATAAGGGATTGTAAGCTGACAAGGTCCTTGCAACCTCTGAGGTCAACCAAGGGTTGCCTCACCTAAAAAGTAAAAATAAATAAAAAATAAATTAAAAAAAAAAGAGTGGGCTCTCTCTGCTCACCCTTTAAGAACATACATTTGTAATGGTGCCCCTTCCCCATCCACATATGAGGAGTTTTAATCATGCGACAAAACTGGGATCCTGGGGATCTTGTTAAAAGGCAAATTATGATTCAATGGGTCTGATGAGGTCTGAGATGCAGCATTTCTAACAAACTGCTAATGATACGGATGCCGCTGGCCTTTGTGTCTCAATTGCAGCAGCAAGGTCCTAGGGTAAAACAGCCATACATTAAAACATGATGAATGAAGCTGAGGGAGATGGGACAGACTTTGAGGCAGAGGTAGCTACTGCATCCCTTTGCCCGCACACATCGGGTGCACTTCTTGTGTAGCACTTATCCCTCCTGTCTGCTCCACTGGGCTGTGAGCAGCTTGAGGGTAAGGAGCCCACCCTTATGACACCAAGTGGCTGCTGCACTCAACTCAGCTATGAGTCAATAAGTGAATGAAGAAATTGATCCATGAAGGTGGTGAATGAATGAAATTCAGGGAGATTGCTGTTGGTTAATGTATAAAAGCCTAAATAAACATAATTCTTAGTTATTGAGTTCACTTTACATATTATAAGTGTCGTTTGGATTAAATACTTTCCTGTGCTTGATAATAAGACAAAAGAACCATTAGGAAAGATTAATCCTGGGCATTCACTCTAGAAATTTAAAGTTCAAGAGTTCTCTTTACTCTAACATGAAAAAGGAAGATTCAGAACTCCCTTCTCCTCTCAAGTGAAGTCTCCTGTCCTCAAGGAACAGTAACTATAGCTCTCAAAACCTCAAAGGGACAATGCTGGCAACATATTATTATAACTAGCATAGATTCTCTTCTCAGGCATATAACAGCTTTATCCCTTGATGCTACTCTAGTATATAAGTTTCCTAAGTAATTCAGGGTCACTTAAAAAAAAAAAACTTTCATTGATTTTATGACAAAATATATCAAGTTTTCCAACTGGGGCTTCATATCAGCATCAGCTTGAATGATCAAGTCATGTGGTTTTCACATGGTTCATCTTACTCCATGGATAAACTGGATTACATTTGCCAAGTAAACTACTATAGCAAAATCTGGTTTTATTACTAAGAGTTAGAAACCTTGTTACATTCAGAAGGACCTCTGAAAATCTAAGCTTCATTAGAGAATATTGGGAAGCACTTGTTCAATTTTGATCTATTTACATAACATGATTTTTTTTTCATCGGAGCCTTAAGTTCTAATTCAATTGGTCAGTTCAGGGCCTGTCTTTGTATGGTTCTTTTGTTGCAAAGTTGGATGCTGCATATGGTTAGTACAGTATCTATTTTTAAACTTCTCTAGATATGTTTAAAATGTTAGTTCTGCAGCCTGAATGTTCAAAAATATGGGTGTGGTTTGCTGTGGTCATCTTCTCAATGAAATTATAGGACTTCGATAAATATGGTATCTTACGTTTAAAATAGGGGAAACCATAATTAGGTGTGCTTACAAAAAAAGAAAAATCAGCTTTGATTTAATCAAGTTAACCCAGGTAGTCAGACATATTAACCTTAATCAGTAAAGGAATCTACCTTTTCTGAACTGAATCCTTCTGCTGGAGAGCATACACTCTCCCTAGGCTTCTGAAGAACTTTAAAATCATTCTTTAATTAATATTTTCAACACCCCTGTGGCCTCATTATGCTATAGTTATTAAGCATTTTATTTTCTTAGTCCTAAAGGTTCTCAAAGCAAATACATGTTCTCCAACAGACATTGTTTTCTTACACAAGAGTTGATTTTCCATTCATGATATAAAACAAATGTTAATTAGGATGATGATTAAGATGGCCCAGACTTTTTCCAAACATTATCATAGTTGGCAGCACTCCACTTTCCTCTTCCTATAAGCCAAGAAACAAATTGGTTAGTCGTCCTCGTGGGTTAAAAATATCTAAAAGCAGTCGAAGAATATTCACAGCAGCTTCCCAGAAAGACATTCTTTAAAAAGCTCCCTATTTAGGGCTCTCCTAAAATGCCATTGGGAGGGTCAATTCCTACAACCTTTCTGAAAGTCCCCAACTATACCCTTTGATTCACAGGTCACTTCTGGGAATTTTTCCAAATGAAAAATCATAGATGCGCACAAGCTTGGATGTGAAAGCTTATGCATGTCTGTATTATGACATTGTTTATCATTCAAATTTGGAAAGTCTATCTTTCCAAAAACAGATGAATCATGGAGTATTCATATAATGTAATTCTTTAGAGACATTTCTAAAGCTTTAATACAATATTTAAAGATGTGAAATAGTTATGATTTAGTATCACACATAAACAAGTAGATACATTTAAAAAGAAATAAACTTGAAGAGTAATTACCTCTAGATGGTAGGAGAGGGTGATTTGAAATATCTTCTTTTGTTCTTTCCTGAATTTCTGTAGTTTTATATTTTCTGCACTAAATATGTATTACTTTTATAATTAGATTATAAAATTTCTTCCTAAATTTTTTTCTTATCAGCATGTAGTCTTTATATATGTAGAACTAATTAATTTATCGATTAGTAGGAAATAAAAAAAGAGTGGTGAACATAAAGTTAACTTACTATATAGATTCAGCATTTACTTCTTATATTTAAATAAATTCCTCCCCCTGATAGACTCTCTACCAACTAATTCCAATTTCTACTAGCTGATCTTTTTCGTGAAGAAGTCCAGTGATCCATAGTAAATCCAAATGAAAATCCAAGACAAGGAAATAAAGTGTGCAGAGGAAGCTGGCCTTGGCGGTACACCAAGAGGTGGAAACCATTAATACAAATGGATGGAGCTTTCGAACAACAGGATAATGGAAGAGGGAAATGCTATTCAGATGACAGCTGCCAGCTCCTTCTCCCCAACTGTCACTCCCCTACTGCCCCTCCTCTTTCCCCAGCCTTGATTCCCAGCCCACAGGAACGCTGCGGTGCATGTGGCCTTCGCGGTGTTCTCACACGCCAAAAACACAGAGGATAAAAGGCCACTGTGTTGAAAGCTGTGCCTCACAGAATAACCACAGGGTTCAAACTGCTTAAGAACACGTTGCTCCTTTTCATATCAATCACAGTATTTGCCAAGCTACTCCCCAACCGTACTGGGAGGTACAAGGGTGAACATTGTTTAATTGGCTTTGGGAGTCTTCGGAGCTATGTTAGACCATTAATTAGAGGAATTGTGGGAATTAAATGTGTAATGTGTGTGTCGGGGAGGGGAAGGCTAGTTATGCCATGGTCATGGTAAACCATTTGCAAATGCCCCTTTAAACAAACTTAAGAGAAAGTAGAAGAAAATTAGAAGAAATCACTTCTTACTAAAACAAAGTCCAAGACAGCATACCCTAAGTTTTTGTTCAGGTACCTAATCCCTCTGAATACAAATACCATTTAATAATGCTTAACTGATTTATTCTCAATGCTAGAATTTTCTCATCTAGACCAACAGGGAAAGCCCTGATTTGTGATATCAGGGTCTCACACTCAAATGCTTTTATAGCTGTCAGCAGAAAAAGAGACAAAAAGCACTGGGCACATGCACCATTTGCTCAGCACCAGCAGCAGTTGCTAATGTAGAGATAAAGACCCAGATTGCTGGATCTTCTGATTTTTCTAGAGTAACTGGGAATCCAGATTTTTATGTGAAATCTGTGTGTTTTTACAGGTTGACAACTAAAAAGGAAAATTAATGCTTTCTATGAGCAAACAAAATATCTCCGAGGGCCAAAATAGGCCCATGGACTGCCAGCTTGCAACTTCTGATTCAAAAGAACAAGATCTTCACATAGGATTTTCAAAGTTCATGTTACTAAATTTGTCTGTATATGCATAAATTACCATCCAATACATGGACTAGAAAAGAATCATGGATTTAAATTCTAAACTACCTGACCCATTTACCCTAAGCAAGTTCTTAAACTCACTTTGGGTCTGTTTTCTTCCTTTTATTAAAATAGGAATCATATACTAGGGTTTTACCATTTAAATATTTTACTCTAGGACTTAAAAGATCAAATGTATTAATTTTTACACCTCAGAGATACTGCTAATGATTTCTTTTATATATGCAAAAAACTGAGGAGAAAGAAAAATCACACAGAAGCCAGAGGATGGAGCTGGAAGCCAAGAGTCCTGTCTCCTTATGATTCAGCAATCAAATAAGAACCTTCTCTAAAGAATGACTAAGAAAACAAGCCTATTAACCCTTCAGGCTCATGAAGCAAGTCCTCATGTAAACAAATTATTATTCTAATAGTTCCAGCCAGACAACTCAGATTCTCATTTAAAACACATGGAATGGAAATATGTCAGCTTAAGACATCTCTATCTGTCTTTAATAACTGGGATATTAATCACACGTAATCCAATATACATTTTAAGATGAGTAACTCAAACATTCAACAGAACTGTCCAATTTAATAAGCATTCTCAGTTTCTGATATTTACTGATTTGCTTTCCACACATGCCAATTCTTATTAGAATGTCAACATCCGGTTTATGAGGGAAATGAATCATACTATGTCACACTATCCCACCTTCTGAGGGACAAGTTAAAGCAGGAAATAAATGGCTGTGTATGTGTATGTCTGTGTGTGTGTGTACAGGAAAACAATGCATTCTAATACTGAAGGATCTCAACTTTGGGGCATAATTTTTTTCTGAATACTGTCTGTAAAACTTTCAGAACCGTCTTATACCGGGTAAAATTATAATTTTGCCCTTAAGTTTTATGTTGAAATTATTTATAACATAGAGATATCACTCAATGTTTGCGATTTTTTTTTTTTTCATTTAAAATCTTTCAATTAGTCTTCTGCAAAGACAGCCTCAAGTTAAATCTCTGTATTTTATACCTAACCTAACTTCTTAAAAGCTGTGGCATACTTGACCAGACTTCAGGACTGTTGAGAACTCCTAAAAATGGTTGAAAAGTCACCATTAAAGTGGGTATACCAGAAATCCAGGACTGAGGCACCATGTTTCCTTTAGCTGAGTCTGGTTCACCTTCCTTTAGTTTCTTCCTTTTTATGTCTCCACTTCCCTGAACTGGAACAAAACTGTGACTTTCTACCTATAAGATATCTTGTGAGGAATACAGAGTTTCTTTGCAAAGCTGCCTTGTCATGCAATCCAAATTACAGAAAGTTCAAACAGATGTCCTCACTTAACAGATGAAAAGAGTCCTCATTTAAAGCTCCAGTTACCTCAGTAGGATCTTTAAAAAAGTGCTCTTTTTGAGGTGAGAAAAAATTTAGAGCAAAGTAATATACTTCTAGGAAGGGAAAGTGTCAGAGAATTGATATGGCAGGCTTTTGTTTTCTTGCTTGGGAAAAAAAAAAAAAGTTACTGGCCAGAAGGAAATTTTAAAATTATAGTTCAAGTTTTGCCTGTAGTCTTTGATGCTCTTTCAGGGAAAGCACTCCTTCAACCAAAAGGACAAAGAGTCAAATCAAACCCTGTTTTTCCTTTACTCTTCTACCACTAGTTCAGCGTTCTTATTTCTTCCAAACACACACCATTCCTCTTCCTACCAATTTGGTGGATCTCGTTTCCAATCGTGATTTGCTAGTCATGGTACTGCAAGTTCTACTTTTAGGCTTCACTGCCTGCTATCAGATCAAATGAGATAATGAGAGAATTCTCATTTCAAACCCAAAACAACCTTTAAATCAGGAGGTCCAGCCACATAGTACCTAGAACAAACTTGGTGGAGTTACTGCTCTGTGTTTCTTACACAATATCAAAACCAAATAATACTAATACATTCTAATTTCATCTCTTCCCCATTTAAATGTTCATTTGGGGATTGAATTACCCTTCACCTTCTCCCTCAAGTCTGAGAGATCAAACAATTACCCATTTAACTTACCATTCTACATTCAGCATTTTACCAATGAGTAACATAAAAACTACAATATATCCCAGACTGGATTAAGAGTAAGCACTGGATATGTTTTAAAAGAACAACAAAACAAAACAAAACAAAACAAACAAACAAACAAAAGCACCCTTCAGCCAAATGAGGACTGTCAGTGAAAACTTTAGCCCAGAAAGGGCCAAATATACAGTGGGTGTCTCACTCCTCCCCAGGTACGCAGGCAGAACAGCCATCAGTCACCCAGACAGAGGCTATTTCTACCTTCAGAATCTTACTTAACTGAGTCTTTCCAGGTAGGCACTGCCGATGATGGGGTCAGACTTGGCTCTCCAGATGAAGAGCCTTTGTCAGGTGGTCTCCAAACCCTCAATCCACTAGGATGCTAAAACTAAAATCTTACAGGCAGAGAGCATCTTTGGTTTTTTGAAAGACTATCACAAGGAAGTAGGCACAAATCTTTTTTTTTTTTTTTTTGTCTAGTATTTAAACTAAGCACGGAGATCAGCTTATCTAAAACAAGCTGTCGGCCTTTTGTGACAAAGTTCTCTATTATCTTGTTCATCTCCCTGCTAATTTCTTAGCAACCTCCCTCAGAGATCTGAGGTCTCTTTTTCTTTTTTTCGGAGAGGAGTTGGGGGAAAGTTCTCAAAGCCATAAGTGTGAGCTGATCAGTCACTTCAGAGAATGAGAGATCCTCATCCCATTGTTTCCCAATTCAAGGCAGTGGAAGACAGATTCTAGCTGTCTAATTCTTTATGAATTAAGAGCTTGGGGTGACTAAACTGGAGAGCAAACCTGGTGTATGCGTGGAGAATCAAAAGGAAAAAAAAAAGGCAGGGAGAACAGGAATTTGAAAAAATTTAATCTCTCCTTTACAAGATACCTGTAATTTACTCAGGGAAAAATCGATCACAAATGTCAAACCTAGCAACTCTTTATCTCAAGTCTCTGGCACTTTCTCCATCTGCTCCAATTCAGAGACCAAGACAAGAGCAAGTAACAAGACCTTCAACTTCTCTCAAATTAACAAGTTATGGTAAGTGAAAACACAAGTAGAGGCAGTGTAAGCCCAGCAGGCTTCTGTTCTTTATTCTGAGAAGGGGAAGTTGGCCTGGAAGGTGACACTGCCTTCTCGCTCCATCAGTCGACCTGGGCTCAGCAGCCTGTCAGCTCGGCAACTCTGTCTCTTCTTCCTGCTTACTTTGCCCAATTCTGACTTGAACCTGTCTAGAAATAGTGACCAGGCCCCTCTAAAGTTCAGCTGTGGCTCCTGATTCATAGGATCATCAGGATAGTGAACCTGTAAGGCGTTGCCCAGATCCCTTTAGGACTGGAGCATTTATTCCCGCAGTAGCTGGGAGTGTTGGAGGCTGCCCGTTCATGGCTGAATGCCGCTCCAAGAATTACACTTAGAGAGCCACCTGGCTGGAGGGCATTATCTGCTGTGGTTTGGACAGCTCAATGACTGGATAATGGGAGGAACATAAAGGCCCAGCCCCTTTCCTTAGTGCCATCCCAGTTCTAAGCCCATCCCCCTTCCCCTGCCCCCAAGCATTACAGTTAATTCCTCCCTCTGCCCAATTCTGCTGCTCTCATTTCCCTGCCAGCCATTGTTGTCATCAGCAGTCCCCAATAAATCTCTTACATGCAAATTTCAGCATCTCAGAATCTGTTTCCTGGAGAATTGACCAGCGATCATCAGAAACAAAGTGCAGACAGTGCTTCATTATCCTTTGTTGCACGTTATTCGTTTTTTAAAAAGTTTTTTGGCATAATACGCTTTATTTTTTTAATTAAATTTATTGGGGTGACATTGGTTAATAAAATCATATAGATTTCAAGTGTACGATTTAATAATACATCATCTATATATTGTATTGTGTGTTCACCACCCAAATATATGGTGACAGAAGGAGATTTGACTTTGGGTGCTGCACTTTAAATCATACATTGTTTACTGACATCCCTAACCCCTGCGCCAGCCACATTCAGACTCTGGTATCCGGTGGGTGCATGAAGGACTAGATGGACTGCCCACCAGTCCAGTTATAACAACTATACTGCAAAATTTGTGCCATAATTTTAATCCATGCAGTCCTCCCCCATTTTTGCTTGGTTCTGACATGCATGCATTTCATTGACTATGATTTAGTTAAATAACACCAGTCTCACAACAGCCTGGTTCAGATTTCAGTTACTACGGTATATTATATTAGTAATTGCATGAAGGTAGCTCTTCAGTCCACAAATCACTATGTAAATAACAGGTGTGCATCACGACCAGTGACCAGTCGCATTGCCTTTTTCAAAGCTTGTTGTTGATCAATCACTGAACATCTGAGTAGTATAAATAAGCAAGAGCTGCAGTGATGGTTGGGCCCTGGGGGTTGGGGAGGTAGAGGAAGGACAGCAAGAAAGCAGGACCCGCTTGGCCAGATTGTGGTTACTGGCAGGTCTCTCCCTCAAGTGTATCTTGAAGGGGTCCAGGGTCTCAGAAGTGTTCTAGGTACGTTAATCCATCCACCTTCAGGCACCAGAAAGGTGGGACCAATACCAAACCCATGTATTAGTTTCCTAGGGCTGTTGTAACAAATTACACAAACTTAGTAGCTTAAAACAATACAAATTTATTATCTTAACAGTTTACATGTCAGAAGTCTCAAATGGGTGGCAGGGCTGTGTTCCTTCTGGAGGCTCTAGGGAAAAATTTACTTTCTTGCCTTTTCTACTTCTAGAGGCTGCCCCCAGTCCCTGACTCAGCCAGTGCTCCTCACCATTCTGACCTCTGCTTCTGTCCTTGCAGCTCCTCAGATTCTCACCCACCTGCTTCCTTCTTATAAAGCCCCTGTGACCACACTGGGCTCACCTTGATAATCCAGGATAATCGCCCAACTCAATATCTTTAACTTAATCACATGTGCAGCATCTCTGCTGATATGTAAGGCAACATATTCACAGATTCTAGGAGTTAGAATTTTGACATCTTTGGGGGCCCTTTATTTTGCCTATCACACCTCATTGGATTTTTCCAAATGATGGTACTCTCCTGAACAGTGACCTCCATTTGGCTGCTGGAAAGGCGAAGCTGCCAGAAAACATCTGTATCTGTATCTGGACCCTCTGGGAGAGGACAAAAACAAAGAAATGCTTTCAACTGGTGCCCCTGACCCTGAGTTAGCTTTGCCCAAATGGCTGCTCAAGCCTCTCATCTCTAGATACGTTCCACATCAAAAAGGACCACTTTCCAGTAAACTCAGGAAACAGGGCATTCAGAGTCTCCTTCACCAGACACTCACAGTGCATACTGGCATATCAGGGGTCTTGGCAAGTCCTGGAGTAAAGAAACATCTTTAACTTATTTAATCATGAGTTTTAGCAATTTATCTTTCACATAACATTTCATGGGACACTGTGGAAATGCTGCACTAAATTGTGCTCCAACTCTGGTCAGCACCATGGAAATAGCTCTGCAGGAAGTCCACGCACCTGTCAGTATCCTCCTAAGAGCCTAAAGGGTGAAGCTGAAGTGCGCCTGCTTTGAGGGACTGGTTCTTCTCTTGCACCAGCCCTCGGGTGCAGTTCGGCAAACCCAGAACCTGCCTATTGACTCACATATACAAAATATATGAAGTGTCGTATGCTTCAGGTGCCTTAGTCCTGCCTGGAGACTCATTTCCTGGAGAGCCGGGGATTTTCTTTTCCCTTCCCTTGACTCTGGCTTTCAAACTAATGGGGAAAAAATGAGCAGGAAATAACGTGTCACCAAATACACTCATGGGTTTTGCTTTCCTCTCATACCTGTCAAATCAAATACTTGGGCAGATTGCCACATGAAAACTAAAACATTTTCTCCTTCCAGCAAATGGACTGCTAGTATCAAAACAGAGAAGAGTGCACTCATTTGCCTTATTGTTGGTGTGTTCCAGGCATAGCCTAAAAGCTGTATTGCATGCAATATTTAATTCACTGTAGTCTTTATCAGGAATCACTGAAAGTTTTGGAGGAACCACAGAATCTCAGAGTCAGAACAAAACTTAGAGAT
Source organism: Pteropus alecto (assembly GCF_000325575.1). Lineage (NCBI taxonomy): Eukaryota > Metazoa > Chordata > Mammalia > Chiroptera > Pteropodidae > Pteropus > Pteropus alecto. The sequence goes on along the minus strand of NW_006436810.1, from coordinate 3,881,957 downwards.
TGCTCATCTGATTTTCTTCTGTAATCCTAAAATCTTCCACCAATATCCCTAATTAAGAGGCTTTTCATGTATGTTTCACACATTTTACAACCAGCATCTACCTCTCAATTACTATTCAGTTGAACAAGAGGCCCAGGTAACTTGCCAAGCCCAGGGCAGGCTATGAGCCTCCTCTCTGTGTCTGAAATGCCTTCTCTCATCTACCACATTTTTTATAATAACAATAGCAAATACTATCTCATGTCTACCATATGGTAGACACTGTGCCAGGCCTTTTAATTGTCTTATTTCATCCAGACCACAGCCCTGTGATGTAATATTGCTACTTTATACAAACTAACACACAAAACTATTTACTGAGTGTTTTATGGTAGTTACTGAGTATTTACTGATATTATTCACTGAGTATTTTCCCCATTTCAGATACTAAAATGCTAAGTACTTTACATTTTTATCATCATGTCTATGATTAGATGTTATGGTTCCTCTTTTGCACATGAAGAAACTTGAGGTGTGGTAAGACATTCACCTGCTGTCACAAAGGTAGCAAGATGCAGGACTGAGATCAAAACTCATGAGTATCTTCTACTCCTCTTTCACTTCTTCCTTCTCCCTGTTGTCTTTCCAGAGGGGTCCTCTGTGTATCTCTGAATTCACAGAACATTTGTTCATCATTCCACTTTTGTTACTTGTCATAGTCTACATAGTGCTTAATTTCTCCTTACTGAGCATCTCCTATGCTACTTTGTACCCCTTAGTATGCTGCTCATAACACACACTATATAAACATAAACTGGCTTAGAACAAATCTTATAGTAACCAAGACTGGCAAGAAAACATGCTGTTGATCTCAGTTGATCTCTTGTCTGTTTCAGGAAGCAGCTACACAATGACATTTAGTACAGGAGATTAAACTGAACAGTTTGTCCTTGATGCTTGTTGTAGTAGCTACCATGGGACTGAGTGACTGTTAGATTGAATCCTCTCAGATCTATTGGCGAGGAGAAGATTGGAAGAATCTCTGAGTCAGAGTCAAATCTCCAACATCTAGCCAACTGCCTGGCATATAGTTGTTGCTCAATAAATATATTTTAAATAATGACCAATTATAATCAAAGCCATGTCCTAGATATTTCGCATTTAGAAACTATAATCTCCTATACCTCTGAAGTAATTCTTACAAATAATTAATCTAGGAAGTAGCTTAAGTTCTTCAAGTAGTCCTAGTTGATAATGATAAATAATGGTTTTTTTGGGATGGATTTGGCAAACTGAGTTTTTGGTTTTTTTTTTCTTTTTGAAAGAATAATTCAAAGTTACTCATTGGGAGTTTAAGAAGAGAATCCCAATAGAGAGAGATCTGTGAAGTAGCTCCAACTAAGAGCCCCACACCAGTTGAGGGGAACAAAGGAATACATTTGGGAAATATGACTCTCTTTGTAATATGCACCTGGGACATTTGAAGTCTGTCAACAATTTATGAAGAAACTATTTCACCTACATCATAATAAATATCTTTCAGCTAAAGCATACCATCTTTCGACTGAATCTCTTGAACTCTCAATACCAAATGCTGATGTTCTACAACGATCAAAACAAGATCTGAACTGAAAGATTTTTTTTAAAGTATCATATTGAAAAACAGAAGACTCATTCAGAGTCTTTTCATTCATTAAGCCACGGGGGGCCTCTCCAGGGGCTAAAGAATCCACATGCAGGGACTACCCAGAAAGCCCTGGCAGGATTGGTGGATTGGGGGGTGAGGGGCAGAATGAAGGGGTGGGTTGCCTGATGGCCTAAGGTACACTTAGAAAAAGAAATTAAATTTTTTCAAGGGGGCCTGCATCACCAAGTGCAGGAAATTAAAATTTTTATTCTTTCATCCTGAAGGCCATTTTTCCAAATATAAATAAATAAAATACATAAAGGTATATTAAAATATAGACCTATAGAGAAAACAAGGAGAGAGATAAGGCATCCGATACTCCTAGTAAATTCAAAGAGGAAACAGTTTTCAGCTGGGCAGCTTGAAAACTGTGCTGAATTTAATTAAATTTGTCACCAAGTCAGTTCTTTGTAGACAGAGGAACAAAATTAATGTGGATGCTTAATATAGTATGTCACCTGGTTTAAATATATGAAGAAATGAAAACTTTCCTACCAGAGCCATTTCCCAAGGTCTCCTAAAATTCTAAACCTGGAAACTACTCCAGGGAAGCAAATGGTTCTAGTTTAAGTTGCTCTGTAGTGGCTGCCTGTCTATTACGTGGAAGAAGTCAGGCCTGGACTTAGCAGTATGAGTACTGTGGACAGTTAGAGATGTCTGCCATGTCATTATGATAAGAGTGATGGCACATGTAGTACTTAACTGCATCTCCTCAGTATACTGTGCCATACTATCTAAGTCTACACAATCAAAATTTCAGTGGCTCATACAATGTTTTTAGTTTTCTTAATGTTCATTAGTCACATAACAGATATCTTTATTCATACCATAAAAAATATATAATTATACACACACATTAAGAGATACTAAGTTTTGTAGTTCTAATGCCAAGCCTTAGTATCAACATATATTTGCAATGGGAAAGAAAGAAGGAAGGAAGAAAGGAAGAAAGAAAGAAAAGAAGGAAGAGAGGAAGGAAGGAAGGGAGGGAGGAAGGAAGGGAGGGAGGAAGGAAGGTGAGAATAAACTTCAAGTTCTCCAAATTTAAAGAAACATCAAATAAAATTATCAGCCCAGTAAATTTATAAAACATCTTTAAGTGACAATATGCACTTTACTAATACCTTTATTTTCCCTTCAATGGAATTTTAACACATCTGAAAAAAATAAACATTATAATTTCAGGTGACTCAGTTGATGATAGAAAGAGGTTTAGTGTTTCACTGGAACCAACTTTGGAGAAACAATTTGAATACTTCTGCACCTGATGATGCTGTGTTTAAATTGCTCTAAACATTCTTCTTATTGCATGATGCTCTGGTCCTACCCACAGGCTGTCTCTATGGCAGAATTCCCCAAGATGGCTTGAAGTAGAATCCAAGCCCACTTGTGCAGCCCCTGGGATGCTCACAGTCTGCTGTGCAGAGACCTTGGCAGGCCCAGCTCTCAGCCTTTCTCCCAGAGGCGGCAGAGCATTTTCCTCCATCTGCCACAGAAGCCAGAAAAGAATTCCAGCCACACCCTGGAATCTTATTTGCCTGGTCCTCTATATCTGGTCAAGCTGCAGGGACTCATAAACAGTTTGCAGCATCTGACCTAACTGCAGTGGAGGGGGAAAGGGTCTCACTCTCTATAGGCAGAAAAAGGAACCTGAGTGTATTTAACATATTTTATCAGAAGCCAGGGTCTTTAAAAGTCTTTCTCATGAAAGCTATTTTTGCAAGGTTATGGTCATGATGTTATTAGGTAACAAATTTTTTTCTCTATTAAAAAGAAAAACACGACATATTGAAGACACTTATTTTACACTTCAATAATAGTTTAACAGAAAATCAGGCAGAACTTAGTTTTGTGTGGCCTTTGCCAAGTTATGTAACTTTTTGCAGCCTCAGCTCCTCAAAACTGTAATACAGGATTTTGCAGGATTCTTTGGATGATAAGGTAAAGTAGTGCATGCAAACTTAGCTGTGCTTGATGCATGGCTAATGCTCAGTGTAGTATTAGCTCCAGGTGATACTGTTCGATTTTCTTCTACATGCTGGTCCCCATGGGAAATAAATTCCATGGGTTCTGTTTTTCAAAGAAAGCAAATGACAGTATCTTTCTACCAAAATAGATTTCTTGTAAGGAAAGCATGCTTTTTCTTAAAGATGCCAAATTAATCATTTCTCTTCTTATTTGTATAGCCTTGAAAAGAAATTGAAAACCTTTCCTTTCAGCAATACCTCTTCTTCTACTCTTTGAGAAAAATAAAATTAAAAAAAGAAAAGAAAAGAAAAAAAAGAATCCCAATGGAACCTGTCTATGGCTGATAATTCCAATTCTCTTCAAATAGATTTAAAAAAATCTTTCTTGGGTACCTACACTGTGTCCTGTCATGCCAGCCCAAGCCACCTCATACCAGTGCAACACATTTTGATTGCTGGACTTTTCCCAAATAGATCAGGAGCATGGCAGAGATGGGCTAACTGTTCATCAAATTATTCCCTCTTTTTCTTGGGCATATGACTGGAAAAAATTTCCTGGCATCCCTTGCACTTAGCTGTGACTATGTGACTAAGTTCCTACCAATAATGAGATGTGACTGGAAGTGATGCATGTCCCTCAAGCCTAGATAACACTCCCATGTACACCTCTCCAGCTTTTATCATTCTGCCCTAGTTTGATGAAGATAGATCCTGAAAACTTGGAAGCCACATAGAAGATGGCAGAGCTATAAGACGGAAGGCATCTGTGTCCCTGATCACTGCTTGGAAGAAAGCCAACTGCAGCTCAAGCACCTCTGTTCCAAATGATGAAATTCTTTCATCATTTTTGAGCCATTCTAATTTTTTGGACATGTTTGTTATAGTAGTTTGTACCTGAAGCATCTGGAAGTTCTGGTATTTTTGCAAAATTATGAAGTACCAATAGATTATTTGTAAAATAATGAATCTAATTATTGTGTGCCAAATCAGATGCTAGCTCATAAAATAACCAAATAATCTAGAACCAAGAAGACTAGCTTCTACATAAGTAAACTATCAGAGGTTTAAGAAAAATGTTCTTGAAATCCTTGAAATATAGAATCTTCATTTCATTTAATTGTTCTATGACACAAGAAAAATCTGCTATTGCTTGACTTAGTGACAAGAACATCTTGATTCAGCCTTTCATGGGAGTATAATTTGTGCCACAGCATTAGTACAGATAGACATTTCTGACAAGTAGACATTTTTGAGGGGGTTGTTTTAAAAAAGATCAAATTGGAGAGAACTGGAGTTTTAGCTATAAGCTCCTGTCTATATTTAGTAAACAGATTAGGATCACGTTCTTAACTTCAGAATTGTGATTATATTCCATTATGAGATGACTACAGAGAGTAATTCGTGTTTTAAATAGATCATAAAACATATTGTTTTATTTAATTGTTCAAATGTATAGAAATATGCATCTGTTCAGTGTACACACAGGAAATACATTAGGGCACATTCTCAAAAATTTAACCCTCAAGCCAACCCTGAGAAATTCAAGCCTCAACCCCAACCTAAGTCCAATTAAGTAAATTATTTATTTTGTTGTCCAAAGTATAAGAGACCTAACATAGTTTAAAGCCATACAGTTACAGATGTAATGCCAAATGAAATTATTTACTAGTTATCAAAAAATGATGGTGTTGATACAGTAAAGACCTCATACTCAAATGGATTATCAGTGGAACTTTTGGAAAACTGCCTTAGATCATCACAGATGTGAACCTGGACCCAAATGGATTATAAGTTACTTACTAAAAACATCTCTCAAATCAATCTATTCTCTCCATCTCTATTGCTCTCACCTTCATCTATGTCACCACAACTCACCTGGCCTTCTAAAATATTTGCTCTCCTCCTGGGCTCCTTGCTTCCACTCTTGCCCCTTCTCCAAATTGTTCCCCCACAAGAGATCTCCAGAGAGATCTCTCTAAAGCACATGCCACATTATACCACTGTCTTGCTTCAAATTCTTTCATGTGTCTGCATTAGTCTTAGAATAAAGTTGGAACTCGATCATGGCCTGTCATGCCTTACCCCATCCCAACCTATCCTAATACCAACCTCCCCATTCCCTTCACTGAAACTCAACTAATCTCTTTTATGTTCCTTGAATATCCTAAGTTCTTTTCCATCAGGGCTTTGGGACTTCCAGTTCTCTCTGCCTGAAGTACTCTCCCTCCAGCTCTCTATATTGTTGGTTTTTCTTCATCCTTCAAGTAAGTCTCAATTCAGCCATCACCTTTCCCAATTACCCTCTTGCTCTGTTTATTTCCTACATGGCACTTATAACATTCTATAATTTTATCCTTTATTGTCTGAAAATCTGGATACTCTATGGGAACATGAACCTTTTTTTTTTCTCTTTTTACTACCTTGTTTCAGGCATCATATCCTCAGAGACCTATGGATGGATGGATGGATGGATGAAATGTATAGGCAGTAGATAATTTCCATATTTTTTGTCCCATGAACTATGCAGAAAAAAAAACTGTGTTATCACATTTGACAAGGAGTGCTACTGCCCTGTCCTTATGGGGATGGTTATAGGGCAATCCCAATTTCTATTCTCTTAACTCATCTCTCCTGGGAATACACAGAAGTTTTAGCTCTAAGGCTATCCATATGGCCCTTTACATACAGTGAGTTTTAATCTTAAAGGAAAAATAGCCAAGTTGGCAAAATCGATAATCTGAAGAGGATGTGTCTTAATATTTCATAATCTATTATATTTGGGGACACAAGGGTATTCTGGCTTTGAATTTTAAGCTATTCAACTTATGACAAAGCTCTTTCAGGAGAAAGAGAAAGTTATCTTAAAGTAGAGTAAAACCACAGTCTGCTTCCTTGGGTTTCCATATCTAAAACCATAGCCCTTTGGAGAAGGACAGCAAATCAAACCAACAACTATGTAGAAGTCCAGGACACTTTTCACACTTGTTTATGGCACTGGGTCAATCTGACAGAATAGCTAGTTTCCCCAGTTCTGACTAAATGGAAGAGAGCCATGCCTACAAATAGTTTTCCCAAAAGTTCCTCTGCACAAATCATAGGAAATACAGGACTGGATCTGGGCAGGGTCTCTGGAAATGTCAGGGCAGTCTCTCCACACTGAACACCCCTGAGAGTGCCAACAAGTGTGACCACACTTTTCCCCACTTTGAGCCATGACAGAGAAATGCTATCCCAATCCAACTGAACTGATGAACTCCATTCCGTAGCGCAACAAGAGAAAACTCAACAAGCCCCTGCAGAATGCCTGCCAAGGAACTGCACACTGGCAAGGGGACATCTGCCTGCATGGAGGGTGTTTACAAGATACAGTCCTGCCACACATGTGGCAATGGTTACCACTGTCAGGATGTTGCTGGGGTCTTTGCCCAGGAAATCTCACACTGCTCTCTTCTTGAAGGCTCATAGGAAAAATTCCTCCCAGGACTTGGTAGCAAGGCAAGCTTTGCTTCTATTGAGGATTTAGCCTTGTTTTTGGTTTGTTTTACCTTTTGGATACTGTTATTATTTTGACAGATCATATTTCCTCTTTGCTCTTGGAAATCCCAGGGACAGATTTGCAACCCTCTGCAATATTATGACATGCATTCAGATGTTCTAACTGACTTCATCTTATTTTCTTACATTTGTTTTCCCTCAATTGTGATTTAACTACTTTTTATTCTTTTGTATTGCATATACTTTATAAGTGGCTTCAAATTCTTTTAGGAATGAAATAGGCTATTACTGCATAGATACACACAGTGGATTTTACACCAAATCTTTAACAGCCCTAGAGCCTGTAAAAATACAATGTTGCCTCAGACAGAACTGGGTTTGAATTCCGATTCTGTGGATTCCAGTTATGTGATTCTGGGCAAGCCACTTAATATTCCCAAGCTTCCATTTTCTCCTTTTCAAATTGAGGATAAAGACATCGACTTTGTATAGTGGCTGTGAGAAGCAAAGACAATTTATGGAGAGAGTTGGTACTTAGTAACTACTAGGTAAATAGTATTCTCTATTATTATTAATAACTATGTAGACTGTTAGCAAAGACTATCTAAAGGCGATGTCTGGAAAATACAGGGTCACAGACACCTGGAGAAGAATGTCATGTGACTATCGAGGCAGAGTTGAGTGAACTATCTACAAGCCAAGGAACACCAAGGATTGCCAGCAACCACCAGAAGCTAGAAGAGGAGAGGAAAGATTCTTCCTTAGAAGGTTTGGAGGAAACATAGCTTTGATTTCAGACTTTGATTTCAGACTTCTAGACTCCAGAACTATGAGAGAATAAATTTCTGTTGTTTAAAACCATCCAGTTTGTGGAAATTTATTACAGCAGTTCTAGAAAACTAATACAATCACCTCAGACTCCTTTTCCCAGACACTACCCCAAACTCAGGCATTGCTCAAACACTAAAAAAAAAAAAAAATCCTAAAATTTGGCGCATGTGAGTCTTCTGTTAGTCTAAAAACAGCTCACTTAAATTTTTCCATAATAATGCCTTTCTTTGCTCTTTATAAATGTCATGAAACCTTATGACCACTGACAAGCTGATAGTAATTAAAAGGAAACACTATCTTCGTCTGTGCAATGGCAACTCTTTTTAAAATATTTATCCTAGACAAGAAGACATTTCTGTTCATCACCCACTCCACTCTTGTCATTTCTTCCTAGACTACTGACACTCTCAGATGTGGTCTGGAAAGAAATCCACATCTACTCAGTGAGTAAAGGGGAGTGTGCTGGCAGGTGACATCTTTCATTGCCACCACCTGAAACACTTAGTATAATCTCAGAGGAAAATCCCATTAAGTTTCAAATGGGCCAAGAGAAACAACAGTGGAACAAGCAGATGGATGGAAGCTGTTCTAGGAATCTCAAAACTGAGGGTAGGTTTTAGTGACAGTGCCTATTTATTTATTTATTTATTTAAGTACTTTTTCTACCATTTTTTTTTAAAGAGCTCAAATTATTCCTTTTTTTAAAATTTTAATTTTTTTTAAAGAGCTCAAATTATTACTGTTTAGGAAGTTACTATGTGTATAACCTGAAGCTGTGCTATAAAAGAGAACCAAGGGTAAGTTTTTCCAGAGAGCCTCCCTGAGGGTGATATGATGAAATGACAGCTACTGGAGCATCTAACACAAAGAAATAGCAATGTCGGGAAAGAGCGGAGAAGGATGGTCTTGGAAACTCTCGGCAGTTTTGCCTCATAGGTTAATACCAAAATTTGAGATACATAAGAAATCACATGCAGCCTTTTATTCAACAAGCAGTTAGTGCCTTTATGTAAGAGATGCCATGGAAACAAAACTGAGTAAGACACGTTTCTTATCTAGAGAGAAGGATATATGAGTCAACCAAACAACATGAAACTATGTGTTACCAGTAGAATGGAAATATGACAGCGCTCATGACCTGACCAGTCTCAGGGAATCTCAAAGAAAAGCAATGGAAGTAGGAAAGGACACTGAATGGACGCCAGAGCTGCCATCTACCAAACTATGAACTCTTCAACTATTCCCAGCACCTGACTTGTCCTCCCCATATCCCTAAGCCAAAATAACTAAGCCACAAAATAATGGCTTCTTTATTTTCTTTCAGTCATCCAACAAATAATTATTGAGTACCTACTGTGTGCCAGGTGCCAAGATAGGTACCTGGATTCTTCTGATTCAAGTCTAGTGACCCATTTATCCTGGGCCTCATATTCACTAAGGTTTCATAGTATAGATTTTTAAATATTATTTCCAAATGATATCATATATACAATCACAGAAGATACACTTACAGGATTAAACTTCAAAGCATATCACAATTTTTATATACTGTTTTGGCAACTTAAGATAATACACACACACACACACACACACACTTATACAGAGTGTACTGAGTAACATGGATTATCATACACATGTACTGAGTAACATGGATTATCAACATGCCCCGACTCCCAAACTGCGTATCACCCACGGCAATGATCCAGGTCTCTTTTGATTTCTTTGGGTTCTGCTGAGCATTCAAGAGGGAGCAGCAAACAAGATAGTCGTTGTACTTGCACTCATAGAATTTAGTGTTAGCGTGGAGACAGAGATGAAATAAAGACACATACCAAATTGATAACTAGTTACTGCATGAGAGGACAGTGGCATGATGTGAAGCTGAGCTGGAAAGCAGAATTTTTGCTTTATCTGAAGTGCTTGAAATTTTACAATATGGGTATATCTATGTATTACTTGTGTAAACATTATACATTTTTACATCAGGCACACCATCAAGAGAAGAACAGCCAGGAAGGGGACTAGAGGATATGGCAGAAGCTGATACCAATGTGGTCAGCAATGAGAATGAGTGAAAAGTCAAGTTGTTGAAGCTTCAGGGTTGGTCTGGAGCTACTATAGCTGCATACAACTTTGTGGTGACTGTTGAGTCCATGTCCTGTGGGAAGCACTGTCAACATAGACTCAAGGCTTTCCATCCCTGAGCTCTTCACTGGGCTCAATCACCTTCTGACCCCGCAAATGTAATGGATTACTTTCATGTACTGAGTAACATGGATTATCAACATGTTATTCTCAAACACCAGTTTGAAACTTGCCTTTCTATGAAGAGCAATAAATCTTACCAGAAGATGCCAAATGCCCCACAGCTATGTTGTCTAGACTAAAATGTCTCATCTCTATTTTATTAAACAAATTGTGTCTTGCCCATTACCGTAAACCTTGTAATCCTTGTGGATTTCCCACAGTTCCATCAACAACAGGGAAGTCCCTGCTAATCAGCTTTCCCTGCATGGAAATGATCTCAAGACAAGCTAGAGAAATAAGAACCAATATCATGGAAATGTTAGCCATGTCCACACACAGTCCACTAATGACAGACAGGGCAGTTGTGACAGACAAATTTTGGGCAAAAATGTCTCCTTATACTGTCATTCTTTTAAATTTTCTGATTATATTTTGAAATATATTCAGATTGTATGGCTTTTACAAAACAGAGGCATGACCATTAACTGATTATCCAATAATCCTTCTGATCAGAGCAATTATGTGTGCGTGTGTGTATGTGTATGTGTACTATTTTGTTTTAATACGGCAGGTGCCCTCTTTGTAGTGTGCAAGGTTATTAGGGATATGTGTACAAGTAAAGCCAGCACAGAGAAAGACAAGTGAATGCATCTCTGTACATGAATGTGCAGTTAATAGAGGAAAAGCTTCCTGTAGAGGGCTTCATATCTGACTTCTGCTCTAACAAGTCAATGGGAGCTTGCATGGTGAATAGGTTGCCAGATAAAACACGGAATAAATTTCGAATAAAAAATAAGTGATTTTTATAGGTACATCCCAAATATTACATGGATGTTCTGTATTTTTATTCGCTAAATCAGACAGTCCTTCTGGTGGAAGCAGGGAAGACATGTATGTCAATCATCTTTCCTTCTTTGTCATGAATATTGTAAACATCAGTATCAATTAACATTTATAGGACATGGGAGATAAGGTCCATGCTATAAGGAAGACCTATGAATGATTCCTGCTACCTGAAAAACTCAGAACATACCTGCTTCTTCAGTTGTGGCCTCCTTGAGATCCTGAACTAAACCTTATTCTTCCTTTTTTAAGATCTATCCCAGTAATTGGTATGTGCTAGATGCTGAACCCTTCTGAATAAATGAGGATATGATAAAAGATGAACTATTAAAGGAGGAAATTTGGGGTGAGGGGAATTTCTGTACATGGCAGAAAATACAGGTAACTTCAAGATGATTGACAAGAGCCAAATCTCCAACTACTTCCATCACCTATGAGCAGAACCTCTTAGCAGAGTGGTTAAATTGAACTATCTTTTAGCTTTGTTAATACAGTTGAACTGTCTCAAACAAGTGTAAAGTATGCTAAAAGCCCTGGGTAGGTGGGGGTTGGGGAATAGACGAAATTGAGAGATCAACACTTATACAATTATTTACTTTTTAAAGCCATATTTAAGGAGGACAAAGCATTGCAAAAGCCCCAAAGGGGAACAAGCAGTTCTGACTGGGACAATTCACGATGTCTTAGGTAGAAGTTATATGAGGTGTACTACATGATATGGCCCTCAGAGGGGCTTTGCACTTTATAGATTCTGTGTGTGTGTGTGTGTGTGTGTGTGTGTGTGTGTGTAATCATAAGTCTATGTGTACATTTATATAAACATATGTATTTTTAAATGAAAAGTTGCAAGAATAGTTCATTGAACTCCCACATATTCTATGTTATTCATATCAACTGTAGTTGATATGATCTGAGTCTGAGAGAAAATTCACATTTCCTTTTGAAGTACTCTAGCATGGAAATGTTTAAGTAAATAAAGTAGTATTGGTCCCAGTGAAGATGTATAATAATTTTTGTTTTTTAATGTACCTTATTTTAAAAAAGTTTGTTTTATTAAATAAAAAATACTTGCTAACTACAGAAAAACTTTAAAAACCTAGGTAAATAAAAATGCAAAAATAAGAATCACTCATTATTTTTCTGGTCAGAGATAATGACAACATTTATAGCATATATACTTCTAGATTTTTTTCTGCGATACACGTATATTTGTTATAGCGAATATGGTATCAGAGTCTACATACTACCATGTAAGCTTCTTTTTAAGCTACAAAGTGAATCTATTCAAGTGACCAAATCAGTATATTCCCACATAATAACTTGTACTGCTTGTACAGAAATTTTAGCTGATGAATTACTTAACCAAATACCTGTTGCTAAACATTTAAATTGCTTTCAGCTTTTTGTGGTGATAAACTTTTCTAACAGCTAATTTTTTAAAGACATTCATCATTATTTCTTAATCATAAATTCCTGGAGGGAGAACTACTAAGTCAAAGATTATGTATACTTTTAAGGCTTTTGATACATATCACCATCTTGCTCTTTACAAAGGTTGTGTCAACTTACATAAAAGGTCCTCTTTTTCCAATTATTTTTCCAAGTTAGTCATCCCACAAAATCTGTGAAATCAGATATGCATATGTTTATATATATATATATATATACATGCTTATATATATATAAAAAATATAGAATAATATATGTAGTAAGGTTTCTTTTCATAGGAAACCAGTCCAAAAAGAAAAATTTTAAGAAATCTCACTTGTCCACAATTAGCCTTGGGTGCTGTCAATTGATTTAGACAAGAACATTTTAAGCGAAATTTTCAATTAAAGTCACCATATTTTGGAACTGTGGTTGTTTACCATTCTAAAATGACTTTATTGAAAATTAATGTATTTCTTTTTTATGAAGATAATTAAGCTAGCCTTATTTAATGACATCCCACTTCACGTTCCTGGAGACAGGAATCCATTTGCTTTGACCATAACCAGAAGAAGGTTATTTGGCAAAGTGAAAACCATAAATGTTAAATAGCCATCATTACCACAGTAACACTGGTCCAGGTGTAAAGCAGTTTGGCTAAAATGGGTTATCACCTACTCATATACCTCCTCAATAAAAACGAAACAGGAACAAACAAAAACCATTACAGCATCTAGAACCTCCAAAGAAGAAAAGATAGCCAAGCAAAAGTTTTAAAATACTAAACCATATCCAAAGGCACAGCAAATGTATGATACTATAAGACAGAAGTTAATAAAGCAGAAAAACATTTCTCAATATACTACTCCCTTGAGGACTTTGATAAATGATATCAGAGCCTGTGAAATGCTAGGCGGGATGGGAAGTGCTGGTTCGGTTTTAACTAAAGGAAAGGAGAGCTCGAGAGTATCAACATTTTCTAACGGCAACAGAAAACCAAGCCGGCTTAGTCTTCTATTTGATAAGTGCCATGCTCAATTGACCAACTCTGTTTTTCACCTTTTTTGAGACCCAGAAAAATCAAATAAAAAGAAAATATCCAAATTAAGAAGCTTAATTTAACAACGTTGGCCTTATAATCAAATAATTATAGTCATTTGGTCAATGTCTATGATTAACTCAGTGAAATGAGATGTTTGGCTATAGGGCCAGTACAAAAAAAAAAAATTCTTGGAGGATCATTTCCTCTTATGTAATAGTGTTGGATGAGTGAATATATAGAGTCACTCAGTTCTTTCCAAAATACTCTGCATCAGTCTTGTTATGATGATTCTATAGTACTAGGATGGATCATCCAAGCATCTATGATAACACAATGGTAATGCTTTGCTCACTTTTCTCAAAAAAAAAAAAAAAAAAAAAAAAAAAAGCCTCAGAGGCAAAGGAAAGGGGCTGAAACCCTGAGAAACATAAAATGACGAATGAATAAACTCCTCCCTGCCGAAGATATTCAGATGTATAAAAGGCACACAAGGGCATACTTAAGATCTAGAACCTCACAGTCAGCCTTGAGTTTGGTGGATTTTTTAGCTTGGAAAAAAAAAAAATGAGCACCAAGCCTCATATGATTAGAAAGTGTTTGTGGCCTGCATGCCTCATGGGTCTGCTCATCACTGGCATCCTCTCTTTGGACTGTAACTTGCTGAATAGAGTCACCTGGCAAAATCTGAAACTTCTGAGCAGTATGAGGAATTCATTTCCCAAGGATTGTCTAAGAGAAAACAAAGCTTTTGAGATGCCCCAAGAGATCCTGTATTCCACACAGCTTCTGAAAAGAGACATCAAAGAGGCCTTCTATGAAATATCCCTACAGGCCTTCAACATCTTCAGTCAATACACCTTCCAATCTACTTGGAAAAAGAAATACCTCAAACGAATCCAAATTGGACTTCATCGGCAATTGCAATACCTGGAACAATGCTTAGAAGAAGAGGAGAAGGAAAATGAAGACATGAAAGAGATGGAGGAGGATGAGAGTAAATACCCAGGAGCTATGGTCTCCCAGCTGACCAACCTAGAGCTGAAGAGATATTTCCACAGGATAAGCAGTTTCCTGAAAGACAAGAAATACAGTCACTGTGCCTGGGAGATCGTCCGAGTAGAAATCAGAAGATGTTTCTGCTACTTCACAGCACTACTCAGGAAAAAATAAGGTATATTTTTTAAAACTAGAATTCCATTTCTCTCCAAATCCGCTTCTCCTTCATCTTTTTAAGAATCATTATGCTAGTCTTAGGTCAGCCCTCGGCTAGATTGGTGGTGGTTTATGTAATGTTTACTGTCTCTTAAAGTTTGGCCAATCATCCCTGAGTGACCAAGAGTCTTTGTTAGAAAGTCCTGAATACAGTTTTAAAGGAATAAGATTCTCCTCTCCATCTCCTACTCTCTGTTCTTCTTTCCATTTGCTATTTTGTACTTGCTTTCCTATATCACCTTTGAACTTCAGGAAGCCAATGACTAGAGGATATGGATCGGAGTGTGTTGCAAAATTTAACACCTCAATAACTTAACCCTCTCCTTGCCAAAGTTGTTTATGAAAGTTCATTATCTTAAAAGAGCTTATACAAACGTCAATAGAGTTAAAATTCTCTCCAAAAAAAAGGTGGGGAGAGTTGAAATTCCTGGCTCATTTGTTTCTCAGGTTGGTTTGCTTGGAATGATACAAAGTTTGTAGGAAGGTATTTTATTATTTTAAGAGAGTGAAGATCCATTCTCTGATTTTGAATAGTTGAATTCCGTGACCACTAAGCCCTTGTTCAACTTCTGAGAGCCTATGATTCTAAGGCAGAGAGTACCGTTCATTCCTAATGCATATTATTTGATTTCTACATCTAAAAGCATGAAAAATGCTGCAGAAAAGTGTAGTATCTGCCTTCATTGTTTTGTGTACCTGAAATGAAATGCCTACAATCATACTAAAAAAAGAATTTCGCATTGGATTTTTCCAATTAGAAGACCACTTTCTGCCTAAGTAGATTCGTCATTTTAATAATACCTGATGCTTTAATATTTTTTATATTTTTAAGTTATTTTGTACCTAGATTGCCAGATTATTCACTTAAATTTTCTCATGTGTTTCTTCATCTGTATTAATTCATCATCTAGCTGAAATAAATTTCCTTTTCCTTCTTCTTCTCCACCCCATTTCAGAATCATCTACTTTCAAGCAAGAACTAACGCCGAGATTGTGGATACACGAAGCACAAAAGGGTGAAAACGTACCTGGTTCAGTCCTTGGGAAACTTCTCCTGCTATTGTTTTAACACTGTGCGCTAAACAATTTAAATTCAAGATTTATCCAAATATAGGTCTCAAATGGTATCGCCAAACAGAGAAAGTATTATGATAAAACTGAGGCAAATTTCAGTCAGAGTTAGAATAAATGCTTAAAGAACAAGAACAAATTGTGGATCGTGGTATGCTGGTTATCAGTGAAAGGATCAGACCATAAAGTGAATTAGTATCATCTATTTAGTAAAAACAACCTACAAACAGAGTTGTTCTAAAAGGAAAAGAAAAACAAACAATAAACAATTCTACAAACTGTAAAGGAGTTGGGGCATGCAAACTACTAAGCAGAAAGTATACACTTGGTATTTTCCATGGATTCTCTAATCATGCCTTTATGTGGACTCCCTAATAACTCTACTGGGATCATGTCAGTTACTTTAGTAATTTATGGTTGTAGTCTTGTCAAATGTTTGCTATACAAGAGGAAAGAGAATTGGCACTTCAAGTCAATAAAGATTGTCTGATTGCACAGGCAAGGGCAGAAGTCATAACAGTATGCTTTTACTAAGATTATCTCTAGTCAGAAAAAGGAGATCATGGCCACTGAAAAAGGACACAAACTGGCTTCATCCCTAAGGAAGAAATACTGACAGATAATATACATTTCATTTCATTTATAATTGAGGAAATGCAAAGGAAGACAGTAAGATACTTCTCCCCGCCCCATGAGTCTGGTAGAGATGAAAAGGAATGATAATATAGAGTGTGTATTGAAGTGTAGGGTATAGGAAAAAAATCCTCTTTTCTATTGCTGGGGAGAGGGTAAACTGGCACGAGTTTCCTTCAGGACAATATAGCAATCTTAAATATCCTAAAAAGATCATCAACACCTCTAACTTAACTATCCTATCTCCAGAAATGTATTCCAAAGAAATAATAAGATTGGATAAGATTGTTCACTGGAAGCTTGTTTATATTCCTCCTCTCTTTGTTCTCATTTTCACCTCTCTGTATTTTCTACAGTAATTGGCAGTGTGTGTGTGTGTTGCAGCGGAGGGAGTAATTCTAAAATTAAAGAAACTGTAGAAACTTATCTTCCTTAGGGATGGCCCTGTTTTCCTTACTGGCGTAGCTGGGATGAGCACTGCCCTTTCACTTTGGGCACTTCTTGGGCAAACCAGGTCTTCCTTGTTGCTTCTCTCCTGCTGCTACTAAATTTCAAAGGAATCCTTCCTTGGGAATCATTTTCATAATGAAGTGCTTGTAAAGTGCCTTAAGGTGCTTCAAAGATTTTATTATTTTCTTTAGTTGGTACCACTGGTAATATCCAGAAATCGCTCGGAAAAAAAGTGGTCTATGCATCCTGACTTAGCAGTCTCCTTTTCTCTTTACCAAATGGAAGTGCAAAAGTTCTGTTAAGTCAGGTAAAGGGAAAACTAGAACTGTTCACAACTAAATGTACAGTTTTCACTTAAAATGCCTGACTTGGTACATAGGTCACAAGTGTCCGAATGGAACCTTCCTCCCTTCCCTGGTTTGAGGAAGAGACCGAAAAGTGAGAGGAAGAAAGAGTATATGTAATTGAGTCTCCTCGGAAGAGGGGCTCACTGGGCGCCCCACAGGAAAAAGCTGACAACGTCAGTACATGCAAGGATAGAAGATAAAGGTTCCAACAGGTGCTCAGACTCGGCCTTTTCTCATGACAAAGCAAGTCTGGCGCGGACACCATTCGCGACCCTGTCTTTCCAGAGTGCTACTTCGCTTTAGCCCTAATTTCTTAATAAATAATGCACACTCACTAAGAATGAGCACGATGTGTAAGCATCTAGCTTATGAGGAAATGGAGGGCAATAGGGCGACCGATTTATAATCTCACAGGCGCACCCACAGGGGAACTCGGGGCCAGTCCCAAGCCACCGGTTCTTAGGGGCTTGGAAGTGTGAACACGGCCTAAGAGGCGTCTGCGTTGTGTCCTCCACGTCAGCATTTTATAAATGAGGAGAAAGGACGTGGGATTTAAAGTTGGGGTCCTACGCGAAATCAGAACTCCATGTTCATTCTGGTGGTAGCCACCTCACCATTATTTCTAGGCAAAGACTTTTTTCCATCATCATTTTCCACCATTTCCATCATCGTTCTCTTTAAGGCTACTGGCCTGTCCTTCAGCCCTTGGCAACTCGCAGACCTCAGAACGGCTTTCTGCCTGCCAGAGTGCCCTGATTCTGTCCCGCTGCCCTGGCAGCAGCCCTGCTACACGCCTTTAGGCGGAAAATGAAGTCCGCTGGAACCTACCAAAGGACACCCTGTAATGGGGCGGAACCTTGCTTCCACTCTCTGGAAAGCGGCGCCCCTCTCGCATCTGCGCCCTTTGCAGCGCGTGTGGGATAAGATCTGAGAAATGCGCCCTGGGCCACAGGCAGCCGAGGAGGCGGAGAAGGAACAACTTTCCCCCCCCGCCCTCTAACCACAAGGCCCGGGTGGGGCGGCCTCGCCGGGGTCCGGGTCCCGGGCGGGAGCGGGCCGGGTGGGGGCTTCCTTCTCTCCTCTAGTGCCACCAGATGTTGGAAAGGCACACAATAGGGAAAACGCGGAGAAACAAAAAGCATTCGCCACGATCTCAATCGGCTCTGTCGCGTGGTCCCTGTGGGGAGGACATCTGGGAGGGGGTCAGAAAGGTGGGTGAAGCGGGGGGTCGTGATAAGTTTGGAGTCTCCGATACTTACTTGCCTGGCGCTGGGGTCAGCCCTTTACCCTCCAGAGAGGGGTCCAAAGGCACGGAGGAGCAATCAAAGGAAAGTTAAAGGGTTTTGACCTTCTTCCTCGTAGAGGGAAAGGGAGGGGCTGCGATGTTTGACAGTTGTTGGCCCCAGGGTTCGGCGGGATTTATACATCCTTTACACACCCTTTCCCTTCTCTAAGCGTGAACAGTTTAGGGGCGACTTTGCCGACAGAGCGGAGTTCCCCTTCGCAGCCCCACACTGAACCTCCTCCTTCAAGATCGAGACGCCCTAAACGTTGTCCCCCTGCCCAGTCTCACTTTTGTAAAAGTTTGTTTTCCCGCCACCCACAGCCCAACACGCACCCTGCAGTCATCTGCGATTCGGGATAGGTTTGGGGACAGATTCGTACTCAGAAGGAAGATAGGTTTTATGTATACACATTTTAAAATCAAGGCCCCGGGGTAGGGACCGGACTCTCGATCCTGCCCGGGAAGCGCGCGGGAGGAGCCAGTCAAGAGCCAAGACGCGGGGCAGGGGTCTGAAGCGGATTTCAGCCCCGGAAGCGCACAGAGGGCGGGCGGAGAAGCGAGGTTCGCCACCTCCCGTCCCGCTGTGCACCCGCCCCCAGGGGCTCCCCGCATCTCTGCCTGCCTGGGCGCGCCTGGAGCAAGCAGCTGCCAGGCTGCGCCACCTCCCTCGCTAGAAGCGAATTCTCACTCACCGTGGGGTTTTACCTTCAGCCCGGGGCCCTGTTGGCTTCCTGTGCCAGGTCAGCTGCAGCTGGCGCGAGAGGAAGAAGGTGAGCTCGGGACAGGAGTGACTCTTGCGGACCCACGAGAGGGGCTCTAGGACCAGCGAGCGCGCGGGCGAGCGAGCGTGGGGTTCCAGCTGCAGCCGCTGCAGCTCCAAAGTAGCCCCCGCAGGCACTCAACGCGCCGCAGCCGCGCGGGGGCGCCGAGCCGGGACCTCCTGGCGGCTGCTAGCGGAATGGCAGCTCCTTGGGAAAGAAGTCAGGTCGCCTTCGGGTCATCTTCCCTCGGGAAAGAGGTGAGGAATGGACAGTCTACCAGACTCCCAGCCTTAAGGAAAAGACATTGACCCTCTGGCCAGGGCGGCGAGGAAGATATCGGATCAGAAAGGATGCGTTCTGGGTACACAAGGGTCACATCCAAAGCGCCAAGGGAGCTAGAGAGAGGGCGATTATCTTCTCCAAGATTTTCTCGCTTGTTGAAAAATGCCATCCACTGCCTGACTGAGGGGAAGCATTAATCATTGGGAAATACTTTGAGATTCTTCCGGATTTATTAGAAAGAGCTGAGAGTAGTGAAATGAGCATAGGTTTTGAAGCCCAGTCCACAGCCTGCCACTGTCTACTTGAGTGATCTTGGTCTATAACCTATAAGCCTCAGTGTTCTCTTAAATTAAGGAGAGCAATATCTAACTTGAAGGATTGTTTGTAAGGGGTAAACTAAACATAGTATTCATAGTTCATAGTAGGAGTCATTAAATATGAAGATTCCTGAAGAAAAGAATGAATCTTCCACATCTTTTTATCCCCATAAGATGGCATCTTAATGTATATCGATCGAAGAGTACCAAATGACTAAGTATTTCATTTTATAATTCTTATTACACATTTAAAGAGGTATGATTTCCAAAAGTGGTTTCCATGACTAGTAAATGAGAACCTCTAAAACCGCATACGTACATCTTTTGTAATATCAAGTTATTCCTGATATTGCAGGAAACATTTAATAGTCATGGTATAATGATATCAATCAATCCTGGATTAAATTATTCCATGCCATTCTGTATCACTTAGGCAATGCAAAAGGTAATAGACAGTCTGGAGATCATGAATATAAAATCTAAACATGAAGAGGGGCAACAGTCAGGTACAAAAATCCAGCTATTAAGCAATGCCTCTGTTCATCACTGGATAATGCAATCTCATTTCCAAACAGCCTCAAATCCCAGTCACTGCTTTTAAAGCTCTTTTTGATCTTTTGGCCTCATGGCAATCAGTTGGTCATCTAGAACAATTAGGATGGAAGTGTCTCCTAATTGCTCAATTTACCTTTAAGAATCCGTCTCTCTCCCTCACTAGTCCCTAACTGGGAAGAGGCTGTTGCTCCCCAAGAAAACTCATTATATGATCTTTTCTGTCCTGTCAAGAAGAGAGGAAAAATAAGATTACTTGTCTCAGAAACTAAGGCAGAACATTGAGATCCAACTTCTGCCTTGGAGATAGGGTTCACCCGCCGGGGTGCAGATGAGCCAGGCTTGCACAGGGCGAAGAGGGCAGTTGATTCTAATCAATAAACAATGGAACTGTCTCAGCCTCTCTCCTTCGGTTTCAGCCTCAACTGTAGGAAAAAAGAGAAATTTCATCCTACTTCCACATCCTCAATGGCTCCTTCCCTAACAAAGAATGGTAAATCTGGCAATTGGGAGAGACTTTGGTATTTTCTGGATAACTTTTACCAGTGAGTGGGTCAGTGAAGAATGTTGCCCCAGCTCTCATCCACCTTTTGTCTAGCTTCTCTACCTGTGACTGGTGACAGAGGAGGATGGCTCACCTTCAGAATCTGCTCTGAAGAGCTGGCATTTAAGATGCAACCCCTCCTTGGTCTTCCTGGGTGGCTGATGAACAACAATTATTTATTTCTCACAGTTCTGGATGCTGCGAAGTCCAAGATCAAGGCACCAGCAGATTCGATGTTTGATGGGGGCCCATTTCTTCATAGACATCTTTTTGCTGTGTTCTCATCTAGCAGGAAGGGGCAAGAAAGCTTTCTCAGGCTCATTTATACAGGCATTAATTCTGTTTATAAGGGCTCTGCCTTCATGACCTCCCAAAGGCCCTGTCTCCAAATACCACCACCTTGGCAGTTGGGATTCAACATATGAATTTGAGGAGGACACAAACATTCAATCTATAGCATCCTGGTCTACATCTCATTCTCGAATCCAGTTTTTATCAGAGCTTTGCATTGATATTATATAGCAAACTGGCTCCATCATAAATTCAATAAGATACTGTTTCCCAATAGCTATTATTCCCTATGTGTATGCTTCTTTGCTTCTATGGAAAAGCAATCTGAATGGAAAGAATGAGGAAAGGGGAGGATTTGGGTACAAAAGTTCACCCAAACTGAAGTGATCCTCTACCTCAAACTTGCTTCAGCTGCTGCCTTCCCCTTTTCAGTGAATGGCCACTCCAAACTTTCAGTTACCTAAGACCCTGAATCATGGCATCATCTTTAACTTTTCTCCTTTTCTAGTCTACTTCCTATCTATGGACAAATCTTGTTGGGCTTACCTTCAAAATATATCCAAAAGCAGGCCTCTTTCCACCACCTCCATAGTTTCCACCCTGGTCCAAGCCACAAATACCTTCAGGCTGGACTACTGCAATAGCCTCCTAACTGGTCCCCCTGCTTTCCTCCCTGCCACGCCACCCCCACTCCCATATGTTCTATTCTCAATACAGCAGCCAGTGCAATTCTGTTAAAATGTATGCTACATTATGTCACTCGGCTAATCAAAATCCTTCTTGGGCTTCCCGTCTTAGAGTAAAACTAACACAAACATACATCCCTTTATCTCTGACCTCATTTCCTACTACCTTGCTCATAAAAAATTCACTGCCTCCACACTGCCCTCTGTGGTTTCCAGAAATGCCAGTTAAGCTCCTATTGTAGGGCCTTTATACTTGCTGTCTTTCTGCCAGGAACACTCCTCAGATACTTCATGACTTACTAGCTTACTTCCTTCAGTTCTTTGCTCAAAAGTCACCAGAGGCCTCCTGTTTCGACTCTTTTTAAAATTACAATTACCACCCTACATTCCCTGCTCCAATTTTCTCCATAGAATATTGCCATCTGATATCCGATATATATATTGCCTGTCTTTCTGTGGCTGCTGTAACAAATTACTATAAATTTAATGGCTTAAAACAATTCAAATTCATTATCTTATCCATTATCTGAAAGTTAAGTCTCGGTTCTCAAAATCAAGGTGTCAGCAGGGCTGCATTTCTTTTGAAGTCTATAGAAGAGCATCAGTTTTCTTCTTTTTATCAGCTTCTAGAGATCACCTGCATTCCTTGGCTCACAGTCCCCTTTCTCTGTCTTCAAAACCAACAACAGCAGGTTGAGTCTTTTTTATATTGTATTACTCTGGCTTTTTGGCTTTCCTCTTCTACTTATAAGGGCCCTTGTGATTACATCAAGGCCATCAAAACAGTCCAAGATTATCTCCCTATGTTAAGATTAGCTGATTAGCAACCTTAATTCCACCTACAACCTAATTCCCCTTTGCTACATAAAGTAACATATTCACAGGTCATGAAGATAAGGGTATGGACCTCTTTTGGTGCCCTTATTCCGTCTACCACACTGCCTTATTCTTTCCAATGGAATATAAATTCTATGAGACAGGGGTTTTTCCCTATCTGGCTTATTGTTCTATCCCTAGACTATCTTAATAAATGTATAGGTCCTTGCTATGGACTGAGTTGTGTCCACCTTCCTCCAAATTCATATGTTGAAGCCCTAATGTTCAATGAGTTGTTATTTGAAGATGGGGCCATCATGATGAGATTAGTAGGTTTATAAGAGTAAAAAAGAAAAGAAAGAGCAATCTCTCTCTTCCACATGAGAACACAATAAGAAGGTGGCCATCGACAAGCCAAGAAGAGAATCCTCATCAGGAACCAAACTGGCAACCACCACAATCTTAGACTTCCCTACCTCCAAAACTGTAAGAAGTAAATGTTTATTGTTTAAGCCATCCAGTTTATGGTATTTTTTAAAGAACAGCCTGTGCAGACTAATAAGTACTCAATAAATAGTTATTGGATAATTAATGAAGAGACCTCACCATAGGTATTGTACATACTAAACATTTATTATGTACCTACTATGTGCATGTAAGTTGCTTAGCACAAATTCATTATCTGTCCATCATGTGAGAAGTGCTCAGGAAACACCACCTCTTTTTCTTTGCAGCTCGTCATTCTCACACCACCCTCACATAGCCACACCTCCATGAAGGTAAGAAACCCTAGCGCCCAGCACATGTTACATTCCACACTGAATCCAGAAGCCTCTATGCCCCTTAGGATGTCATTTCCCGGAATTTGGACTGAAAAGAACATTTCTGGGTAGTTTGATATAGAATGAATAACATTTACATTCTTTGCCTACGTCAGTGCAAATTACTTTTCATCAATTTCAATTCACGGTTTATACATTTCCTGTAAGAGGAAAGTCATGCTGGTCTTCAACAATGTACAAGAAAAATCCCAGAAAGATTTTATTGCCAAACCACCTCATTACAGCTTCCCCTGAGAGGGTACCAAAGAGCAAAGAGATATCAGAAGGGTGTCACCATGGCAACATAACAGATTGCAATAGAGTAAAAGTGGAAAAGCATGTTTGCACAGTCATTGACAAACAGACCCACAATTATATTGCTCTGGAGAGTAGTGCTCAGAGTTCAAGGGTTACTCAAATCAGATTTGGTGAAAGAATATTCCTATTTATTTTGACTGAGTCTGATTACCCAATGTCATTGCACACTAACTCTAATTGTTATGGGCAACTTACTAACAAACAGCAGACATTCTCAGAGCCCCTCTTTTCCTTCCAAGTAATGAGAGTTCACAAATCAAAGTGTCCTCCTAACAAATCTTCAACAGTAAGACACACTTCCTCTTTACTTTGATTTTGTTTTCAAATCCTGATTAGTCAGAAGGCTGGAGAGGTTGTCTCAATGCTTTATGGGACATCTCTGTATCCTGGAAATAAATGTGCATGGCTCCCCTAAGCACTGAAATAACAACAATTCAAACAAACAACATATACATATATACTAGATATGTATAAAGTACAGATATATAAAATAGATAAAAAGTATGCATATAAATATCTTTATATATACCTATATATATTTTGTAGGTATATATATAACTTTTTAAGCCATTTTAACCGTAATAAGAATCCATGCTATGTTAAAGCATGTTTTCTGCTAGCATAGTTCTTAACACTTATAATGACACTAGATGCCCATAGTCATTTCCTCTGAAATCCATATTACATCAACCCCATTTGAAGAAGTGCACAGAAGTATAGGAAGGAGACAGAGTTTGAGGGCTGGGAAGAACCCACGACACTGTTCCAAGTTGCCTCAGTGCATCCAAATAAGATGGTGCTGTTGGGAATCCTAATGGGCATTTATCTATTTCAATTCTGTAGGAATAGAGTGCATGTTCTTCCTCAATAAATTTTTAGTTAATTTTATTGAAATAAGACTGTGACCTTTCCTCCAGCTCTTAGGATTTGTTTGTATATTTCATAGTGTCCCGAGGCCCCTTCAGATCTTCCTACCAGACCATGGGGTTCTGTTGTTTTTAATTGGTTGATTCTTTAATGAGTGACTCTTCTCAAGAGATGAACCTGATGTTTTTGCTCTGGCCTGACATAAACCAGGGATGGTACACTTGTGGTTGACCTGAGTACTTTGAATAATGGAGAGGAACTGACTCACCATAAACAAGTCAGCTTAGATATGATTCCAGGAGGATTAGTTGCCAGGAGAATGACAGTCTAAGGTAGTCTCATCTAAAGGCATCATAGCCTGGATCCCCCAAATCAATTTAAGCGTGAGACTTCAGTACCTTTCTCAAATGGGAAAATCAGACCACTGTGTGTTCAATGGGTTTGGAAAATTGCACTCTCAAAGTAATTATATATGGGAGGTAGAGGAAGATAGATACGAGGATGGGGTTCATGGATGCTTGCAGCTGGATCCCAGCTCCCTCTCTCTTCCAAATAGAAAAATAATGAGGATCTCAAATGGACTTTCTCCTGAAGGGGGCAAAAATACAACTTTACCTCCTTTGTGATCAATGCCCACTACCCAGGCCAATAAGTCATTCATTAACTCCCAACTGCCTTGTACACACACCAAGAAAAGCCTTTTGTGCCTCCTCAGCAATCCTTGAATGTCTGTGTAAAGAAATGAAAGAAAGAAACTTTTCTACTGTCAGACTGAAGGTGGCTATTGATGAATGGGGGCCTCTCCAAACCAATCCCTGCTCTTCTGGCATAAAGAATAAACACGACTTTCCTTTTCAGATCATAATTATGACAAGACACAAAAGCAAGGGTATCACTCATCTCAATCTACTTTAGCCTCCAGTTGTTTTACCTACTCAGACCCATCCTCACGAGATTCCAAATAGATGTGATACACTGCTCAATATTAATTTCCACCATTTGGAAAGCCCCTTAGTTGGAATAATTACTGAATTTCTAAATGGCCTCTGGCCAGGCTCAAATGTGATAGTGTTTCATGTCCAGCAATATGGAAGAAACCTGCCTCGGGTATTGAACAGCTCCGATGATGCTTTTCTGAGAAAAAATATCTCCCTGAAGGCTTTTTAAAAAGTTGCAGTTAAAAATTTCCCCGTCTTACTGCCTAATGTTCGGCAGCGTCTCTGTATAAATAAATGGATAATTTCCTTCCTTCCTTCTTTTATTTATTCTCTCCTACCTCCCTCTCATTATCCCTCCCTCTTCCCTTCCTCTTTTCCCTTCCTTCCTTTGTTACTTTGTCCCAAAGAGGGTTTATGACAGCTATGTACTCATAGGATTTCTACCCAATGTCCCAGTAGAACAATTCTTTTTTGAATTATAGACTTGAATTATAATTTCATTCGTTCTCCTTGACTTTCTGCTTTTCTGTGTTCTTTTCCGTTTCTCTCAGCAGATGTTGAATCAGGTTTTCATTTGAAGTCACTCCTTATTACTGCTCAAATTGTGGGCAGTCAGCACCAGAAGCCAAAAGGAGAGCACAGGGGAAGAGCTGGACGGTCCAGCGAGGTCCCATCTAGAACCGCTCCAGAACCTTTACAGGAGGTTGAGGGCAGGGGACACATTTATTGTCTATTATGTGCTAGGAGCTGTGCTGGGTATTAGCTCATCTAATCCTCATAATGATGATTGATGGTAGGTATAATTACCCCCATTTGAGAGATTGGAAAACTTGCCCAGGGTTCACACAGGCCATCTTTGGTGCTCTCAGTCCCAACTTTGCATTACCCTGCATCCATCAGCCCTATAAAATCCGAGATTAGAGTTTAGAGATACAGGTTGGTATAGTAAACATCCTTGATATCCCTGGTCACATCTCTGAGCACATCTCTGATTCCCAGATCTCAAGTATACACCAGACATCCTTTCAACGTCTGCTTCAAGACTGTTTCCACAGCTGCAGGAGCCTGCTCAGCGTAAGAGTGAGCACAGTGTCTGTACTGCAAGAAGGGAGGACCAGTTAAAGCCCCTAGGCACAGCCAAAGAGAATGAAAGTCAGTAAATAAATGCTCTGTTCTCCTGTCCTTGAGGTGGACAGCTACAGGAGGCATTTTTGACATGTCTTACAGATCCAAGCCTGAAGTGGCCGGTTGTCAGTTCATTCTTATGCTGCCTTTTCTTCCTCATTGTTCAAGTCAGACTGTTCTCTCACTTGTGTTTCCTGGAATCACCTCCCAGATAAACTAAATGCATTCAAATTCTTGTCTCAGGCTCTGATTTGGGGGGACTCCAAACCAAGGTACCTGGGTTCCTGGTAGACTGGAAATAAAGACCATCTTGTGTGCTGACTGGTAGGGAAGAAGGTTATTGTTGTGAGGCCTGTAAGAAAATAAGCTCGGACTAAATCAGAGAAAGATCTTGAAACAGAAAAAACAATTCTAAGCCAGGAACTCTATTAAGAAATTTCCCCTTAAGTAGAACTCTCTTTGAGGAAATTTATGCAAAGTGTTCAGTAAGCATGCCTAGAAGAAAATACATCAAAACATTAACTGTGTGCTCTTCTGAGTAAATCTTCAATCGACATTCCTGTGATCTTCCTTCTCTTTATCCATCGGTCTTGACTGCCCCCTGGGGAATCTCAATTCCTATTTCCGGAGATACCTTTTTTCCCCTGCTCCTCAAACTAGGTGGAAGACACTTAGCCATCACTCTCCACCTGGAAGGCTGCACAGCTTGTTAATGAAGAGTAAGTTGTGGGCAATAGAGGCAGGTCAAGTTCCAGTCAGCTCAGAGACTTGGTCTCAGTCAGGTTTTGTTGCAGAAACAATTCCCCAAATTTAGTGGCTTAAAAGGGAAGGTTAAAACTTAACCTCAAAGATTAAAACTTAAAACAAAGGTTAATGTCTTGCTCGTGCAATATGCTCATCTTAAGTTGATGGAGGTGGGAAGGGGGCTCTGCTCCTGTGGCTCCCATCGCAGCACCAAGGCTGTGGAGCAGCAGCTGTCCGAATGTTGATGATCGCTGTGGCAGAGTGACAAGGAGCCAGAGCTCAAACTGGTTCTCTAATCTTCATTTTGAAAGCGACAATTGTTACTTGCTCACATTTCATTGGCCAAAGAAAAGTTGTACGTTATTGCCTGAGTTTCACTGAAAGGGAAAGTGCAATCCAACTTCCAGGTGAGAAAAGAAAAAAAAGGAAAGATATAAAGCAGAGTGTTTGTGGAAAATGTCCATCATATCTGGACAATCACTGAACCTATGTTTCAATGTCTGCTTTGTGTACCAAGAGATAATCACTTTACGAGGTTGTTGTGAGAAAATTGCTTATAAAGCCCCTGGCACATAGCCGTTACTAAAATGCTGCTAATTTGACTATGACCCTTTGTATACCTCAAATGCAAAAGTTTAGCCCAATATTTCCCACATCTCTGGAATAAATAATAGGAAGTTCTTTACCCCATTTCCATAAATTGCATTTCTTAGTTTTAAAAAGTGGTTCCTGTGCCCTTTCTCTGAATATCTCCAAGTTCCAAGATATGGATTCTAGTACAGTGCTCCCCACATAGAAGGGACCTGATTACTACTAAGAAATGAACAAATGTTTGTTTCAAAAGAGAGTTATGCAAAGATAAAATGATGATCACGGTGTTTCTTACTTAGATCAGGTTTTATTCTAGTACACAGATAAACTCAGCATAAGTTCATTAGAACAGCATGGTCCTCATTAGAAAGAACATCACATTACTGTTATTATGCTCAAAAAACGAAGGCTGGACCTGAAGTTATTATGAGAGTGTGGGTCCTTTGGCCAAGTATGTTATTACAGTTTCAATGGAACCATTACCTTGTCATGGTAAAACCTGCAGGGGATTCCTCAGACTTCAGTAGACTCCGGCTTTTCCTGGGGAAAGTGGGGGCCTGGTAGGGTGTGAGCAGGGCCCAAGGCATAGGTTGTAGCCCCAGCCTCACCATCCTAGTTTTCAGTTTGGAAAGCCAGAATTTTGAGTAACTTAGTTACGGGACTTTCTCATTGTCCTTGGGTTGGGTTGCCCTGTTCCCCTCCATCTTGTTCTCACATGATGGTCATTGACTCCTTAATTTTATGATATTCCTTATCCTGGGAGAATTTGGGCCAGGGATTCCTTCTGGTCAGCCAAGTGGCTCGGCTCATGTGGACCTTGGGGTTGTTTACGTGTTCAGGACCTGCTATTGCGAAACCCTAAAAAAGTTTATTTTACGTGGCTGGATTGCTTTTGCCAGAATGAATTCATTTGCTCAAGTTATTTTTAAAATGTTTTTCTTAGCTTCTTAGAGAAGCTCTAGTCTCTTGTTTGTGTGGTTCTAGGCCAAAAAAAAAATGCCGAGTCTATTGATGGAAGCCAGAGAAAATGTCTAGCCAAAGTGGATCAAAGAAGGCTCTCATTGGAAAAGAAAAGCCTCTACTCTGAACGCTGGATTAAAATACCATGTGGTGCCAGTCCCAGGGGCTGAAATCCTTGATGCTTCTAGAACCAGGAAGGCCACGCAAAGAGTCTCTCACTGCTCCTACAGGTGTGTGTGAGAAAGGGCATCACAAATAGATATTTGTCCAGGAAAAACACCCGCTGCGGCCAATTGTAGCCAGTCCAGCAGCAGGGAGACTACTGGAAGTAGTCAGGCTGTAGAGATGGAAATCCGCTTCCTCATCCAGGTCAAATGGGCTGACTCTCACACTACTTTGTAAACATTTTACTTAACAATTGTTTTTTAAAAATAACTCTTTAGAACATAGATTCTTACCTTTGGGAAAATCAGAAACCTTTCTGAGAATCTGAAAGTGGCTATGAACCCATCAGCCAGAAAAATGCGCATGCAAGCTTTTGCTTAAATTGTTAATGGTGTCAATGGGGATACTATCCAATAACTGCCAAGGAGTTTCCATAAATCCCCTTGCTTCAGAATTTGGGGGAACTTTAAACCTGAGATTGATAATATGCAGATACTAATTCTTTCAGAACTTACTGAGTTCCTGTTCATGGCAGGCACTATGCTGGAAGCTGGAGATACAATAATATATAAGATGAGGACCAGCCTTGTGGGGCTCATGGTGTAATAGACAAACCAACCCATAACAATGATGCATAGTGAGTTAAATAGTACAGTAGGGCTACAAGCACAGAAACCTGCAAGAGCTCTGAATAGAGGGTAACTAATTCAACATTGTATGTATGTATCAGGCAATTAGATATAAGCTAGTGCACAGACATGGTCCTTACCTCATGGCTTAAAGTCTGGAATGCTTTAAATCTGAAGTTGAGGGAGGGGCCTGGAAGAACTTGACACCAACCTAAGGTGAATCTTGATTAACAAGTATAAGTTCATGCAGGTGAAAGAGGTAAGTATTTCAGGCAGTAGGAGAAGCATGTGCATAAGCCAGTGATGAGAATAAAGTGAGCTGGGGGATTGCAAACTCAACGAGGGGGAGTGGTGAGAGAAAGGGGTGAAGAGGTTTGCTGGGGTCAGATCTCTAAAGCCCTGCTCTCACCATGGATCGCGGGCTTTATATTGTGTCAAATGCTGTCATTGAGGGTTTTTTAAATCAAGTGAGTAAGGAGATCAAAAATGAGATAATATTAGAAAGATCACTCTACCTTCTGTGGAGAAAGTGGATTGGGCAGGAGGAATGAGGATGGTTAATGGGTAAAATCATGGAGGCCAGAAGACAGAAAGCTGTTGAATTAATCTGGATGAGAAATGACGAGGTCCTAATAGTGTCAGTGGAGGTGGAATGAAGTGGACAAATTTGAAAACCAGGATGGGCCTCTGGATAGCACTCTCTCTCATACCCTAGAACGACTTTATCCTTTCTGCTATATGCAACGAAGTAGGGATGGGTTCAAGCTAATAAAATAACCTTGCTACTGAGGTGGTATCACCTAGAATCATGACTGTAAAATTGTCGTGGTTTAATAATCAGATATGGGAATCATGACTGTAAAATTGTCGTGGTTTAATAATCAGATATGGGAACTCTACATTCAGCTGCTTAGTGATAATGACAATGACAAAATGATAACAGCGGTAACTAAATTTTATGGTTCACTTACTCTGTGACAGTTACGTTTCCAAGCATTCTGCATGTATTAACACACTTATTCTTCACACAACCCAATGATATTCTATTCTTATTCCTATTTAATGGATGAAGATATTGAGGCAGCACAGAGAGGTCAAAAACCTTATCCAAGGTCACACAGCTGAGAAGTGAAAAACAGGGATTCATACTTTGGAAGTCTGACTTCAGGACCCATAATCCTATTAGCTCTACTATCTGCCTATACTGTCAGAAATATGCTCCTTCTCCATAGAAATCAGCATACGCATTAAAACGAACATTTTTAATTGGTTCTGAATATTCTGAACAATCACATGCCACTCACATCTCCAACTCATAGTCTCCAGAAATGTATTAGGAGAAGTAATGAAGTAAAATGCTGGGTGTGAATGCTTTTGCAGATTCAGGCTACAAAGAACAGAAAAGCAGAAAAAACAAACAATGGTGTTTTTAAACAATGAATGTTGTTTTCCTTCAGCCATAAGAGTATTTTAAAACTTGACAAATCCATTCAGCTTTCAAAGCATTCCACATTCCCCACCCACAAGCAAGTGCCAGAAGGTGCCAGTTTGAGCCAACTCTGAGCTCAGGAATGATTTTCTAAATATGGGATCAGATTTCTTAAATGTCCACACTCCACAGATGGATACTTACCACTGTCCTAATTGGTGTTATGAAAACTGCTTAGCAATTTATCCAGCTATTAATCTAAAGAGGACATTTCAGCAAGAGATGGAGTAGTGAGGCACAAATGCAGGAACAGAAAATGATAGGGTATTACTACTTGGAAAAGGTTGAAAATCACTGCCTTAAGGTCTTTGAAATTTTAGAGCTAGGTTGTACATAGGCTCAATTTTAATGAAGGACTTTGAAGGGAAAAAACGTTCCTTAATTTGCAGGAACTGATTCTTTTTGGAGAGGACAAAGAAAATGATGTTCAGTATACTCGTCATATTCATTCAACTTTTGCCTCATGCCTAGCACCACGCCAGGAACTGAAATACAAAAATGAAAAAGACATGGATCTTGTTCTCTAGCCTAGTGGAGACAGAGAAGCAGAATAGTGTAACAGATGGAACCAAAGAAATGTACTAGGAAGCAAAAAGTGAGAAAGTGAGACAGAGGTTAGAGGGTTGAAAAGAAACCATGTTGCAAAGGTTTTGATTTAATTTTGTAATGATACAGAGAGCCGTTAAACAGAAGCCATCATCAGATTTTAGAATGATTTACATTGTTATCCACGTGAAGAATGGGTTGTAGCAGGGAGATACCTAAGGCAGAATGAATCCCACTCTTCATAAAAATCATTCTGCAATCCTGACATCTCCCTCTGCTTCTGCTCTCCAATCCATTTCCTCATATTCCCCAAACACACACAATTTAGAAATTATCTAATCTTTTAAAAGTGTTAGTTTCCAACTATTTGAGGTTTTCCTAGATACCCGTTATTGGTTTCTAATTTAATTCCATGTGATCGGAGATTATAATCTGTATGACCTGAATCCTTTTATGTTTATTGAGACTTGTTTTATGGCTCATAATGTGGTCTCTCTTGGAATATGTTCCAGTGCTCTTGAAAATAATGTGTAATCTGTTGTTGGGTATTGCTGTGTTCTATGTCGCTTACATCAAATCAGTTCATAGTCTTGTTCTATATTCTGATTTCGTGTTTTCCTGTTCCATCGAACATTGACAGAGGGATACTCAAATCTCTGACTACAATTGTAGATTTGTCTATTTCACCTTACAGTTCTTTCAGTTTTTGCTTTGTGTATTTTTGAAGCTGTTATTAAATGAACAAGCACTTAGGACTATTATGTCTTCTTGCTGAACTGATCCCTTTAAATACTATGAAATTATCTTTATCTCTGGTAATATTCTTTGCTCTGAAATCTACTTTTTCTGATATTAATAATATAGCTACTACAACTTTCTTTTTGATTAGCATTAGTATACCTTTTTCTATTCTTTTACTTTTAATGTTTGTCTTTTATTTTTATGATTAGTTTCTTATTTGCAACATATAGTTGGGCATTGTATTTTTTATCCAATCTGACAATCTCTGCCTTTTAATTAGGATGTTTAGGATATTTATAAATTCTTTTAAACAGTAATTGACTATTTAAGAAAAAATAATTGTAATAAAGTGTGACATTTATAATAGATGTAGAAATAAAATGTAAACCAACAACAGCACAAAGGCGAGAAAAGAGAAATGGAAGTATGTTATTATAAAGTTCTTAAACTACATACTTATATTGTATGTTAAGTGGTAATATCACTTGCTATAATCCTAAAGCAATCACTAAAATAATAAAACAGAATTACAGGTAATGAACCAACAAAGGAGACAAAATAGAATCATAAAAAGTTTTGGTTTCTTCTTTGAGAATCTTAGCAATGCAATTAACCAGTCTTTTAAAGAAACCTTTTAACTCGACTGTTATATTTATGAATTAATTTTCTTTCTGTGGAAAAATGTCAAATCTTCTTTCTTTTCAGATTAAAGGGCATAGAATGCTTCCACTTTCATTTTGGACACCTGTACTGATTAACTGGAAAGAATAACCAGCTTAGGTTTTGTTAATGTTATTATAACAGGAATTTTTTAAAGAGAATTTACCCCATTATCTTACACTTGAAATATTAAATATATATATAAATTTTAAAAATCAAAATGTAACCCTGGGAGTTATAAGCTGAAAGCCTTTTTAAACAACAAAAACAACATAAGATTCCAGTGTGGGGGTGGAAAAAATAATTTTCTTTCCACCTTCTAAGTTCTTGTGGCTGGAATAATTACCAAATTAACATGAGATAGAATAACGGGAGAGAATGACCAAATTTATTTTTTATGTACATATGGGGGCTCCTTAAGAAAATGAGACACCAGGACATATCAAGCAGCTAAGGCTTATATGCCATTTCGAGCTAAGGAGAAAGGGGGAGGAGTTTGTGTCTTGGGATCTTGAATAGAAGGAAAGCAATTCACATTGAGACAGAAAAGCAAATGTTTGGTAAATATCTGCCACGCCATCTTTAACTACAGACTTTAATCAAAAGGGCCTCCCTTGCTATGTTCCTCCCTGCTTATCATACTTAGTTCATGTTTCATATTAACTATAGTTATCTATGGTATCTCCTTTCCTAGAGCAGGTACTCTATCTAAATATATTTAGGCAGTTAGGGAGAAGATCGAAGGTTCTTTTTGAGTCTTTTGTTTCTAAAAAATAACCAGCTTATAATAATCAATATCCCAAAAGGCTTATTTTGGGGGGGGCAAACTTTGGTCCCCCCTCACCAGAATCATAATCTTTAAACGTATTTTCTTTCAAAAGGAAAACTAAAAAAAATCTAGTTTAGGTTCAACATGACAGTCAGCTGAAGGAAAAACAATCTTTCAATATCATAGTAAGGCTTTTCTGAACAAATAATTGTAGGAGACAAAATTTCAAAAATATTTTATTCAAAATTCTCCTTCTAGGAGAAAATATATGTAGCAGTGTTTACACATGCTTTAATAACTTATTTCACTATACAACTTGCACTCTGTGTAACAATACAATAAACCAGAAAAAAAAATTAGTCAGCACTTAAATAATCTATCATATAAAAAAACATTGAGTAAGGGGTACAACATGGTATTTGTACAGTTTTTCATGACTGAGCTACAGAGCAGTTCAAGTTCAGTGTGTGTGTCTAAAAATCAAACTGTACAACTTTCTTATTAGTGACATTAAAGGCTATTAAGACCTTTTACAACAGAACATATTTTTGGTTAAATCTGGTGGGTAAGGGCAGAGGCGCTCTATTACTTTTATCCCTTTCTTATAAATATTTGTCCCTTTTGTGTCACTTCCACAGTTTTAAATAAAAACACTTTTTATGCTTATATATATTACTATGTCAACATTATTCCAGCACAGAATTACGTTAATCAGTTATTTCATAGCTAACAAAATGGTTTAAACACATTAAGGAAACAAAAGAAATAGACCACTTAGTTCTGCTTAAGTAGCACCTAGTATAATAGCACGTCAGTAAAGTTTCTCTTGCTATTCCTCATGTAATGCAGGCAGAGACATGGCAATAACTTCAAAAATATGCACAGAAATATAAGCAAGAAGAAGACAAGATACTATTTTCTATTTCTGAAAATACATATTACTAGCTAGTACATTCTCTATTGCATTTAATAATCTCTAAGTTACAATGATTGCCAAATCAGGGTAAGACTATACAAGAAGAAAACAAGATGAAAATAACTGACTAGTGAAATACGAACTTCTTCTAAGTAATTATATTTTCCAAGGGAAAAAAAAGGCACAGGAGGTACACATTTCCATTTGGCTCAAAATAATGAAAATTAATTTAAAAAGTTGGCAACATCTACTAAAACATAAAATTCAATTGTTATATTTTCTGACAGAGCTTAACAAACTAAAACCACCCTGACTGTAGTTTATCATAATTGGGACGATATACACTGCTTGACATATCTACACAGACTGAATTTGAAGGACTAAGTCTACAAGTAGGATCTAAAAATGAATTTCAATTAAACATCTGCTTGACCAATATTTTTTTCCTAAAGCTTATGCTAGGTTCAAGTTAACTTCCTGTCTATGGAACTGAAATATTTCAGATGCTCTAATTTTCAGCTAATCACAATAGTATTACAGTAATCCCATATACTAAGAAACACCAAAAGATGGAAAGTCAACTAGTATTATATCTGTGAAAGCTAACTCAGACTTCACTTTGATACATGTAAACCATGAATCCTAAGTTTCAAAAAACAGTAGTTGTGGTCAAGTTTATATGCTATCCCTATGTCTTTAAAAGACAGTGATAATATTTATTATAATTGTAAACATAAGTCTGTATCCCAAGAAAGCACATCAAAGGAAAAGATGTACCCATTGTTAACAACGCACCTGACATCCCCTTGTAGACTTCTTGTGACGACTGTAGTGTAACTAAGCTTAACTGCCATTGCTGAGTAGGATTCTGGGGTATGACCTGAGGGACTGATATGTCCCATATCACTGAGCTATTTTAGCAGCAATAATGACTGTGACAAAATATACTTAACAAGTTACACATTTAAAAAGTCATTAGAACATCTCGTTCTTGTACACTAGTATAGAAAGGTCTTCCAAAAATAAACGAGTGTAGGCCTGGTTTAATTTTCTCAGCTAGAGCCATTATTATGTTAAGATCGCCCTCTGCTGTTAAATCAAGGTCTATCTTCAGGTTCCGAAGAGATTTAAAGGGCTTTTTCCCCTTCTGCCTACAAATAACGAAAAAAATGTATATGTAATATTGAAAATGTCCAAAGGGAACAAAACAAAAACAATGCACAAAAGTCTTTCTTCCATACAGTTTTACTTACGTATCATCTTCTATATATTTTATTAGCGTCAAGGCTTTTCTGTGAAGGACAAGCAGAAATTGTGCAAGGAAAGTACTCCTGAGAGATAAACCAGGTTTCAAATGAAAGACCTACAGGAAAATGAAGCATTTTAATAAATATTTTGTTCTCATTCTACTTACATAGCATGTTTCTATCACAACATTAATAGCACCTGGCAGGTCACACGCATTAGAGCAGTCCCTTAACAGGAAGGAGTATGGTGGAAGTACTGAGTGAGTCTAGAAGCAATCTGACTCAAATAGACTCAAATTTCGCATTCTACCTCAGAATAAATATATGCATATTTTTTTTACTATTAAAAAATCACAATGTAAGTTACTTCCAACTGTGTTACTTGACTTTTTCTGCCCACATTGTCGAATAAAATGGAAGTTTCCAGAAGTTGAGCCATGCTTAGACTATGATTTTGAGATATTCATAATCCTCTAGTACTTTTGTTGGGGGGAAGGGTATAGGTGTAGTAGGATTTTATTTCTGCTTGAGAAACATGGGAGAAACATGGAATTACATGACTACAAATTATCCCTGAACTTTGAAATATGTCATAGACCACATATTTGGATCGAAAATTTCTAGTTAACCTAAGGATTTCATTATTTCAAAGTTACATTTAAGACAATGTTTCCTGGCCTGATCCCCAGAATGATATTATAACAAAGCTCTGTTATATTAGGAAATAAGTCTTATAAAAAGTATAATTTTCTTCAAATGTATATTTAAGCAGAATTTTTTCAAAAGAATGAGACAATAAAGATGCTATCATTTAAACAGAAGTATACTAAGTTTTAAAGACATTTTTGGCTCAAGGCAAATAAAAAACATTTATGTACCTTTTCCCTCCATCCCCAAAAAGAAAATACCTTGAGTTATAGGTTAGTGCTTAGACTTGAAAACATTATTTGAATTGGGGAATACTGCATTTTTAATTATTAATATTCAGGCTGCTATTCATAATTCAAAAAATCACTTAGACACTTTAAGAAAGACCAGAGACACCACAAAAAGATAATGACTTAATTCTATGATGTTACAGATAGAGTACAGGCATTGTAGGATATATTAGAAGAGAAATGTGTCACATCATTCACTATGACAATCTTACGTTTAACACCTACCTGATC
Organism: Pteropus alecto; assembly: GCF_000325575.1. Taxonomy (NCBI): domain Eukaryota; kingdom Metazoa; phylum Chordata; class Mammalia; order Chiroptera; family Pteropodidae; genus Pteropus; species Pteropus alecto. Next base: position 3,844,496 of record NW_006436810.1, on the reverse strand, counting down.
CAGGAAGGCTTTTACTAGTGTGTCTCTGTGTAAGACATCTTGAAAAATATTCCTATGAAGAAAACAGTTCAAATGCTGAAATGGCTGTACAATGCTACCTTCCATAATCCTATACTCTAGCCAATAAATTAAATTCTTAGATATGGGATATTATATATAAACATATTTATAAAAATTAGATGTATTTGAAAATATAAAATATACATTCATTTTAGCTCAAAGATACATTTGTATATTACTGGCTTTGTCAGGCCAGTATGTAATTATTTTTTCTTAAAGATATAAGCAGTCCCAAGCAGGATATGTAATATACACCAACCTATATAGTATCCTCCCCTTATAAAGAAATGTTGAGAGCCTTAAATAATTGGTAAATATAATTACCAATTCCTGCCATCTCAACAGCAATAAAAATAAACACACACCACTCCCACCAAAAACAAAAACAAAAGGTTAACTTTATATACTAATAACTTCTAATAAACATTTTAGGATGAAAAAAAGGTAAAAGGATGAATGCTAAGAATCATTTGAGTGGGATTAAGGAACACACCTAGAAAACTATCTGCAACATCAGCACCACTGAGTTTGCATCAACAAGTCTCATCATCTAGGAAGTAACATGAATGAGCTGGTGTTCTAGGAAAGTGTTACCTACCTTGGCAATGACCAGAGTAAGATGTTAAGATGTAATGCACACTTGAAAGAAGGTGTACCTAACACACCGCCTAGGATATAGCAGGTGCTTAAAAAAAAAAAAAATTGCTCCCTTCCCAGGCCCGAACTCCCTTTAATTTTTTCTTTTCTCCTTCCTGCTACTTGCTTTCTACTTCCTTAAAGAATTTACTGAGATGCTAGGTTATACAAAGTCAGATGGTAACATAATACTTAATAAGGTAAATGATTTTTAACTGAAAAGACTGAAAATAGTAGAGATCATCATATAACTGATAGGAGTGGCAAGAAAAGAGGTGTGTGTGCAGAGGTAAATAGGAAAGTACCTAAAATTTCCTAGTTTTGGGAGATGGGTGTACCAAACAACAGAAGGAAACCGAGAAGAAAAGAAAAAAATAAGCATTTCACAACTACTGGTTGTCCATTTTGTGGCCAATGTGGGTACTGACAGCACCCTTATTTGGCTTTGGAGAGAGAATAAGGCCATTTAGGTCTAGTGTTCTGAATATGCCTATTTCACTGAATGAATGTTTTGGTCGTATAGTGAATTAAATGAAGCAAAGTGTTAAAAAACATTTTTAGTGACTGATTTTTCATGTAGTGGCAGTGACTGAAATAAATTTTAAATGTTAAAATTAAAAATATCTTTAAAAATTTGCAATATTATTTAAAATAAACTAAAAAGCAAAATTTGTCTAAAATATGTAAAATTTAACAATACATAATCTAGTTGTTGAAAATATTTTTGGACAATTTTATGTTCAGAAAACTTACTTAGAACTGGAAGGAAATTTTAAAATTCGTGACATCATTTTGTTATGATCAGCAAAACAAGAATAGTTGGCTGATCATAGTTTGTCAAATTAGCAAAGTAAACCTAACAGGTTAAAATGACTAAGAAATGTTAAAGTATACGTATGTGTTCTCTAAAAAAAAAAACTAGATGGTTGTAAACCCATTCTAAAGTTCACCAAATTCCCCCCTCCTCACCAAAGACCTTTGAAGCAAACAATCGAAAAAGAGAAAAAACACTAAACACTTTAGGGAAGAAAAAAATGCTTAAAGGAACAAATTAATTCTGAGAATTTCTACATGGGTACCAAAATTACCAATACCACATGTGAAAACTTAGTGACCTGGATTCCAATTTTGACCAAGTTATTTTCTACACTACCTCCCTGAAAACTTTGTAAGGAACCAACAAGAACACTGGAGAGTTGGGAAAAGATGGGTCCTAATAAAGTCATCTTTCTGTAGCTATTGACAAATGAAGCTGGGGCTCCCTTGGATACAGTCTTCTTTTTCTATGATTTTGGTCAACACCTCAGCACCTGCGTGACTACTGATGCTCCACTTGTCTGCTGCATCAGCTCAAAATTTTTTTTAGAAACAAAGGACAAGGTTGCTGGCTCCAATTTTACTGCTTCCTTATATACTTAAACCTGTATCATTCTAGTTAATATTTATTGAGCACATTCTAGGTGCCAGACACTTTAAATTGATTACAGAAAACCATAACAGTATACTACAATTCTTTTCTTGATTTCAAAACATCGTTTAAGTATATTCTCGGGGTTTTATAATTCAGATTTGTCAATACTACGTTTTTTCCTAATTGAGTCCACAATCAATATTTTATTATCATTATTATCATTTTTATCTTTTTAATTTACTGATCAGATTTTACGGCAAGAAACGAATACCATGATATAAAATGCAAAGTAAAAGAATGCTCTATTAATATTTTTTGACATTTTTGTTGTATTTTATATTCCTATATCAAGACAAAAAGACTGAGAATTACTGCTCTATTTTAGTTAATAACCTTTCTAGTGATTCTTCTTATACATTAGACTGTAAGCAACATGAGAGCTGACGCTGTCTATAAGATATTAACCTTAGCACCTAGTACTGTGCCTAGGGGCTCAATATATATTTGTTAAATTAATAGTTAAATAAGTATTTTAATGTCTAATCTAATCTATCTTATGGGAAACACAATTATATTTAGAAAAACATATTTAAGAAAAAAATGCTTGATTAACCAAATAGATCTTTGAGCATAATTCTCCTAGTAATATTTCTTTGATTTTAAACACAGACTCATTTGTTTTGTTATTACTCATAAAAGATATAATTTCATAATATTGCTTAATGACAATACCAAAAAGCAGGGCATTACATACAAATCAGGAGTGAAGCTTTCGTCCGTGTAGATGATCGTATCCTGAGCCATATCTTCCTCTGAGGTGGCTCTCCAGAATGCTGTCAGCTCTGATCTCATGTATCTACGCTGATTATAAATATGTTCGTGACAGGGTGGCATCTGCTTGACAGTATTGACATCCACATCTATGTGGGTGGTGGGGTAAGGAGCATACATAACTTGCCGGAAGGGTAGCACAAAGCTTCCAGTTGAATCCTGTCGTAATGAATGGAAAACGTACTGTCTTTAGGCCATAAGATACGAATAATTATTTTTTAAATTAAAAAAAAACTGGCTTTGATTTAGCAAATCAATCTCTAGAAACTTATACCCAGATATTAATCATGATTACATGCAAACTTATAGTGACAGAAACAACCTAAGCATCCAAAAAGAGAAATGATTAAGCTGAAGTTTGTGTTGATACTGAAGAATATTCACAACATATTGTGAAAAAAGCAGGTTATAATATGTGGAGTATAAACCAATTTTTTTTGGTGGGGAGAGATATGTGGAAAAAAAAAATACAGAAGAAAAAAGACCAGAAATATATCTGCTAAATATCAGCAGTGGATATTCATTGAATTGTGAGATTACAAGTAACCTGTTGTTCTTGACTATTCCTATGCTCTTCTAAATCTCAACAATCTATGTTCAGATTTAAAAGTAAAAAATATACTTTTCATGTTTAGTGAGTTGAGTTGCCATGAAACAAGGACATACTATATATGAGGCACTATGCTATGTGCTATGAAGAAAACAGAAGACAAAGGCTATTTTCAATTTTTCACTTTTATAATGCTGTGATAAATCACCTTTATAAGTAAATCTTCCTCCATACATAATTGCTTCCTTAGGATATATTTCCAGAGGTAGAAATAGTAGGTTAAGTTTTTAAACATTTGTAAAGCTCTTAATATATAATGTCAAAGCATTTTCTGAAAGGCTATACAATTTATAGTTGCATGGAAAATTCTTTACACATATTTTTTCATTAAATTATAGTTTCAAGTTTTTCTTCTATGCATCTGGTATAGGATCCTTTCAGGAATAAAGTTATATAATTAAATGAGAGGGACCTAAGAAAATAAAAGTCTAAGTACCTTCTGCCTTTGATAAGAAGTTCTAATTTTCAGATTTGTACAATTCAAATTGGAAATGAGTTTCCCTTAAGCAGTTTCTGTACTTAAATACTATTACTTTGAGTGCACGGCATGGACATTATTGAAAATACAAAAGCTGAATGTAACTTTTATTTGCAACAATTTTTAATATTTTTTCTTTCATGTGTTATGTCTACATCCTCACGAAAGCATCCACCATGAGAAAATCACATAACCATTAGGAAATCTACTTCTTCACATGTTTGATTATACTTGAACATCAATATTGGGTTCAATAAAGTGAATAACTGTCTTCCTTATAATTAGTGAAAATGGCTAATTTACATTTATCTCTTTTGCTCCTTGAAAAGCAGACTCGGCAAATTAAAAATAATGTAAAGTAATTTTTCATATGTGTGTGTGTGTGTATACACACGCATAGGAATTGATCAAATCTTAAACACTTTTTCGAGATAGGAAGCAGCTTTAAATTTTTCTTCAATAAATGAATATGGTACATAAGCACAAAATGGTAACACAAAATTAAAATCTGTTCAGTAAAAAAGAATGTTCCTATTTAGACATGCAACCTGATTCAAGCACATACAAAAAAAAAAAATCCTAAGGCTAGACAGGCAGCTAAAAGAAACCAAAGAGAAACACAAAGAAAGATATTCTGTGATGTTTCACTGACATTAACTATAAATTCATAAGACATATACCTATGTTCAGATCTGTGTAAAGGAAATCAGCCCCTTGGCATATAAACATGAGATGCATTCAATGTTAACATTCAAAACATACTTATAGAGACTCAAAATTGGTTTCACTTGTGACATGTGGAAACTATACCTTTAGCAGGCCTTGGACAAAAAGTCCTGACTCATATTTAAATGATGATTCTGCTTCACATAATCTAGAACATTTTCTCTCTGCAGGAGTCAGAAAAAGGCATAATGTTCTTACTATCTGTAAAAGAAAATATTTTAGCATTAAAATGTGACACACACACACACACACACACAAATACCACCATTGGTTTGCTTATGAAAGAAACTAAAATTGTTTTCACCAATAAAATACATCCTGAGAAATAAGTATTCCTTAGTCACCCAGAATAGTCCATGAGCTATATCAGTTGCTTAAAACAGGTATTCTGTAGTCAAATAAGTTTCGGAAATGCTAGTAAATTTACTGTAAGATAACTCAAAACTTTTGACATTTGAATACATATTGTTAATTATCCAGATGACTGATATCATATGCAGATTTTCTCAAACTTATTTGACCCTGGAACCCTTATTTCAGTAGGAAGTATAATTATTGACTGTATCTTTGCCCAGCGCCAAGTGCTTTTCAAACAAGCACACAATTTTGGACAAGAAAAACTAAATGCTGTTAAATCACTCAGAATTAGGCTTTTGTTTAAGAGTTCTACATGTGAAATCCCATTATAATGAATATGAAGGAGTGTTCAAATCCTTCAAAAGAACAAGAACTAATTCTATCAAATTTGATTTAAAATAAACAAGCCATTGGTTGGGGTTTAGAAACCTATGATTCTAACAGGATTTGGTCCATAAATCCATTAGGGCAAGTAAAAAGCCTTTGAAAGGGAGCAGAATTTACCACCCCCAAATATACCTTTTTGGCAAAAGGATTATTTTAGGCTGATTATTTTTAAGAAATAGTAGACACAGTAGAAACCCTGAAAGTTATCCTTTTCTAAGAGACACTTAAATTTATAAGGGAAATCTCCATTTGTAAAGGTGTATCCCTCTCTGTACCAGGAAGAGGATGACTAAATCTCTAGAATCTCTTAACAGTGGAGAAAGCAAGGACTTGGAACTGCATAACTGTACCCTTATTACTGTGCTTTTCCTCGTAATCGATCAATAGGCCTTCCCACATCCCTACCCCCAAACATCTTTTGTCATTGGCTGAAGATAGTATTTAAGGTGAAGGCTTGGGCCATTTGGGGAGTTACTCAGTTTTTCTGCATATCTCCCATGTATACAGGAGGTATACATGTTATTAAGCTTCTGTTTGTTTTTCTCCTGTTAATTTGTCTTATTACAAAGGAGTCTCAGCCAAGAACCTAGAAGGGTGAAGAGAAATTTATTTTTCCTTCCCTATACCATGTAACTATGCTGGAATTCAGACTACATTCAGAGTTTTTATATTAAAGCAGTGGTTTACAATCTAGAGCAGTGGGAAGCTTTTTCTCAAATTAAAAAGATAAAAGGGAAGCTATTAATCCAGAACACAATGTATGATGAGAAAAAATGTTTAAAAAACACGTAGTCCCATACGGCCTTTCTCCCTCCAAGAAGTGACTGGGAAGTCCCTCCATGGAACCCAAAGACTTTAGGGTACACAGATAGAAAGCTACTTTCTTGGGGTAACAGAAATAATATCACTAGTCACTAGATGCAGTAAAATAATTAAGGTAAACGTATCTCTCATAAATGGTTGTATGAGAAATATAATTTTGGTAAATTAAGGGTCATGTAAATATACAGGGTAGCTTAAAACAGAAAAAAGTTATAAATATATTTGTTAAGCAAATAATCACTCCTAGCATATTTCCTGTATAAAACTTAACAAAATAGGTTTGCTTAAATTGATAGATATGTATACTTAATCTCTTTCTAATTAATGATCAGTGAAGAAAAGTACAAAATCTCTTAGTTTGGGTCTAATGCTTGGAAAGGTAATTGTTCATTAATTCTTTGGTAACTCGTGTAGCAATGAAGTGGTCACAAACATTACTAAATAAAGTATAACCTCCATTGACCACTTAATAGCAAATGGTCCCTAAAATGGATATATTTAGGGGGAAAAGCAAGAAAATAAAATCAAGGTGATCAGACATTTCTTTGGAATTCATACCAAAAGTATATGGCTATCTTCATAGTAAAGATAACATCAGAAAATAGAAGACAAATTTTTTTAAATATCTGATTTTAAAATAATCTCGAAACTATTATATGATTTATACTGAGACCAGTATTTATGTTATCGAAAATGAAACTAATGACTTCTTATTCAAACAGTTTACTTTAAACTTATTTTTCCCATAGGGTGTCCCAGTAATTTGGTCAGATTATATTGCCTTGTTATACTATTAGATCATCTTGACTGTGACCTAACCTTTAAATTACAATCCATAATACGTTAGCAGTATTAAAAAGACAGATTTGCTGGATTATAAAATAAATTACCTTGTTTACTTTCTCTGCACTGCTTCCTACTACGACAGAACAGCCACAGGTTTGCAAGTGTGAGCTAATGGCACTATAAATTCAAGAAAAAAAATTAAAAACATTGGCTGTAAAACAATTTCACAAACTAAAAAAAAATAAAGGCACGTGAGCTTCAAAAAACTTAGAATAGCTTTACATGAGAAACTCCAAAACTACAAGCATAATAGCCATCTTTATTTTTATGGTACTTTACATTTTCCACATGCCTTTTACAGAGATTCTCCCATTTGAACCTTATAACAACACAGTTAGTAAAATATCACCATTTTATAGTGGAAGAAACTGATGTGTAGAGAGATTAAATGATTTATTTAAAGTCAAATGGAATTAAAAATAATATAATGAATGAATGACACTGAACAGAATCAGCACTAATGCACTTCTGATTCAAGCCATTTAAGGCTTTTAGGTTAAACACGCTCAAGCCTCTAAGATTCCATTTTAAAAAATAAAATTTCACGATAATCTGCGATTGTAAAAAAACACTAAAGTGGAAGAATGAGATTATACATGTAGAGAAAGCACTTAGTATAGGGAATAATATGTAGGCATCCAATAAACACTGGCTATTATTGCTGGTTACTATTACTATCATTTTTCCTTAGAAGAAATATAAATTAAAAATGTTAGCCATTATTATGTGTTTTTATGTTCCAGGTACTGTTTTAAATGCTTAATATGATTTATCTCACTCAACGCTTACAATCATCTCATGAAGTAGGTAGTATTATTATTCCCATTTTACAGATGAGGAAATGGAGGCACAGAGAGTTCAGGTAGTTTTCCCAGGGTTACACAGTAGGAAATCTCATTTTAGAACCCACTATAAGATAGAAAGAGTGAATAAAAATGTAAATAATTTTATTTTCTAAGACCAAATAACTCAAGTCTATCCGCAATGCAACTTACTTTGAAAGGGTTCTTCATTTCAGTTTTAATGAGAACTAAAACAAGAAACGAGAACCAAAGGACCAAGATTTCTTGTCCAGATACTATGAAAACTCAGTTTTTTAAATATTAAGAAGAGTAACATCAAATATATCACAGACATGTAATAAATGACAAAATAACACAAAGATAAGCAATAGGTCAAATACACAATGTTGTCCCTAGAATAATCCGGGGTAGACATGTTGTTATTTACGTCCTTCTAAATCCTGTCATAATTGAACATAAGATTTGTATCTGCTTCATCCAGCTTTTATAAAAAGAAAGTAAATTCTTACTTGAGAAGAAAGCCTTCATGACAACTGTCACCAATATCATCATCATTGAGAACTGTATCAGTTATCTAAAATGTACCAAAAAAAAAAAAATTCTGGTATAACATATTGCTGAAATAACTTTTAATACACAGGTTTTCTGAAGTCTAGGTTCAACATAATACATTGCCCTCATTCCTTAAAATCAAGACTCTCCATAAAACAATCTCTGTGTACTACCACAAACTTGTTCAGAAGAACAAATGCAAAAGCTGGTCAGGCAGGTTTAGCAACAATTTTTACAAGAATCTCCTCCTCTTCTGAGCTATCAGAATCAGGAGATAAATCTTAATGACAAAAATGTCAGAAAATAACAACAACAGTTTCCTAAAGACTTCCCTATATATGCATAGCGTGTGATTCAAAATGTCCTCAACAAATGATTAAGGAAACTAGATAAGTGAATGTGAGTAATCTTCCATTAAGGGCCACTGATTTGTACAGTTTTGTTACCAAAAGTACTGCCTTACCGATTGCTTCTATAAGATCTAAAATTTCCCCACTTCTGGGAAATACGAAAATGGTCACATAAATAAATTTAATGTTTTAACTATCACTGACCAAAGAGCCTCTGTTTGGCAAAAAACTTCAGAATTTTAGGTGTGTTTGATAAAGTGGCTAATGCTTTATATGAATAGTATGTATGACAAAAATGAATACTACTAAAATTAGAACATTACTAATATACATAATAGTAATATAACTCAAGGAAATTGATAAAGGATACCATTGCTCCTATTTAATAAAATTAATAAAAACTTACATCTATTTCTTCAGGAACACTGTGTGATTTCATAGATGAAAGCAGTTCCATTACAGGAATCACTTCTCCAGTAAGCATTGGAATAATACTCTGACCCTGCACAAAAAAGTAAAATGAAGTAAAAAAAAAAAATCACACAGCAAAGTTGAAGCTGAACAATAAAAAATTAAACATCGAAGCAAAGAATAATGCTCTTTGATAAGAATACTAGATGACTTGTTCAAACACAGCTGCAAACAAGTCTACCACTCCAAAACATTGCTGAAAGATTTATGTGCCATTTAAAACTCATCTTCATTCTTCTGGAAATAATTTTCTTTAGTCAGAATAGAATCATTGGTTTATCATTTACTATTACATGCATAATTAAATCACCATGATAAATTTAGAAAGTATATCCTTTGAAATGTGAGATATAAAAACTCTTGATAAAGGTCATCAATGTAGTTTATGTCTAAAAATGAGGAAAACCAAGGATAAAAAGACGTTGAAATCCTCAGCAAATAACTCAGTTGTAAAACCTCAATCAATACTGAAACTCTGTATTCATAGTAAGGCATAATTTACCCAAATGCAAATCAAAATCATCATATATGTATATTTTAATAATCAATAAAATGTTTCCTTTAGAGTTATTTCAAGACAATACTACTTCTTATTCCTCAAAAATGTAATTTTGAAATCTCTAGACTGAAATTGAATGAAAATAATATAGAACATCACAAATGTAAAGTGTCTTAAATTTGGGTGATCCCTCATATATTCACTACCATCACCACTCTCCCTAAAGTATTGACCATCCTGAACATACAAACTTTTAGAGATGTAGGTAAAATTGTCATATGTCTATCAATTTTTAGGTAAACATGTTTTTAAAATGCACATATTTATGATCAATCTAACAAGATTTTTCCTCACTCATGTTTCATGAAACAATTTTATTCAAACTCTTCACATGCATCTTCAAATTAGAACCTCTGTCATCCCTACAGCCATTTTTTGAGTGACCTAATCCAGTTTTTCAGAGTCCCCTATCATATAAATTGCTTGAGAATTTAAATGTGATGCTGTCTCTGGAAATTTTATCCTAAGCCATAAACTCCCTTGTATCAAAGAAGGTATTATTATTTAAAAAAATGCATCCTGTAGTAACCTCCACAATATAATCACTTATTGTTTCTGCTTTAATATTTTAAATGCTTTTATACAATTAAACAATCAATAACATTGCAAATCAACAATAACTGAAGCTTTTGTTAAATTTACTTCCTTGTAAAGCGATTTTTAGCAGATGACAGCTGTAAGCATCCAGAACTAGCAATGACTAAAGTTGTTTCACGATAATGCGTCATCCCCAAATAGTATTAACTGTTAAAGTCACTGAAAGCACATCATGTGAGGTTTGCAAGGACTCAATTACAAGGCAATTCGTTTTCAGAAAGGATAACTGTGGGAAAACACCTTCCTTTAGGTCTAGGTATATGTAGTAGTTCATATGTGCAGTATCTGACATTTATCATCATAAACAAATGGATATCCTCACTGAAGCTTAACAAAAAGAAATCCTACAGGGCTGTACACAGTGAGGCTCTAAAAAAATCTCTCAAGTTTCTTTTCCTCCTCCAACGTCTCTAACTTGAACTTCTCAGCTGGAGAATGTTTCACCTTAAAAACCTTTGTCCCAAGTGTACTTTCCTCTGGACATAGAAGCGATAGGATAATATCTTCAAGAAGAGCCATTAAAAGAAAATTTATTAACAGTGGTTAATTTTGTAAGTACAGGCTTCTGGTTTGATAAAAAATAAAAGCAGAATTTTACTGGGTCTTAAATTTCCTTATCTTGAGATAACTCTACTAATTACTCCATAACTAGAGATTGGTAAATGTCACCCCATTACTTGAGACGCTATTTACTGATCAGCAAGCAAAGGCTGGGCTTCTCTGGGTAAAGTCTTATAAGTCTCAGACAATTCTGCAAAATTATCTCCTCTGGACTGGAAAATTATTTACGAAAGTGTAGACATAACAATTTTATAAAGGAGATCATTTTATAGAGTTTTATATTTTCCTGTTTAATGTCCCTATATTTTCACAAATTTTTAGAAAAGTTTTTGTTTAAAGTACCATTCTGTGTCAGGAGTATTAAGGAGAACCAGAGAAAAGGCAATCCATCCATGATGTTCATACTAGAATTTCAACAGAGGGAGCAATGAGAGTGGCCACAGGTAACAGGAGTAAAAGCAAAGAAGCCTTTCTCCATCCGAGAGTCGCCTTCAGAAGAACTTCTCTGCCCTGGTTTGCATTTCATTTCCACAGGGGAAGCCACATCTCTTCAATCATGCTCTTCAAACTCTGGTGCCTGCTCTCCATGGGTATTCAAAGTCATGGGATAAACATGGTACATTTTCCTAGAGACCTGATATCACTAGAAGCCTGATCAGTATGAAGGTGAGGAGTATCTCTGGCAAACTTCAATACTAAAACAAATATAGATATGTCATAGAATAAAATGTAAATTACATGAGTTTTAAAGATAGAACTTCGAAGAAATATGCTTAGAGCTATGCCTACACCCACAGATACCTTAGGAGTACTCACTTTCCACCTGTTACAACTACATCTGAGAAAATGTCTGAGGAAAAATACCTTAAATAAAATCTCATATACAATTTTTAATTTTGACTATAAATTAAGTTATTCAGACCTTACTCTGTGTATACTAATTAAATTAAAATATTAATTTGTAGATGCCAATACTGTTATCCTTTACATTGAATTATTCGGGTCTAAGACATTGAAGTTTTTATCCAGTTTATGCCATACATCTCCATAAAGGAAGGCTCTGTTCACTTTCAGGCTCACTGTTAAACTAACATAGCTTCAAAGCCTAAACAAAGTAGCCCTCATCCTTATACAGACACATGCCATGTGCATAGTGGTGTTTGAGTATGCAGTCTGTACTTTACCTGATCTTCCATTCTCTCTGTGCCTTCTAAGACTATCTTCTGGACATTTTCTTGCCTTTCCTGAGCAAGAGAAAATTGATTAAAATAATTTCAAAAATAACATTTTGATGTTTGATGTTTTTGTGTTTGTTTGTTTTTTTACAATACAGTTAAGTAGCAGACATATTTTTGTGTAATTTAGTTCATGGAGAAAATACTTTTCACTTTAGGACAGAAAAGAGGGGGTTGAAAATTATCTAAACAAATCCATGCTCTCCTAGAAAATACAAAATAAAACAAAATAAAACCATTTTTGCAGTTAAAAAGAGAAAATTTAGCAGATACTAGTCAGTGTAACATCTGCATAGTTTCACAAAGGTAATGATCTACACTTTTCAAATTAAATAAGATAAAGCTGAATCTGGGGAATACAGAGCTTCCTGATTTTAAATGATTTTCATATACATGTGAAAAATAAGGAGCAAGCCTGCAAACATAGTAAGAAACTATTCTTTTAAAAGATACTACTTTTCCTTACTATCTGGTAAAAGCCTCATAAAACTAATGCTTTAATGGATTTTCATCTTAGCATCAAATTGCAAAGTAGAAAGGAGAATTAAATTGTTATTCAGATCTGCTAAAGGTAAATAAAAATATAAATATTACTATAGATTAAGCTATAGGACTTAGGGGATAACAATATTTTCCTCTAGCTCAATATGCAAAAGGAAAAAAATGAATAAAAATATCATTTATGATATGAAAATGAAATTAATATCTCCTAGAAACCATTTGATCTAATCTCCTCATTTTGCAAATATGGGAACTTGGCAAAGAAGTTAAAGGGACCAAAGGATCCATGGCCAACTGCTTAGGAAACAACTGTTTTGAAATGCTTGTACTCACACACAGTAGTAACTGAAATAGTCATACAATCCCATCCATGACCAAAAAAAAAAAAAGCTTTAGAGTCAAAGGATCTCAAGATAATTAGACTACAAAACTTATTATTTCTCCTAATTACTCTAAGTTTAACTTTTTATTTGTAATGTGGAGATACCATCTCCTATCTTTCAGAGTTATTATGAATATCATAGACATCAGACTACATCTATCTGAATCTAATAAGATAGATGAAAATAATAGCTGTTTCAAGTTAATTGTATATCATTTCTAAAAATTAGGTATAAATGTATCAGAAGATAAGCTTTTAGCAGTTAAGTTAGTATGATTAATAAGCTCAAAGACTACTTACCTTATGCATCCATATCCTTCCTTTCCGGATAATGTGTGTTAATCTATCAACACACACTCTGTGAAGTGGGAGGTAGAAGCTAAGTTCGGTCTGTGGAAGTATAATTGATAGTCCATATGTGCTCCTATCCCCATTCCAGTTTCCATCAAAGATTAATGAAACAATAATTACTCCCTTTTCAGACAACACAAAAAACTTTACATCTATAGCTCCACTCTCTGCATTTCGAAGGATTTCTCCATTTAGGGTGTGGTTGGCAAGGAAAGTTATTTCTCCATCACTAAGAAGTAACTGTTCTGTCTTCGGAGCCCAAATGTGTCTTACTCTAGGACCAAGAATATTGTCCCAGTAAGCAAAGGTAGCTGCTAATAAAGGTGATTCACCACTTAAAGCGATCTCTGTCTTGGCAACAGCTGGAGATGGTGGTGGACACAGCGTCGACATCACTGCATCCCAACTGTTACATTATCCACATGCTCCAGGGATAGCTAAACAAGGACACACAAAATCAATGATTAGGTTAAACAATTTTAAAATCATTCACCAAAAACCCAAATAATTTAGGCATATGTGGCTTTTTCCTTGAAGCAAAAAAGATTTGGAAGCATGTCTCCCATCAGGACAGAGACATTCAACTAGCATGGCAGGTGCACATTAACCATTTGCTGCTATAATTTTGCAATACATAGTAACTTGTCATTTATATTCAGAAATTTACTTAGAAATGCAAATAATAAACTAGAAAAAAATTCTGAACATTCATATGAATTATTACATACTAAAGCTCATAGAATAGATATTCAGTTCCCAATATCCAGTCTATGTGCAATTCTAATATAATTGAATATTTGGTTCCTAAGCCATCTCAACTAAAGAGGAATAAATAAGAAAGGTGAGGGCTCAATAGAAGTCACTGATGTTTGTTGTGGGTTGAACTGTGTCTCCCCAAAGATATGTTCAAGCCCTAACCCTTGGTATCTGTGAATGTGATCTTATTTGGAAATAGTTATCAAGTTAAAATGGGGTCATCCTAGATGATGGTTAGTCTTAATCCAATGTCTAGTGTCTTTGTAAGTAAAGACCTAGAGCGATAGACACAGAGGGAATGGGGCCATGCAAAGATGGGAGCAGAAATTAGAATGAAGCAGCTACAAACCAAGGAAAGCTGCCAAGAATTACTGGAAGCCATAAGAAGTTAAGAAGAGGTAAGAAAGAATTCTTCTCTCAAGCCTTTAGAGGAGTATGTCCCTGCTGATACTTTATTTCAGATTCTAGCTTCCAGAACTTCGAATAAATTTTTGTTGTTTTACATCACTCAGTTTGTGTTGTGATACTTTGTTATGGTAGTCCTAGGAAACAGGTGACAGTAAAAATACCTTAAAAGCTGCTAAGGGGCGGGGGCAGAGGACAAAATATTGCAAAAATTCAATAGTGTGGAACAATAACAAAACATGAGCAAACACTCCTGTTATTCTCAATGAACTCTCTGGCTATCAGGGTACTAAAGCCCATTACTGTGTTTAAAATGACAAAACACCAAGACAGAGATAAAATATTTGGTATGTTATTCAACACAGAAAAGAACAAACTGCTCTCATATATCTCAACTTACTCAAATATATCACTCTGAGAATGCAGTTTGTGTGATATTAGTGTAAAGTGAATCATTTTTGCTTAATATTAAAATCAAATATTTGTATTTAAAGACCAAAAATGGAAAAAAATGACAATTTCATTTAAGCAAGTGTGACATCGAGGAATCTAATCATCATGTAAAGGATAGCAGTTATTAGCTGAAGTATGGCATTCCTATCTTTGCCTACATGATTGCTTTGGGAAAACACATTTGATCTAAAAATTCATGTCAAAGTAAACCATTTTACTTAAAGGATTTTATATCTTGTCAAGAGAGTTGAGACTGAGGAGAAGCAGAACTTTTGTTAGAATATTAGATGCACACTTTTAACATGATGTCAAGAACAAGGACACACAGCTTGGCAAGATGCTTTACAGTAAGAATGTGCAGAAATGGTTTAACACACAGACAGTGCTTATGTGTGTATCTTTTATTTCAGCATTTAGGGGATGTTTATTTTTTAATGTGTTATATCACATTATAAATGGATATAAGCTGTATAGCTTCTTTAAAACATCCACTGTTCTGGATACAATTTAAGCAGTTTACAATGATAGAAATGTAATTTGAATTGAAACTGTAATGATGCTACTGTCATCACTAATAGCAGCAAACTGGAGGCCAAGGAAATGAATTAAGTAAACACACAGCGATATATTGTAATATATATATTTTTTTGGATAAAAAAGGTGAATAATCATAAAGACAATATTGCAACTCAAGTATTTTATCATTACATTGAAAATAAGGAGAATTTCCTAAAACTAAATTCAGCCCTATAGCAAAATTTGGATTATGAAAAAACTTTTTACATGATAATGAAAATTAAACCATTATAGACCACTAATTACATTGTCTCACTGCTAATGTTATTAGACAGAAAACAAAGGACAAGCATCATGTTGAATTGTTTAGTTTTAAATCTTGCTAAAAGTAGTAATTTGAGAAATGAAACGTCATAGAGAAGTATAATTAGTACAGATGTAAAAAATGATTTTACTAACACTTAAAGTCATCATTTTGGTGAGGAAAACCCATATATACAAATGTGGCTGGAAAAAAATCCGTTCAAAACTAGTAATATTTTTTTTTAAGTCTATATATCTTAGTTACATGTAGTGTTGGCTTCTCCAGAGGGTCATCAAACATTTGCCTTAAGAGTCTTTTGAGGGAAGCCAGGATCCAAATTGGGTGACACAGTGGCTTGCCACTCCTGTAAACAAAGATTAGAGTTCATGAGATGTACTTGATATACGTTCTGAAAATAATCCAACATATGCAGATTATATTATTATCTGTTAAAACTGTTAGACTAGTAAGTCTGAAGCTTTGCCTTTTCTTAAACGTTTGCTAAAAATCAGCCACCGACTGGTATTTAAAAGTGGTCCACTGCTATTGTATACATCAGAAGTCAACTATCATTAAAGCCCACACTTTTTGTAGTCACGCTGTTTATTTTCTCCCAGCCCTAAGAGAAGCAGGGTCCTAAGTAAGCCCACACCTTACTTATCAGAGACTCCCCAGACCAACTTTGTTTTTTTATTTGTATTTATTTTTATTATTTATGCCTACAGCACCTGGTCTTCCCAGGTGGTCTCCCATCCAAGTACTAACCAGGCCTGACCCTTCTTAGCTTCCAAGATCAGACATCAGGCTTGTTCAGGGTGGCATGGCCATAGACCATGGACCGTGGCTCCACTGGGGCGCGAACCCAAGTAAAGCAGACATGCTAACCGCTACACTATGGAACCACGTCCTCAGACCAACTTTATTGACAGTGAACTGTTTGTAACACCAGACAGCCTGCGACACTTTCAAAATTTTTATCAGGCAATAGTCAGGAGATGTTCAAGATATCACTATCAGGCTTTCTCTCACAGCTTCAAATTTCTCAAATAGGCAGGCTATAAACTACCACTCCTTTGAACTACTTAACACAGAGCCCAAGGGCAGGCTTCAAAGATAGGAGGTCTATAGGTTTTCTATTTCTTTCTCTGAAAGGAAATTTTTGGACCACTAATAGAGACAAATAAAGAGACTATTTTGCCAGCTTTACAAAGAAAAAAAATCTTTAGCTCCTATGTTTCCTGAAGCAGGTTAATGCCAGCTTACTGCACAATCTGTAATGTGGTCTATAACAGCCCTCATTTTTGTTTCATATGTTTAAACAGCAGTCATCATGAAGCAAATCCAACTGATTTCCTTTCCTAGAGAGTAGCAGAGTTTGGCTGTGGTTCTAGCAAAGGTATGTATGTCACATAACAGCATCATATTTCAAGTATTCTGACTCTGTATTAACCTCCCATAAATTATATTTTTGCTTCTGTAATGTTCTTGTTATGTTAAAAGTTTTCCAAAGTCCGTGAAAGATCATGTCTAACAGTCCCTTTTGTACAAAGTAATGCCAGACATATTGTGTCCCCTTGCTTTGCATTATAGGCGGGGGATGGAAACAGTTTGAAACGGATTTTATCCACTGGCCACAACCAGCCTGCTACTTTGCTAAAGCCTAACACTCTCCATTGTTTCTGAAATGGCCATTTCTCTGGCAAGTGCATGACCTCTCTCTGTCTCCTAAATACAGAGCTTGCAAGAGCTAACTGGAGCCAATCAGAACCCGTGTGGGAATGGCAGACCGGTAATCAGTGCACTTCTGCAACTGATAGCATCAGTCAAGTTATGCCCAAGTTACAATGGTCACTTCCTTTAAGTAAGTCTGTGTAACCACGGAGCTGTGAAGCAAGTAGGTCATGTTCCACAAAAGAGGCGCACAACCCAGTCTAGACTTGCTGCCCAAATTTACAAGGCATCACCAATCCTCAGAAACTACAGTTCTGTAGACGTACGTCCACACCGTCACCCCAACCCGCATTATCTCTTCTCTGACCCTAACTTGGTCAGGGGCAGCCGCGCGCCGCTCGCCCTCTGGCCTTTCTGGAGCCAGGCCTCTTGGTGCCCAAGGCTCTATGCCGCGGAGCCCGCGGCACAGCGGATCCGACCGGTCCCTCTGGGTCTCACTCCGGGTGCCCGGGAAAGAGCCGGCTCGGAGACTGAGGGAAGGAAAGCGGGTAAGAGACTCAATACCCATCCCCTTGTCTCTGTGCCGCCGCGGCCGGGAAGCCCGGGGCCCGGATACAGGCACCGCCACTAGTCGCCAGTCTGGGAAACCCGATGCCCGGTTTCGGTCACGGAAAAGAAAAGAGAGAACGAGGAGAACCAGGGGTAGGGTCCCTGCCGCCGCATATAGCCGTCCAGGTACCCCGACCCTAAACAGTCGCGGGCAGGCTGGCTTCTCACTCACCCACTCGCCACCAGCTGCGCGTTGGTCGCCGCCGCAGGCGCAGGGACCGCAACCGCAGCCCCGCCCCGCCCCGCCTCCGGCCACGCCCCCAGGCCGGGCCGGGCCAGTCGCTCGCATTCGACCCGGCATCCGCTTCACGCCGTGCCTGTTTCCCACTTTGTGGTCTTCTGGTTAAAGTTTTGTGGACTCTTTCCTCGTTCACTCTCGGCAAATAAAGTGAGAGCAAAGAAAGGGGAGAAAGGGCGGGAAAAACAAAATCACACCAAGGAAACACACGCCTCTTGCTCTCTCTAGACCCCGCCCCCGAGGGGAAGTAACCGGGCAGCAGGGGTGGCTGACGCATCAAGCGCCATCTTTTACTTGGGCGGAACAAGTGAATGCTTGAAACGGCTCCATTTCCTCGTGGGACACCGTAGGTAACGTCTTGGCGTTTTCTATTTGCGGTGACGTGAACGCACGAGGCCTATGAAAGAGGGCGTGGTCGACTTACTCCTTTAGTTAAGTGACGCGCTCCGTGGCAAAGTTGGCGCAAGGTGTTAACCGAGATAGTGCTGTTCCTTCTGGAGAAGGCTGCTGGGTCCCGAGAAAGCAGAGTTAGTGGTTGTGAATGGTTTTGTTTGTGCTTGGCAAGCAGTGGGCATTCAACAAATATATGGTGAATTAATTAACGTACTTACATTTTGCCTTATGACTTATTTGCCTTAAATACACTGTAACTTCACCTCAAGTGCGGTTAAGTAATTTCCTTTTCCCACAATACGTAATCGCCACAATTTTGTCTTCTCTATTTTCATCTAAACATTTTCTCAAGCATGATTTTCACACCTTTAAATGACAGTTTTTGTTACTTGCCCAAAATGAGTTGTTTGGGTTTTTTTTTTTTAACCTTTGGAAAGGTACTTTACCATTCTGTTTGATGTACTGTGAGACTTAAAACAAGACTTAAATCCACCTTTGGTCTGCAAGTGTATATTCAGGTTATTCACTACAGATGAATGGCACTTAACATTTTTTTATTTTTAAAAACCATTCAGCACATCTTTATCACTCACAGAGGAAGGAAAGGAAGAATAACTACACAAATGATTCCTTCAAAACTGTACACTTTTCCCACGGCTCTATGCTTATAACACCAAATAGCTACTATTTATCTGTTTCCTGCTGTTTGGTACTGTGCTCCTCAGTCTACGTAAAGAATATGCTTAATCTTCCTGACATTTAGGATATACTTATTGTCATCCCTATTTTACAGAGGATATAACTGAGGTCCAGAGAGATTATTTACCCACGAATACCTATCTGTCTGATTCAGGCTAGTTTTGTACTGTTCCAGAGTCCACTGAGTCCTGAAGACACCAGGCTGGTACTGAGTTGATAACAGCCTTTCTCAGATAACACCTGTAGGGGATAATCCTAATACCCTGTAGTTCAGAGTAAGATAATCCTAATACCCTGTAGTTCAGAGTAAGATTGGGACTCAAATGAATTGCCTCGGAGTGGACTACAGCACTAAGAATAGTTTTTCCTACTTCAAAATTTTACCTAGAGGCAAAATTTCATTTTTGTCTTCAACAGGTTTCTGGTTTTGTTCAACATCAACCCAGAACAACTATACTTTCTAAGAGAGAAATGGAACACCAAGGTCTAAATTATGTATGACTAGGAGAAAAAGATAAAGTGGCTCTGTGTGCATGATACTTTGTAGCTAGTGGATGTGAATATTTTCCCCCACATCTAATTGAACAATTATCTAGGCATTGTGTGACAGTAGCTTGTGTGTCTTTTCAGTGGATTGGATTAAAAAAAAATCAGAAAGGAAAAGGTAATTTAATTTAGTACTGGGTTCCATAGTACAGATAAGCTTGAAGATGTAAGAGGAGGACAAATCCTAGCACACATCCCTTCTTCAGGAAACCGAAGAGAAAATGGCACTATATAGTAATGTGATTCATATTAGTGATACCAAAGGATGGCTTGGACTGCTTTAACTCTTCTCCCCTCCAAACTCTATTAATTAGCCCAAATAAACCATCCCAAATAACTGTAGCATCTAAGTTAAAATAGGTTTTGCTATTGAAATATATCTTCAAGTGAGAGCCCTAATCCCCTATTTTCAACTAAAATGATACCTGTAAGACCTTATTTAGAAATTTTTGAGCTATCCACCTACCCACATATAACTAATGAGCAATCATACAAAAAGGCTCTGCAACTAGGAAAACAGACAAGGAAATGGTTAAGAGCTTGGGCTCTGGAATCAAAACTGGTTAAGTATCTTTGCCTGCAAGGCTGTGCAGTACTTAACTTCCCCTTGTGTAAGTTTCTTCAACTGCAAAATGGCAAGCAGGGTAATTTCTCATAGGGTTGTAGCGAGGCTCATCTGAGATCAAACAAGCTAAGAATTTAGAAGAGCTCATTCAAGAAGTAGTGGCTCTAATCTCAATTTTAGTAACTGCAGTGATAGCAGAAGCAATAGCAAATGACTTATGAACCTCCTAAACTATGTACCTATGTATAATTCCAATAAATATAATATCAGAACTCAGGGAACCTTGCTGCATTGCAAGTGTCAGTTATTGTCAGGAAGCCTTTCCCCCATCTTCTCTTTATTAATGTCAGAAATGTATTACGTGCTGCTTTGGAGCTGGACCTGAGGACTTCTTCATTACCTCCCATTTACCAAGATTGTGGAAAATTATATTTAACTGTGACTGGCATGTGAACAGTTGATTTTGGACATGGATGAGAAATATTACTATATAAACTGCAGTGAGTTTATTTTAAGTAATGAGATTTTATGTCGTTGTCTTAATCATTGCAGATTTATCAATATGCACTTTATGGTACATTGCCTTTTGGTTGAAATATGGATGAGCCAACACCCAACTCAGGTATTTCCAGTTGGAATGTTGGTTCCTGGATATATAAAGTTAGTTCTGTGAGCTAGTGTGAATAAATGGTTTAGAAAGCTCTAGTGGGCCAGTGCCTGACACTAACAGTCTATAGTTTTAATGATGCGCAGTGTAGGCAATGGTCCTGCAAGAGAACATCATTAGAATACAATATGTATTTCCTTTTATGTCCTCCTGGGATATGTGATTGTATAAACAGTAAGCCAATAAACTTTTCAAAGAGAGGAATCATCCCCCACCAGGTATTAACCTGTGTTCTTTCCATGTCGGTGTCCTTTACCTTGAAAGCTACAGTTGTGAGTGATCTAAGGCCCAAAATAAAGAGTCCCCAGGGGAAGAAATTCGTTGCAGCTTCATAAAACAAGAAAGAGAACAAGAAGTAGACAACCTATCATTTTCTTAAACCTTAGACAGGATCATTAGCTAATTTCTTACAGAGGAAGACAGATTTTGAAATTGTGCCTTGATAGGTTGGTTGGTTATGATTTGACAGAATTTAGATGCAGTCAGCAGTGCACCTCGATGGTTTTGGTGCTGTCGTTCTATATGCCTGAGTCATGATGGACCAATGGCAGATAAGTGGCAGTGCTCTCCATGACAATGCATACCTCAGAATAACTCACAAAGATTATTTCACAGGCCAGTCACTCCATACATTCACATGAAAGAGAAAGGGCCAAGTTTGTCAAGAAAATTTTGAAGAAGAAAAAGGGTAGATATCAAAACTTCCCAGGTGTCAAAACATTTTAAAACTAAGTGACCAGAGATATTAGTTTTGGTTTCATATTCCAGATCCACCTCAGAATATCTTCCTGAGCACATCTGCCTATGGTTACCCTTCTAACTTGTAACTCTCAGTAGTTTTTTGCATTTATATTTGTATGGTACTTTGTAAGCAGATTCTTTAGTTATTTCATGTGTGACTTCTGCCTCTCAATTTTGTCACAGGCTATTTGAGACCCAGGATAGCGTGCTTACAATTTCATCTTCTGACTCCTATGTTTTTAGCACATATCAAACAATTGGCAAATGCCAGGTGGCTGATTGAAGCTTCACTCCAACTACTAAGAATTATTATTCTTAGGACAGGCTTCTGTGGTACAAATTCTTCTTTTGAAAATAGCTTTTGTCTTTATTTAAGAGCTCAGTCACTCTGTTTAAAGATCAGGGTCACTCTGATTTAGAGTAGGTGAGTCACTTTGAGGGAGTTCATCTCTTTTTTGTCAGAGAGTTGTCATCTTTCCCATCTTCCTTCTCCACACTATTTCTTTAACCCAACAAAGAAATGTGAAACCACAACTAATATCTCTGGGCCAATCTCAGGTCACTTAGTTTTAAAATGTTTTGATACCTGGGAGGTTTTGATATCTACCCTTTTTCTTCTTCAAAATTTTCTTGACAAACTTGGCCCCTTCTCTTTCATGTGAATGTGTGGAGTGATTGGCCTGTAAAATATCACAAATAACCTTTGTAAGATTTTCATTGGCATTGCATTGAATTCATAAATCAATTTATGCCTTTTCATTTTTGAGCATGGTATATCTTTCTACTTACAATTTTTCTTATATTCATTAATTAGGTTTTATAATTTTCTCAGAAAGACACTTTGCATCTTTTGTGAGATTATCCCGTTATATTTTAATTGTGGTGTTATTGAAAATTGATTTATCTAAATAAAATTTTAAATTATTCATTGCTAGTGTTATGTTCATCTTGTATTTGGTAACCTTGTTAAATGTTCTTATAGCTTGTAAATAATTAAATACAGCAACAAAAACCCAATGAAACAAAGAAATGAGCCCCAAACAAAAAAGTAATAATCATTTCTCGCTCATGTTCTTCAGTTTCAGTAGCTGCCCATTTCCTATAGTGTCTGTGGTCCCCAGCGTGACTCTGAAGGCTCTCCACAATCTGGCTCTAGCTAACTTTTCAAGGCTTCATTCTTACTACCCTTTCTCCTTGTTCCTTGTAGATCCATGAGTGTTTACTACTCTGTAACAACTCACATAGTTCTCTCAGCCTGGAATACCCTTACCCTTCCTGTTCTGTGGAGGACATCTGCAGCTACATTTTGCCTCCTCTAGGAAGTCTTCCTAGATTTCCCATGTTGGAATCAATGTATCATCATTTTATTGTGTACCCTTAATCTCCACTATTAATGCAAAATGCCAACTTTGTATTTATACTTTACATTTTTAGGGAAAATAATGGTGACATAACATTGAAGTTAGAAGCTATTAGACATGGTTGCAGTATCACAATGTAGGATTTAAAGGCATCAGGTTTTAGGCTTGAATCAACCTAGGCTTAAATCTTGGTTCAACTGCTTTGTAACCTTGGAGGAATTATTTAACATCTTTTCGCAACAGTTTCCTCCTCTTGCAAATGGGATTGCTTTGAGGATTGAAGGAGAAGATCAGTGTAAAATGTTTACCATGATACCTGCCACATGGTCATTGTTCATTAACATTGGCTGTTTTTATCAGAGGGTAGCTGCTTAGTTTGTGTATGTTGAATAAACCTATTCTCATTTCCCACTTTACAGATAAAGATAATGAGAGGGCAAAGAAAAGATTTGCTCAAGGTCACACCTTTAGTTTGAGCAGTTCTGAAACTAACACTTGTGCAGCAGCAACCAGATGAGAGGTCTTTCTGCTTTATCAACAGGAGCATAAATCTGTCTCCTCACTAGACTGCTTCCTAAGGGCAAGGACTTTGTCTGAGTCACCTTTGTCTGCCCTTTGCCTCTAAGCATAGTGTCTTAAGTTAGAGTCTCAGTAAATGTTGAATGCAATTTAACTTAAATAAGTTCCCTTCAGAAACAAGAATAAATTAAGAAAATTCCTTTAAGGTGTGCATAGATTTGACTTTGCAGAATTTTACCAAGCTCTGAATATGGCACACAATCAGGTAACATTAATAAAGAAAAGCGTAATTTGAACATTATTGTATTTTAGGTGACACAAACAACAGGCCACTTAAGCATTAAGATTTTCAGATAGTAAACATTTTGTATACTGCCAAAAGGATTTGAAATTCAGACACATTATTTTTAACCTGTAATTGTGCCCATGACATTATCAGTTTAAAATTTGATTATGAAAAATTAGAAAGTATTACCTATATAGAAGTAATAGAATTTGATGAGTTGTTAACATGAAAGTTAATTAGGATTCTTTGTGAGAGCAAGCAAATGAGTCACAGGCAGTAAGTCTGTTTTCAAAAATGTAAAAAAGGGTGATTTGTGTCATTATTTTTCATCTTAAAATATGTAGAGAGCTATTCATCTTTTTAGTAGCTTGCTTGGGAAATTACAGAATGTATTTTTTTTGCCATAATTAAGATTTTGCAATTTTTCATATGTTATGAACATAGAAATGTGCATAAATAATTTAGTATAGAACAATAAACTAGATGGATAGATGAAAGGTAAGTTATTACTATCAAATCATAGTATTCTCTCAAAACTTATTTTCCTGCTCAGAAATGACTTGTTATTTGCTTGCCCATATTCCACATGTAGAGATATAAAAGAGAAATAGTGCTTGAACATTGCTGATCACATCTCAGGACTATCACTTGCTTTTACCAAAGAGTGCTTTAAGAAAAGAATGAAAATCCTGCATGGGAAATGACATAGGATCTACTTCTACAGCATTTTTTCCACTAATGAACTCTATATTATAAATCAGGAGATGTGCACATTTCTTTCCTGAACACCAGGGAAAAAGAAAAACATGTCCCTTTGATGAATAGCAAATACCTAATACCCTTTTAGTTTTGTTATACCAAGATCCAATTATCTCTCTCATTTCTTAACAGTTTTTACAAACTGCTTGTATATTCAAGTAGAATTAAAGAAAAAAATCCAAATGAATAAAAAGAAAAAACAAGTAAAGTTGCAGGCCAGATGCCTTTAAATGCCTAAATAACATCATTGTGAAAAAACACCATAAAAAGTACAGTTCAAATTCATACTTGGTCTTGGGCAGCTTGTATAGTGTCCAGCTCAGTCTGCCAAGTGCTTGTTAAAATTAATTATTATACAGCAGCTTTCACTCTCTAAGTAGAACTCACAGAAAATATGCTTGGAGTGGAGAAATGCAAATTAGGTTATGAGGTAATTTAATACTCTAGGGACAGATTTTTTTTCACATTACTTTACTTGGGAAAGGTTCATTATTATTTATAAAGCAGAACAAGCCCCAAAGCCAATCCATTTCTAACTTCATTGTCACTTTCTGCATCCCAAACACCACTACATTCCCAAATGAGTAGGCTAATTCTTTCCTTATAGAGCCAAAAAAACTTGCCTGGGGCATTACTAACTTAGGTGACAGCACTTTATTCAAAACAATTTTTTTTCCTCCAGGAAAAGTGTTCAAACACCTTATTTGTCTGAAGCTCTAACTCTGGGGGAATAGAATTAGGGTTGTATCTAATCACTATACTACTAAATATTGTTTCTTTGAACACTTTGGTTTTACAATAATGGGGGCTATTGAAATACTTTAGTGCGAGCTTAGAGGACAATTATTGTTCTATGTATCATTTTACATGTTTAAGTAGTACTCCTGAAAATGTTATTTTTCAACTGAATTTCGTCAGCTAGATGATTAAATAGTACATTTAATATATTTTGTAGTACTGTATTTTGCAATTAATCTAAATACTGTTATCTAATTGTTTTAAGTGCAAAAATTATAAAAGTGTGTTTAGAACCAAACTAACAATAACAAGAAGAAAACATTATTCACTCCCCTTCCCCACCCCACCCCCACATCCTAACTCTAAACTAATATAAGGCAGAATGGTTTCTCTGAAGTGACTAGTTTAACTTTTGTGAGATGAACTTGTGTTGTTTGTAGGGTTCTGAGGTTAGCATTAGAAACAGTGGGTTGAAGATAGTTTTTCTATCTCAGCATAAGAACTTCTTGTCAGTTATAGCTGCATCAGGATGACAGTAGTGGTGAGTTCCTGTGGGTAAGTGGTCAAGGTTGGGCTAGATGTGCCAAAGAGGCTGTCCAGGTATTAGAGATGCCATTGCAGTCCTGAGAATTGAGACAAATGAGGGGAAGCGTGTGTTCCCTCTTTTCATCACTAGGGCCCAAAAAAGCATTTACAAAGTGAGACCTCTTTGAAACTGTAGAACAAAAACGGAAGCTTACAATTCCTCTCCTGATTCTGGCCAACCCATGCACAGAAACTGTATGTGAAAGCTGTCAAAGAGAAAAGCTTCCAGAAATGACATAAAGTTTTAAATTAGAAAAGAATAAAATAAAGAAGTGAGACTTTTTAAAATTGTGAGTTTCAATCCAACTCTTACTTCTGTGTATTACTTTTGTTTTAAGGAAGGACTAAGATGACGAGGACAAACTAATTTTGCAAGGTTATTCACTTTTTGATTAATAGGGATGATGGGGCATATTCTCCCCACCCTCTCACCCCCATTAGAAAATCAGTATAATCAGGGAGGTTCTAAAAATATCTTTTTCTACAGAAAAGTTTCTGTAGAAGAATTTTTTGTAAAAAGTTTTAATTTGTATGATACCCAAGACCCATTTTAAGTTTTACTTCCTCTGAAGGTTTTCTGGACGTTTTCCTTTTCTGATCTAGAGCATTTTTCTTTGGCATTTATTCAACATTATTCTGCACTATTGAAATTTATCTTTTTTATCCATATGTGTTCTGTCTCTCCCTAGATCACATTCAGGTTAGGTTCTGAGGGAGGTAGGTACAAAGTCAAAGCTGGGACCTTTAATATAACTTATAAACCATGAGTTCTCTTCCTTCCCCACCCCCACCCAACCAATGCAGAACACCATGTCTAGCACATAGATGCTCATAAATACTCATTGTAGCTGGTTTAAAAGTATTACTGTAGTACCGGACACAGGGTTTTCTACATAGCAGATAATCAAATAAATATATTTTAAGTTTAATTTAACTTTATTACTAGATAATACATTTTCATGTTAAGAAATCTAAATGATATTAAAATGAATATATTGGGAAGTCTAGCTCTCACCCCAGTCTTCATTCATTCTATACCTCCTAACCTTTCTAGGAAATCACTTTCTTCTATTCAATTTTTGTGCCTCTCTAGTATCTCTTAATGTAATTGCAAGCAAATATAAATATGTATTCATATCACTTTCCTTTCTTAGACAGAAAAGTTTCACATTCTGCAGCCAGTTTTGTATTTTTTTCACTCAGCCATCTGTCTTCCTTGTATGTCAATGCATAGAAGATCTTTTCATTCTTTTTAAGGGCTGCAGAATATTCCATTCTGTGGCCGGAACAAAATTGTAGGACCAGTCCCCTTTACATAGACATGTGAGTTGCTTACAGGTTGTTGCTATTACAAACAATTCTGTAATGAATGATATGATTCATACCATATTTTCTGAGTGTGCAGTTATATCCTTAAGATAAACCCCTGGGATAAGATTGCTAAGATAAATGTATTTGTAATTTTTAAAGATATTCCCAAATTTTCCTCCATAGTTGTATCATTTTCACTTCCCCTAGTAGTATATGAAGAGTCCAGATTTTTCTACAAATTTGCCAACCAAATGTTTAATCAAACTTTTGGATGTTTGCAAATTTGATAGATGAGAAATTATAACTTAGTTTGATATTATTTTTGCATTGCTTATAGTATGACTATAATTGAAATATTTTCATATGTTTAAGAATCATTTGCATTTTCCTTTTTTCCCATTTTATATTTTGCCCATTTTTTTTTCTTTTGGATCGTTGGTCTCTTTTTTTAAAATTATTTTCAGGAACTTACTACATATTAAGGAGATTAGCCCTTTGTCTATACAATGAGCAATAATTTTCAGTATTTTGCTTTCTTTTAATTTTTTTTTAGTATTATTTTTATGTAGTTGAATTGGTTAATTTTTTTTTTTTTTGCTTTATGACTTCTGAATTATGAGTCATAATTGGACAGGCCTTTTCTACTCCAAGGTTTTAAAAAATCCTCCATATTCCTTATAATTCTTTTATGTTTGATTTTAATTCTTTGATCCATTTGGAGTTTATCCTGGTGTATAGTGTGAAGCGGGGAATTCAACTTCATCTTTTTTTCTCAAAAAGTCACCCAGTAGTAATCTGTAAATATGGATTGATTGTAAATAGCTGTGACCATATTAATATTCAAATGAGTAGATCGATTTGGTTAATTTAGAGAGACAAGTGATCTAATTGGCAAAATGAGAAACAAACCAACAAACAAAGCACAAAACCAACAAAAAATCAAATTAACAGATTCTTTGTATTTATCCTTAACCTCTATTTGATCTTCATGAAATTGTTTTTTAAAAAGAGTCTGTTAAATCTCGGTCATAACTATGATATGCCTGGCATTGCACTAGGTGCTTTACGTGTGTTACCTCTAATTTACCCAGTTCCATGTCTGGTGGATTTTATTAACCTCATCATACCCCTGAGAATCTGAGCCTCAGAGAAGTGAAGTGATTTGCGTAGATCTCATTACTAGAATATGTTGGTCAGAGTTTTGCATCTAGTAAGAGGTTACAAAGTCAAAGGTCTTTATATTTTCAGACAGTGAGCTACATTGTCTGAGATATATGCAAAGGAAATAAGTACAACTGTTAGAAAAATGATATATAATTACTTAGACACATGCAAAACCACAATCAGTCTTGCTTCTGCTTACCAATGCTATTGCATTCATGTAGTTATATTGTAAACAAAAATGTCCATTTACAAAGGGCACTACATTTTCTTACAAAAATTAATTTACTTATTCAGACAAGTACAGGCATACCTTGTTTAATTGCTGTTTGGTTTATTGCGCCTCAAAGATGTTGCATTTTTTTTTTCAAATTGAAGGTAAGACCCTCCATCAGCAAAAGTGACTCCACTAGGAAAAAAAACATGGTTAGCATGTTTTAGCAATAAAGTATTTTTAAATTAAGGTATGTACATTTTTTTTTTTTTAGACATAATGCTATTGTACACTTAATAAACTACAGTGTATTGAAAGCTATTTAAATTAAGGTATGTACATTGTTTTTTTTTTTTTTAGACATAATGCTATTTCACACTTAATAAACTACAGTGTATTGAAAGCATAACTTTTATATATACTAGGAAACCAAAAAATTCATGAGACCTTTTTGAGATAGTAGTGCTGGTCTAGAACCAAACCCACAATATTTCTTAGGTGCGCCTGTAAAGAGCAATAGTATTTGAGCTTTTATATATCTTTTAGGCCTTCTGCTCAATTTTGGGGTTGGTTTACTTGATACTACTTCATTAAAACTGAAGATCTAATCTATACAAAAGTGAAATAATTTTTTCATCACCATGAGTGGGTGATCTACGTCATACATTGACTGACTTGAAGGTGACTATAAAATAAAATAATATTAATACTGACCAGATAACTTGTTTTATTATACTTAAAGTATAAAGGAGTACAAAAGAAATTATGTGGCAGATGCTCACAAATAATGTAGTTTTTAGACTTAAGTTCAAAGAATGGTATTTATTGGAATTTCTTTAGGGTGTCTTGACATAAAAGAAAGACTTTTTGTGTCTTTGTTTCAGTGTGTTATTTGATTCTTTCTTTGATGGTTGAATTGTTCATGCATTTCCGTAGTGTGTAAAACTATACTTTAGCATAAGCCTAAATAAAACTGCATGTTTTCAAAATTATCTGTTAATTTTCAAAGTCTCTGGAGCCTCCCATTAGGCTTTGGTAGGCCAAGGATGAGGGCACCTGTGGCAGTGAACACACAGCCACACTTGGGAGGAGGGCAGAGGTCTTAGCCAGGCCTAGTGTGAGAGGAATCCAGTGGGGAACCTAACCAAGTAGCCAAGAGAATGAAAGTAAGACCTTGAGTAAGATACAGACACTGCTCTTCAAGACGGCAGGTTCTTTCAAATGTTTTAGGAAGTTAAATCTTAGAACAGCATGCTTTTGCAGAGTCTAGTCTATAGGTGTGGAGCCAGTCACTTCTGCTTGAAGTTGATGTGGGATTGTTTAAATTTATATCAATAGCATCCTTTGGCCAGTAGCTTTTTCCCATATCAACATTATGTTTTTGAGATATATCGGATAATTCTCTATATTTTTTTGGAGGGGGAGTGGTAGATAGAAGGAGAATACAAGTAGAAAAATTATGTATGACCTGATACAGATCAAGTTTGGAAGAGGGAAGGGAATGGGATGCAGAGGGCGAGGGTAGAGCTTTAAATTGAGGTAGGTGGTGGTATTATTCTCTACTTTTCTGTATATTTGAAATATTTTATATCTTAATTTTATTTATAATGTGGTAAAATACACATAACATAAAATTTACTTGTCATCTTAACCATTTTTAAGGGTACAGTCGAGTACAGTTAAGTATAATCACAGTCTCCAGAACTTCTGTATCTTGTGAAACTGAAACTCTGTACCTGTTAAACAACTCCCTATTTCCTTCTTCCTAGCCCCTGGCAACCAACATTCTACTGTTTCTTTTAATTTGATAACTCTAGATACCTCGTATAAATGGAATCATACAGTATTTGTCTTTTTATGATTGGCTTATATTACTTAGCATAATGTCCTCAAGGTTCATGCATGTTGTAGCATGTGTCAGAATTTCCTTTTTTAAGGCTGAATAATATTCCACTGTATGAATAAACCACATTTTGTTTATCCATTTATCTACCTATGGACACTTGGATTCCTTTCACCTTTTGGCTATTGTGAATAAAGCTACAATGAACATAGGTATACAGATATCTCTTCAAGAGCCTGCTTTCAATTTTCTTGGGTATATACCCAGATATGGAATTGCTGGATCATATGGTAATTATATTTTCAATTTTTTTTGAGGAACTTCCCTACTATTTTCAGTTGGGGTTGTATCATTGTCCACTCTCACCAATAGTGCACAGGGTTCCAATTTCTCTACACTTTTGCCAACACTTGTTATTTTCAGTTTTGATTTTTTTTTGAATAGTAGCCATCTTGATGGGCATGAGGCGATATCATTGTAGTTTCGGTGTGCATTTCCCTGATGATTACATATATTTTCTGAAAAGATTCTACCTTGTGGATTAGGGTAGGGAAGATGAGTGGGACTTAGCCATTGTTGTGGAAGGGGTGGAAGAGACATGGGCCCAGTCATGCAGGGAGAGAGGAAAGAGGCTGAACCCTTCCATGTACCCAGCAGGTACAGAGGCTGCTATGAGTGATCAGAGTGAGCCTAGTGAGCAAAGAGAGGGCCCAGAGACTGGAGGGGCCTGAGATAAAAGAGGAATCATGGTGCAGATGTGGGAAAGACAAAGGAGGCACCACAAATTCCTAGTAATTAGTTATATTTTCAGCAAAATTGAATTCAAAGACATTACTTTGAATGTTACCTTACTGGTAACTACCAGTAGCAATTAGGCTCCTTTCACAAGTCAGAAACCAGTTATCATCTACTCTGGAGTGTTTGGAGCCAGCAGATTTGTATGATGATTGATTTAATGAAATAGTTTAAAGGATGAAAAAGTTCAAGTGAGTACTCATACCCTCTCTGTCAGAGGGGTGTGTGCAAGGGGCAGCTGGAGCAATTATTTGTCCCTGGCACACACTCTGTCTCTTGGTGTTCCTCCGGGGAGGCATACTATAACTATCACTTGCCACCCAGAGACAAAAGAAATGCCTCGAATTTACTAAAAGATGAGTTACTTTTCAGTTGGGGGAAATGTGGGCTTCTTGATGAGCAGTGTCTCTAAAGGTGTATTTAGGAGTCGTGTGAGTTTTATAGGGCTGCTGTAACAAATTATCACAAACTGGATAGATTAAAATAACAGTGACTTATTCACTCACAGTTCTGGAGGCCAGAAGCCCCAAATCAAGGCTTTGGCAAGGCTGTTCTACCTCTGGAAGCTCTGTGGAAGAATCCTATCTTGCTTCTTCCAGCTTCTGGTTGCTATAGGCATTTCTTGGCTGCTTTTGCTGTGACCACATCACTCCAATGTCTGCCACTCGACTTTTGCATGTCCCCTCTTTTATCTTTTATAAGGATATTTGTCATTGAATTTAGGTCCACATGAGTAATCCAAGATAATCTCACCTCCAGATCTTTATTCACATCTGCAAAGACTCCCTATTTTTTTTTCCAAATAATGTTCATAGTTCCCAGGGATTTGGACATGGATATATTTTTGCGGTTTGGGCATTATTCATGAGTAGTACAAAACTTCTTGGGGATTACCAAGAAGCCCTTACCCACTGATGTGAATCTATTCACTCTGAGAGTGGGAAAAGAAATGGGGGCTTCCATGTCTTTGCTTCCATTTTGAATGGTTCCCAGGGACATAAGTCCTCTTCTGCTCCATCCTTTCTTATCACCCCTGATCAGAGTCCCATTCACTGAATCCTCATGTCCTGTGTTGGAGCAGGAAGAGGGTAATATTTATTGAGCATCTTCTGGGCTTCAGTAATTTGGGTAACCTGAGATAGAGGAATATAGCATCCATACTCCTAAACTATCCTATTGGAATCTGCTTACTGAAAGAAGTCATTTCCAGTTATGGATGTCTTCAAAATAGTGCAGTTTTGGGACCAGTTATGTGTATTAGTACAGCAAGTCTACAATTTTAGAGAAACTATTTCACATCAATAGAAACATCATTATACAACACAAGATCAATATTTCTGATTTTCATGCTTAGTGTTATTCTTTGATAAATACCAGAAATTGTCATGTATATAAAGATATGTTCTATTCTGATAATGCTTGCCAACAGATAATGACTTGGGAGACCATCAAGATCAATGTTCCTAGGGTCAACATTTACCCGTTAGCCAATGTACTATTAAAGCCAGTAGTACAGCTTACCCAAAGGGAGAGTAAATTCCCCCCTTTTTTTTCCAACAAATAATTTATTGTAAGAAGTCTTATATCTATGGCATTTATTTTGTAAAATTCTTTTTAAATTGAAGAATAGAGCACATACAGAAGAATGCTCAGGTCATAGGTGCATAGCACAGTAAATTATCAAACATTGACCTGTGTAATCACTGTCCAGGTCAAGAACAAGGACACTGCCAGCCTGCCCCTCCCCAGGAGGGACCTTGGAGCCCGTTCTCTATCATTCTCCGCTCCCTTCTCGGCAAAAGTAGTCACTATCTTGACTGCTAACAGAATTAGTTTTGCCTACTTTGGAATTTTATGATGTATATATTCTTTAATCCTTTTTTAAGCAAAGCATCTGAAAACTATTCTTTTCATGACATTCCATCTCAGAAGTAGAATAATTGTTTCTTTGTATGTAACTCTCTGTGGGGAAGATAAATAGCTAACCCCATAAATCATTATCATAAAAACTTACTTATAATTTACATGAGAAGTCAGATGAAGAGCAACATCATGACCTTGTGATCCAACACATGCACACAAATGGAGTTATTAAAAATAAAGATAAATGAGCATTGGGATATTCAATTATGAATTATCTGGCTCTCTTTGCTCTTGTCTTTCTCTCTTGATAGTAAGATGATGCTAACTTTTGGGACATAGTAGCATTATTTTGATTATTTTTAATTTTTTTTTCTTTCTACCAGCTTGGTCTCTTGTTCAAATGCATTTTCCTTAACAAATTGTTTTAGTATTTAAAGAAGAAATGACTTCAAAGCCAATAATATATAGATAGGCTTGTATTTGAAGACATACTTCTAAAATTATGATTGACCCTAATTCCCATGAACACATGTGAGCATTATAGTTACTCAATTCTAAGGGGAAATCAGGTGTGAGATGCAGCAAAGGTTAAAGAAAGACTACATTGAATGTATAGTCAGGTGTAAAGTACAATTCAGTTGCAGGAAGTGTAGTGGGTGGAGGGAATGTGCATCTTAGAATTCAGGAATCATATTCATGTCATTTGCTGATATCAGCAGATGATATTGGCTAGAAGTGGTTTGATGTTGATAGAATTTACTCTAAAAAGAAAAGTCACTTCGTAAATTTATATTGCTGTCCATCATTGGTTGCTGGAGGTAGGAACAAGCTACTTTTTAGAGTTAATGGGGACATTTGTGTATCATATCATTTTAGGGGTTCTACAAAAACTCCACTTGTCTTCAGATATTTGTTTCATTATCTCCCCTTTCTTCCTACCACCTTAACAACCTCACCACTGAGTTAGTCTTTGAGTACTGTTCTTATAAGGTGCCTGGGAAAGGTAACTGCCTCCTGGGTTTCTCCTCTAGCTTTCTCTTAGTTCATTTGCATGGCCTAGTTGTATATGTTGGCTAATTGTCGCTATTAGAAGCATGGATTCCGACCTTGAGGTAATGAACTGCAGGACAGATACCTCTTAATCTCCCAACTAAAATCTCAGTTTACAGAGAATAGAAAACTCCCTCTAAGGCCTGTGAGTGCTTGATTAACACAGAGGGAATTTCCTCAGAGTGCAGAAGAGGAAGCTCAGTGGCTGGCTTAAAAAGCTACTTCTTCACCTTGTATGTCTCAATTTGAGTACTACCTCTTTTGCATGAACTTTAAGGAGTGGTCAGTAAAAATCACTTATTTCAAGCCGTTTCACTTTGACTTACTTACCAATAAATGGATGTATTGAATGTAGTGTCATTTGCCATATCCTTGTAAAAATCTGAGCTGTTACTTTCTTAAAATCAGTGTTAGTTTTTGAAATGTAACTAATGTTAAAGGAAGATTTTATATCACTTCTATAAATAGAAAACCACTATCACTTCCCATAAATAAAAGATATATATTAAATAAATACATACTTTTAGAACCATCTCCCACTTTGGGGAATGGTTTGGAAGAGTGAATTTGGGATTTGGAATCAGAGGACCAGAGTTCCCATTTCAGCTCTGCTGCTTAAAAGCTCTCTGCTTTGGGAAAAATCACTTAACTTCTCTGAGTCCCAGTCTCCTCAGCAGTACAACAATAAGGGAAATGATGACAATGCCCACCACAAAGGGTTATCATGGAGATTAGAAACAACACTTAAAATACCTGGCACATTTTAAGTGTAGGGACTCAGAGGTTGACAACTATTTTCTAGAATGCTATCCTTAACATTAGTGTAGCAACTTGTTTACATTTGCTTCTCTTTTGAAGCTTTGCCTCTCTTTTCTTTTTTTCTTTCTCCCTCTTCATCTCTCCCTCTTTCTCATTCCTCTCTCCTCTTCCCTCCCCCTCCATCCCTCCACTTCTCCCTTCTAAATGTCATTGGATAAATTGATGGGTGGGTCCTTTTACTTTTAAGCCTAAAGTTAAGCAAGTGTGGCTAATGTAGTTCACAAGTGCAAATGCTTTTTCATCAGTAGTGGTGCATGGATCCCTTTACCAAGAAGGGTTGTGATAACAAAGCTGTGATTGAGTAAGCTGTTTGTTTGCTTCAAGCTGGGAGAGAAGAAGGCTAGTCCTGCATATTTGACAACATTTAGCTCCTGCCTCCCCTTCACCAAGCCCTTTTAGCTTGCCAGAATCTGCATCTTGCAAGGTACCTCCAGTTTAATATGGACTTGTTCCTCAAAAGAGCACTGTCCCTACTCCCCACCCCCGCTGCCCAAAGTCACATCAAGTAAATTTCAAGTAAATCATACTCATTAAGTCTATTTTCTTTCCTAAAAGTTTCATAAAAGGAAGCCCTCTCAGGCTTTTCTGATTCTATCACCTTTTTCTCACTCCCCACAAAGAACCCACCTTCCAGTTCAACAGATTCTTCTTGTTAAAATAGAGAAGAGCTGCTCATGTAATTAGGGCTGCTGTTCTGTTACTTTCCTTGCTCTGTGATGTGTCACAGGTACATGCCCAAGGAGTCTGGGGTGAAGGAGAGCTATGTGAGGCCTGTGTTTCAGTTAGTGTTGAAGTCTCCATGGCAGCTTGCCAAATGCTCATTTATTAGACTCTGCAAATAGTTTTGGCAATGAGAAATGCTACCAGTAGTGACACAGTGGAAAATCATGGGGCATAAAAGTCTGTCTATGACACTTCCCCTTTTTCTAGCTCATACTCTGGGACGAACCAATAAACAATTAAAACGAGCAAAATTATTCTGAGATATAAGGCTCTGTCCTAGTAGCAAAAGAATACTGTGGAAAGAGACTTGATAAAGAATATTTGGGAGAATTTAAGTTTTAAATGACATTTTGATACCAATGGAGTTTAAAAGCTGACAACAACATTTCTAATATTTGTCGATTACCATTTAATATGATAGGTTAAGTGTTGCTTCAGGGAGCTTGGAATTGTTCAGTTCCAAGAAGTGAGGAGGATGCTCATTATTTCTCTTATTACTTCTCTTTAGAATTTGTATTGCTCTTATCACACACAAACTGCTCTTTAGTAATTTTTATTACTAACAAACCCGTAATCTGATTGGCTTCTCTTGAATAGAGGGTATTGTGAAGTCACTTAGGATATAGATATGGTGCTGATGGGATCAATTAAAATGAAATGTAGCCCAAGGAAAGGTGCTTTGTGAAGCATTACAATGTGACAAAGATGAGTTTAGAAATAATCACTTATTTTATGACCACATTTCACAATCTTGTTCACGCAGATACTTGGTGATGTAGCCGCCAGCCCCCGAAAGACACACGGACCACCAGAAATCAGTGAGTTATAGGAAACACGATCTTTATTCAGCCAGCTGGGTCTGCCAGGGATACGCAGACCCCAAATTAAGCAGCCCCGAAATGTAGAGGTACAGGGTTTTTAAGCCCTAAATCCCATTCTTCATTCTGTCTTAAACACAAAGGTCTATTTTTCTCCTATTCACTACCTGTCAACCCACAGGTTGGTTGTGCAAGCAGGGGTACAGAAGCAGAAAGCTTATTGTTAGAATGTTATGTTCCCATGGGCGATAGCCTATGTTCCTATGGGCGATAGCCAAGCAGTAATTTTCCAGCCAGCACAGTGACAATCACATTCTGGACCAACATAAAGGATGAGATAGAGGAAGACAAATTGGCAAACATTATGATTTAAAAGGAATTGATGTTTATCAATGAGCATGTCATCATTTCAAAGGGCTTTCAAGAAAAGGCATATAGACAAGAAAGGGAACTATTAATTGAAATAGCATCATCTGAAAGCTTTTACAGTCTCCTTTCTACTTTACTTTCCATTCTCTTATTTCCCTTCCTATTAAAAATTACAGCACCTCCGCACAATAGCATTTGAAAATGACAAAAAAACAAAACAAAACAAAAACCCAGCTTTGACTAAAGGCCAAGGTTAATTGGATATGTGAGAATCTACTGTTATTTCTTACTGAATTGGGTGGCTGAGCTGTACAGTTTTGTGGTGTTATTTGGAAATCTGAATTTAATGATTGTATTAGAACTTTCTAATATAATGAGAGGTTTAAATAACTCAGTACTAGAATTTTCCTCCTTAACTTCAGCTTTCGTCCAAAATCTCCCTCAGTCAAACTCTTTCAAGGGCTGCCTTCCTTCTGCGGAATCCCCAACCTCTGCCTGACTTCAAAGATTAAACCTCCTTGCACCCCCTCTGTCGTACTCCTCATTCCTTGTCAGTCTGTTCTCTAATCTATCCCAAGCTGCATCTTCTGCTCCCTCTGTTCCTTTTATTACCTTCTCTCCCCACTTTCACTCCATCAGCACATTTCCCAGATTCGACTTTCCTTTGACTCTCTCTGCCTCTCCGAGTTCTGTTTCTTCTAGGGGATCCAAATTACTCCATTTTTTGCTGAGCTCTCATTCCTCTGAAATACAATTTTTAAAGCTATGTTACTAAATAGAAATAAAATACAAGCCATGTATGTAGTTTTACATTTTATAGAAACAGGTATAATGAATTTTAATGTTTTATTTATTCTAATATTTCAAAAATATTTTCATTTCTACATATAATCAATTTAAAATTATTGCTGACTATTTTCATCTTTTTCTAAACCTTAGAAAACTGGTTTTTATTTTATTCTTATAGCACATCTCACTTCGAACTAATCACATTTCAAGTGCTCAGTGTTGCTAGCGACTACTGTATTGAATGATGTAGATTTAAAATCTGTACTTCTTCCTCTAGCTCTCAATCATGTACTTTCTTATTTCATATCTTTTCACTTGGACTAAATTGCAAACAACTCCTTGAAGTTGGAGGCCACATTTTATACTTCTTTTGTCTTCTGTTAATTAACTATCATTGGATTGGTAATATTATTCTTATTGGTGACCTCTGTTTAAGTATATTACTTAAGCACACTTACTCCCACTACAATATTCTCATGCTGGAAATTTCCCTCCTCTTCCTCATACTTACATTATGATTCAATTATCATGTTACGTGTGTTGGGTTAGCTTTGAACCTTTGGGGCTATGTTGGATGGGATTCTAAGAAGTAGATGTGCATTATTTGCAGTTCTTTTGCACTAGAGAGCAGCATATTCACAGAATACTCATCATTCAGACAACTCAGGCAAAATAGGATTTATAGCTGAAATAAATGGAATAATTACCTTCATCGTTCCTTTTTGCTTTCCTACCAGAGGCTGGCCAAAAGACTCACAGGCGTCTCCTGGTCACAGGACCCAATTATGAAGCAGAGGCTCTTCAATTTGATTATATAATGGCAAAGACAAGAGTTTTACAAGCTGAAACCAAATCATGGGGATAGAAATAGCTCATAGGATTTTAGGGAGGGAAGGTTGTGTGGAAAAGATGGAAACTCTAGAGAGTACAGAGACAGAAGGAGGACCTGAAGTACAGGACAGAATGAGGAGGGTTCCAGTCTCTGTTAGGGGTGCTAACATGGGAGGAAGCAGGAGGAGAATACCTATTTCACAGTTTTATGAACAACGTAGTGATGTTTACAATTTTTAGCTCTCTTCAGTTTAATTTAAGGCAAAGGTCTCAAAGTCAGAATACTGGAATTATAATTCTAAAACTGTGCCAATAAACAATAAATCAAAGTTTATGATTTTTCTCATCATATAAAATTGTCACATTAAAGTTACAGACGTTATCTCCATACAGTCTAATGTTTAACACATCTTACTGTCTTTATTAAGAATCTCTCCATTGGTCCCTAAATGACACATTTATTTAATTTTAAAGTGTTTTTTCTGTTTCTTATTGGTAATGTTAATCTTAGTTCTCTGTTAAATTTTTCCCTATGTGATAGCAAGTTCATCTGCTACTGAATAGAATTGCTTAGCTTAACTTGGCTTAATTTTACATTAAAAAAATTTCCACATTTTAAAACTTTGTTACCTTTACATGTTAATAGCATTTTGACAACAGGGTCTTTTTATTATTATTAAATTTATTGGGGTGACATTGGTTACTAACATTATATAAGGTTCAGGTATACAATTCTGTAATGTATCATTTGTATATTGCATTGTAGGCCCACCACCCAAAGTCTAGTCTCCCTTCATTACCATATATTTGACCCCCTTTACCCTCCGCATTCTCCTCCCACCCCCCTCCCCTCTGGTAACCACCATACTGTTGTCTATGTCTATGAGATTGTTTTTGTTTGTTTGTTTGTTGCTTTCTGCTTCATATCCCACACATGAGTGAAATCATATGCTTCTTGTCCTTTTCTATTTACTTATTTTGCTGGTGAAAATGTAACTTGGGACAACAGGGTCTTAATGTCCCAGCCAGTTCAATGAAAGCAAAGGTATACAAATCCGTACCCACATTGCTTCAA
The DNA here is from genome assembly GCF_000325575.1 of Pteropus alecto. Taxonomy (NCBI): domain Eukaryota; kingdom Metazoa; phylum Chordata; class Mammalia; order Chiroptera; family Pteropodidae; genus Pteropus; species Pteropus alecto. Next base: position 3,804,498 of record NW_006436810.1, on the reverse strand, counting down.
ATGAGAGAGGCTTGGGAGTTTCCGGAGACTGAAGTGTGACAATTCTGTCAAACTTCTGCCGCTGACATTTTTCCCTCTGGCCCGTGCATGCTGCCCATCCCTGGCAACTCTCAGAACCTGAGCAAAGGCCTGGACGTGTGATGTGCATGCTGACTTCTGAAGGGCCTGAGAATTCTCCCTGTCTCAACATGTACTTGCCACTAGCTAGCTGATGCCTAACATTCTAAAACAAAAGCAGCTCTCCTTTCGCTTACATTTTGTCAATGGAAATGGAAATGCCCACAGGGGATAGATTTTGCTTCTTAGTAATTCATGCCAGTGTTTGGCAAAGTGTAGTCTGCAGATTGGGTCAGTTCATGATGCTTCTTTTTTCCTATGTCATGTTTGCTGTGATTTTATTTCTTGGAATGAAATTTTAATTCTTCGAAAGCCAATAATAAAAAATTAGGACTTGTATTTTATATGTCTTTGATTTACAAATTTCATTTTCTGATAATTCATTCTTATTGCATTTTGCAAAAGTACTGGTCTTCAGTGGGTCCTTTGTCATAGTTTGAGAAACACTAATTTTATTCCTTAGTGTATAGAGTAGGGAAGAAATTTTTTTCCCCCCTCGGAGTAGATTTTGATAGGGGAAAGGAAACACAGAGTCTTGGACACCAGAGGGAATAAAACAGGGCAGTAATTGTTTGAATGAAAAACATGGCTGCCCTCATTAGTTTGCCTGAGGCTAGCCCCTGCATCTATTAACAGATTTACCATTCTACAAGCTTTTATTGAATGTAAAGTGTATTTTGTGTTCAATGCATTGGTGTTGAAAGGGATAAGAATAATCCTTATTTTCCAGGAAGAAAAATGGTTTGGTGAATTGTCTTCGCCACAGAATTTTAAAGTATAATCTGTGTTAATCTTTTAAGCCATTTTATTTCCTCTGAGGTGGTAGGAAATAAGACCACTGAAGATACACAGTTTAAGCAAGTACAAGCTTATTTCAATAGTAGAAATGAGGGATCTACAAAGAGTGTTCTGCTCTTAATTTGCCATTACAAAAGAGTAAATGGTAATTGAAGCCATTAGATTTCATATTATAAATTATATCATCAGTACTTCAAATAATAGGTATATATTGGTCACCTCCTTTGGGGACTCCACATGCTGCTGAGGCTGTTCGACATTCCAGATATTTTGAAATCAAGTTCTCTTCTGATCTACCTCATACTGTCTTTAGTAGAGAAAGATTCCTTAGTATATGAAAGGACAAGCAGTACTCTAAGAGAAATCAGGGAGACTAATGCTCTAAAATCTAATTAACTCATGTAAATTAATCCCTAAACTTGAAGTAATGAATTTTGCAATATCTTTGGGAAATGAGTCATCACACTTGAAATATAAAGAGTGTAGAACTGTATATGATAAAATACTAAAATGAAAGGTGGAAGAATTTAGGATCCCAGAATAGTATAGAGAAGAATGCCAGAGGTCTATCTGGCTTGAAGAATCTTTGAAGATTTTATCGACTTTGTGATGCCTGGTGACAGTGCAGAGCAAGCTACACTTTATCTTAAACTTGAACCAAAGTATCTTATGCAGAAATCTTCCTGACAATTTCACACATTATCTTCCCCAGTCTCCTTAAAGTTCTATCCTCGCTCATCAACAGTATTACATTCTGTCTCCTATAATAAAGTCTTCAAGAAAGTTTGGCTTGGGGATGGTAGGAATCTTTGTCTCTGTGCTGTATTTTATGATATATGTACCACCAGTGTATTTATTAGGCTTTGAATATCTCTAACTATTCCAGTTTTTTAGGTGCCTCATATTTTAAGATTAACATTGAATCTGAGGACCCAAAAACTAAAAAATAGGAGAAAGGGAGAGACCAGGACCAGAGTGTTTTGCCTTCTAGTATGATGCCCTTGAATTGGGTATAAATATTAGTTTCCTGTAAGGCTTCTTAAATACTAATTTTCCTCAGATTTATATTAATTCTCTTTAATACACCCTCATTTTTATTCTTAATTATTCCTGTGAGTTATTTACTTTAGACCAAAAATCTGAATCTTAGCTGCACTCTACTAAAAGGTTCTTTCCTGAGCTCGTTTGCTTCCATTCATTCAGAGGTTAATAGGTCAGCCCCTCCCAAGGCCATCATCTCTTTTATAAATCTTGACTGCCAACTGATTCATTATTTGAACAGACACCAGGTAATTGGGTGTTTCAATATGCTCTGTCAGTAAACTTTTTTTCCCATTAATACTGTTATCCAGAGCCAGGTGATCCTGATATTTCAATGTACTTTAACAGCATGTGTTGTGCTTTAATCAGTTAATCAAGGTTGGTCTCTTATCACTGCATACATGAGGTCACTTGAAGGGGAATTAACCTTCCAAATATAACAGTAATAGGCCTCGGTGAATTTACTTTTCTCGTGTGGTGATTCGTGTCTAAGTCTGAAGAGCTGGAACAGACAATCCAATCTTATCCAATACAAAGGAATTTAAAACTCGAGTGAAAATAGATGAGTTAGCTAATGAAAAATAGGATCTATAAAAGTTAGGTCAAGATGCAAACACCAAATGGTGTGTAAATCCAAATGTAACTATAAACTTTTTATTAGGTTAAGAAGATTGGCCACTTAAAATTGTTTTCTCTTATTAGGATTATGTTCTGAGTTATTACCCTTCTGAGTAATTACTCTTTTAAATAATTATACTCCTGGGATGTATCCCTAGGAAATAACTCAACAAAAAAAAGTTATATATATAAAATTGTTCATGGAACCATTATTCAGAATAGCAACAATTTTTTAATGACCCAGTGTCCAATAACAGATGAATGGTTAAATAATTGGTGATACACCCAAATGGTAAATTATAATGTAATTGTTAAAAATGATAATTGGCTTTATAGTAACGAAATAAAGTCTATGACATATGTGAAATTAAAATACCAGGGTACAAAGATGTAGCTTTTTCCACCAGTAAAACAAAGATTCACTAGGCAAAGGAGGAACCAAGGGAAACAATCAAAGGATTATGAGGTAAAGCATAAAATCTGTCATTTCCGTGAAGCTTGGTATATAAACAAATGAAAGGGAAGAAAGGCTGGGAAAGCTGCAGTGTGATCCATTCATCAGCTTTAAAGCACTAGCATTGTTGGAGATCCATGAGGAATTAAAAAAAAAGATCATTTTAAAATTGTTCCTCCATGAGTACTTGTCTATACAAGGTTGTGATTTCATTGAGAGCTCGTTGTAAACTTGGGAGCATTTTGGTTATTAATATATTCAGATGATATTTGAAATTCCTCAACAAGGTGCAATTTATCTTTAAAAATAATAGTCCTTTCTAGAATGCACATGCTGTACGTAGTTATCAAATATTTGAATTTTAACAGTTATTAGGACTGTTTTCTGCCCTTGAATTGAGTTTTGTTTAAAATAGGCTGAATCTATCTTCTCTAATAGCAAAGAAGAGGATAAGAATACACCAAGGACATATTATTTTGCTACTGAACAAGTTGCAAAAATAACATTTATTAAGCTCTTGGGAACATGTATTAAGAACAACATGAGTTACTCAAAAGATTTTGTGGTTTTGCAGGAAGCGTGTGTTGACTTTGGAAGTGGACTGGCAAGGTTATAGCACAGAAGCAAAAGCTAAAGGGGGTTTGAGAAATCATGTTTTAAATTACCTACCCTCATGCAGAACTTCAGCTAACCCACCTTAGAAAAATAAGGCTGTGGTTTTTAATGACATCCAGGAAGGCATATTGTAATCATATTGAGGAATGGCTTTGTGAATGGACAATAAATATGTTTGCATATCAGTGTTACTGCATTTGAAAAAACATTACCTAGCTGTTGAAAAAACATTTTTCAAGGATTAAAAATGCCTGTGTTAGGCACTAGCTTTGGGATGGCAGTTTGTTTCTCAGAATTTCCATGGTCTACGTGCAGGGAAGCAAAACACTCATACCACCACTTGTACATTCTGATAACACACATGCATGCTTATTATTAATAAGAATAACAAAAATACAACTGTTTCTATACAGGACTCCATAATTAACTATAGTTTTATTATCAAATAATGTATTAAATATCTTCAGAACAGCTGAAATACCTTAGAAAAACTTATAATCTCTTTCATTTGCTTATTAATATTTATAGAGGCTGTATTATGTACAAAGTATCTTCTTATGTATTTTAAAGCTTATACAGGCACATAAAAAGAAAAGAGTCCTGACCTCAAACAAAATTGGGGGTAGCGGGAGGGGAGAGACAACATAGACCAAGGAAATGTATAATAGAATTCTAGGAGAAGAAAGATTCTTTGCAGGTGAAGCAATTAGGGACCGTGAACTTGGCCTTAAGGTCAGATGTTCTCTTGGTAAGTACATCTATTCTCTCAAAAATATTTATTCAGTGACCATGTACCAGGCCCTGTGTTGGAAATGAGTGTACAAAGGTGAAGACAGATTCAATCCAGTTCTCTTCAAACTTATAGTCTGATGGGGGGATGGGCATGAATCAAATAATCAGCAAGTAAAGCCAAAATAAAATAATCTCACAAATAGCCAATTCTGGGAGTGAGAACCTCACTTATTGTTGCTACTGGAACAGGGGCTGAATTAACTGGTCTACTTGAAGGCTGGTAAGGATGTAGGTCTTTTGTGAAATAAATTTTAATGGGAAAATGATACCTTAAGAAAAACCTCATAAGCACTAGCTTTCTGCTAAAAGTGACTTTAGACTGTTCTATTGCAGAAAAAAGAGGAGGCAGAGAAACTTTTCAAGGTTCACCTTTGCAATTACTGCACTTCGATCATTTTACAGTTAGAACCTTTCTTTGTTTCATATTGTGGCTGATTAGATAAGTAAGTCTGGAAAACATTCAATAATTCTCATTGCTCTAGTATATTATGCCATGCATTATTGATGTTTTCCCATGAACGACATCAGATGTGAAAGTCTATGTCAATACCTGTAGTGTCTTATTTAGTCCCATTATCTATAACATCTCATTCGTACTATAGAAACCCTTCATACTCCTGAACAGTGATTTATAGATGCACTGCAATGAAATCGTATTTAAAAATAACAATCAAAGGGAGCGTTACACTTGAATGCCTAACCTTTCAGAATACCTGAGGCTCTTCCCTTTCAGGATGCTTCATTAGTGTATATATATTATTCCAATTACACTGTTCTTAGCGTTTATGTATTAGTTTTTGATCCAAGTAATTTGCAGCTCATTTGCCTCATAAAACAATTTGAGAATATCCCCGCTGTAACTTAAGTAGTTAACTCGGTATTATCTGTATTTACGGGTGGTGGTATAGTGTGAAAAGGTCAAATCTAAAGATAATACACAGAAATTTAACTCTGGGTCAGTGATTTTCAAACTTTGTATTAGCCCTGGAGACTGTTCTTCAAGGCCGATGTTGTACATTAGCCTCATGAAAGTGGAGTGGCTTTGATTAAAACAAGGGTTGGAAGCTGGAAACTCTTCTCTAGGTCACAAGGAGCCTCCAAGGAGTCCCAAGGCTTCTCAGAACAAAGTTCTGAAGCCTCTAGCTCAGACCAGTGATCCTCAGAGCATGTGATCCATGGGTTCCTGGGGGCCATGGGCTTCCTCCTGATGAGCTAGGAAGTGATCATCTTCATATGAAAATATTGCAAAATTATGTAGATTTTAATCTTCCCTGTATGTCACTAAAAGCAACTTATCATCTAATCGTGTGTTACTAAAGGGCACAAAAATTTGGTACCATTGTACCATCTTCCACATGTTTGCTTTTCTTTTATCTTTTTTTAATTTTATTTCTTAAAATCACTGAGTTCTTCCTTTTTTAAAAAGTGGGAGGCCACATTGTAGGTGTGTCTTAGGTCTTTTAGTTTACTAAATGAGCCACAAGGAAAAAAAAGTTTGAAAATCTTTCCCATAAAAATACATTCAATTTTTTTCCCTGTCTAGTCTTGGCAGCAAGTAGACAAATGAGCATGTTTTCCTTTCAGTACATTTTATTTTCTCTGGTCACCTTCTGATGAAAGTGTGAAAAGCCAAAATGTGGATAGCTGGAGGGAAAAGTAGAAATAGCAACTGAAGGGCCCCATTAATGGAAGTAGCAATATGTGAAAATGCTTCAAGATGCTGAGAACACAGATATTGTGTCGCAGTTTACTGCTCTTTTTGTGCATAATCAAAAGCGGCAGATGTCACAGTCCCTGCCTATCTCCCAGCCTCTGCAATCCTATTTTTTCTGTAGACTAAGCTGCATGGACCCCCGTACACAGGATCAGCCCTACCTTCATTTTAGGAAACCATCCTGAATATAGCCCAGAGGGACAGTGGCTGCCTCATACTCTGATGTCGGCATTACATTACTTTTCGAATTCTTATCCCATTTTACCACTGATCTGAAAAGTGGGGCTTCTCTGTGCCTAGTGAGACAAGCCTACTAGAGAACCCTGCTCAGAGTATAGTTCAGGAACCAGCAAGTGTCAGCATCGTCTGAGATCTTGTTGGGATATGTAAAATCTTAAGCCCACCTCAGACCCACTTAATTAGAATCTGCATTTTGACAAAATTCTCAGGTGATTTGTATGCACATTAATATTTGAGAAGTGCTGGTATAGAACATAGTTCCTGCTCTTTCCACCCTCTTGACTACCTGTAACCTTGAACCTGTCCCTGGGGTACACAACCATCTTGATGGTGGCTGTCAGTCCACCCGTCTGTCTTCTTTTCCGGTATTGTCAGTACTGCCGTGGCATTCACTGTATTGGGCTCAACTCTTTTGATACTTTGTCATCTCATCTCAGATGACTCGAAACTGGTGTTTCCCCTGGTTAGTCTTCAGGTGTCTGCCTTCATGATCTTTGGGAACTGTTTACATAACTAACTGAAGTCTCTTCCCATACCTGTGGCTCTGCATCCACCCAGTCCATTGCTCCTAAATATGTTAACCACGTGTGCTCTGACCTAATAAACACCTTTAAGTCAGTTTCTAACCCAAAGAATTCCTTTAAAATGATTTTTTGAAAATTTCTAATGATTGATTATCACCTGAAAAGGACAAAACAAAGTTTTACAGTTTTTGTTTAATGTATTTCTCAGGGATCTATTGGGAATGCAAGTGAAATATATGAGTACGTAGAAATTGGCTTTAAGGAGAGTAAAGTCACTTAGGTGTGATCAAGATGTACATAATTAAAGAGTAAAGCAACATAAAGGTAAACTATTCAGAGGATGAAGGATACCAAAAACAAAGATAAAAAGTATTGGTCTAGGAGAAAATATTTGCCACATACATAAAAAACAAATAATTAATATTCTGAATAAAAAAAGAGCTCATATAAGTGAAAAAGAAAAAGATAACAACCCAAGAGCAGAAAACTGGAGGCTATGAACAGGGAATTCACAGGAAAAAGCCAATGATCCATAAAACAAAAGAATGAATGTTTGACCTCACTAGTAATTGGGAAAATGTAAATTAAAAAAACAATGTGATATTATCTTTCATCCCTCAGATTGGCAGTAATTAAAAGTATTGACTGTAACCAGTGAGAGTAAAGAAGCAGTAAAAAAGACACTCTTACATGGTTGATGTGAGTATAAACTGTTACAGCCTTTTGGTACATTATAAAATTACAATGGTTCTTAACAAAATAAAAATATTAAAACCCTTTGACCTCTTTGCAATTGCACTTCTGAGAACCCATACTAAAGAAATACTCATACATAAAGATGTTCACTCCCATAGTTTTCAGTTTTTAAACATTTAAGCAACTGTCCTCTTTAAAGATTTTCAGTTTCTTTTTATCTTTACCTTTCTTTCTTTTCTTTTTGAGCTTCATAATCATATATTTAGTTGCTATTATAATCTTGACTTGTGCTCATTCTCAGTGATTGTGGTAGGTTGAATAATTACCCCCTAAGGATCTCCAAGTCTAAACCTCGGACTCTTTTACATGACAAAAGGGACTGTATATGTGATTAAGGTAAAGACCTTCAGATGGGTTGAATAGCCCATGTTATCCAGGTGAGCACAATCTAACCATGAGTCCTTCAAAGTGGAGAACCTTTTTCAGCTGCAGTCAGAGAGAAATGAGGCCATGAAAAAAAGGTCAGAAAGATATGATGTGAGAAATCAATCTGCTGTTGCTGTCTTTGAAGATGGAGGGAAGGACACCTTGAACCAAGGAACATAGGCAGCCTCTAAAAGCTGGAAAAGGCAAGGAATGTATTCTCTGCTAGAGCCTCCAGAAAGGAATGCAGCCTTGAATGTAGCCATGTTAGACTTCTGGCCTATAGAATAAGATAATGAATTTGTATTGTTTTAAGCCACTGACCTGTGATAATTTGTTACAGTAGCAATAGAAAACATATACTAAATGATCAAATAAACAATTACATTTAGACACATTTTTACCTAAAATTTAAATGAAAAGAAATGTAAAAATTTTTAAATAAAATTATTTTTATGTATCTTTTAAAAACCTAATAGCAAATATATTAAATGTTCATTATTAAATTTGTCCAATTAAAAGAAAACGTACAAGTTATAATAAATAAATATAAAAAAATTTAAAAATTAAAGTTTTGAATTATTTTAATTTTTTATAAATTTAATAAACCTTAAGTATTTTTCATGATAAACTTTTGCACTTCTCATATTCAACTTTCATCTAATTGCCAAAACTTCAATCACATTACATCTAAGGCTACATATACACAAATTTAAGGCTAATATAAAATGTTCACTATTGCAAAATGTTCTTAAAAACTATGTTTAATATTCAAAAACTGGTTTAATTCATAAGCATCTCTAAAAAGTTTTGAATTATTTAAATTTTTTATAAATTTAATAAAACCTTAAGTATTTTCATGATAAACTTTTGCACTTCTCATATTCAACTTTCATCTAATTGCCAAAACTTCAATCACATTACATCTAAGGCTACATATACACAAATTTAAGGCTAATATAAAATGTTCACTATTGCAAAATGTTCTTAAAAACTATGTTTAATATTCAAAAACTGGTTTAATTCATAAGCATCTCTGGAATTGTGATTTGGAACCTGAAGAGAAGCAGGAAAATAGATGCATGGTGCTCCTGGGAAACTATTTCATTATGCAAGTATTTGTTACATTCATATTGTCTGAGAGGATTGGACAAGTTAATTTGTCTTTTACCTAGCAGCATCTGCCCCTCAAACACTCCTCACCTAAATCAGTTTGTCTCTGATGTCAACAGTGGTACAATCCACAAACTTTCACAGAATTCAGGTGTGCTTACCTTTTCTTTTGAAGTCATGGAGCAAGATACGTAGAGAAGCATTTCTCTGGGGCCTGAATGAGGTGAGTTGTGAAAGCAGATGTTTATGATTGTGGGTGTTTTGTGCTGGTACGGAGCATTGGATCCCAAGTGACAGAGGCCCCTGTGTGTTCTTTGATAAATATATTTGTGTAAGTCTGTGATACACCAGGCCATGTAAGGCACAAGGTACAGAGGAGTGAAGCCTCTTGTCTCAAGGCACAGTTGAAACATCTAACACACCATCAGATCTTTCAGACCATGAAGTGTAATCTCCAGCTTATTGTGCTAAAGGAGTGTTTCTTTCAGGTTTGAGTTATATTACAAATGTCCCCATTTAATTACTTTAGTACTAGAGGTGCCGAGCTCCAGAAAGAGTGAGAGGAAGCGTTGAATAAAATTTATTTCTTTATACCAGTGAGTATGACTCACTTTACTGATAATCTCCAGTATTGCATTAGTTGGGCTTTGCCCTTTTGGCTCCAAATCCTTACTATTGAATTTTCTTTTCCTGATTTTCATAATACTCTCATTATTTTCTCTCTCCTGCCTATATTCTCTCCTGAGGCAGCATGTTGGGCATTTGCAGTGCTCTGCTGCACCTCTGTTGGCCTGGCTTTCTCCCTATGCCCTAGGCTGCCCATGCTCTTTGTCAGCTGGCCCACACCTCACTGGGTTTACTTCCTTATTACATTGCACTTACTTTTCTCTGAGTTGAGAAGCAAGGGAACTCATTATAGAGTTCTCTCCCACTGGTGGAACGAAAGTGGATGTTAAAGGTTTCTATAGCACAAGAGAAAAGAAAGTATTGTCTGTATGTAAGCGTCCACATGAGAGTTTTAGTGTAAATGATCAAGCAAGGTGTAATCACTAACGCTGCTCCTTGCAGACCAGTGAGCATATTACCAATCATTCATAATAAAGTCATATTTTATTACCTAGCATTTATTTCAACAGGATTTGGTGATATTGTAAAAATAAAATATGAGGATTATGCAAATATCGTAGGCCAAATAGCAATGTGGCTGCAGCTCAATAATTAGCAAGTTATCACTTATTTTAAAAACCCTCTTGGTGCTACCTGTCTCTACACTAAATTTGCGTACTCTGGCCTCATGTCCACTTTGCACAGAAAGAGGGATGTTTTGTGCCTTGCAGAACATTTCTAGGAAACGTTCAGTCTCAGTAAGCAAAGGAAACCCCTTCTCTAGACTTCCTCTTGGTCGATTTCTCCAGAAGAGCCCTGCGGAAGCAAAGGTTTGCCTGCCCTGGAACTCCAGAGCTTGGCAGCGGGCAGGCCGTTAACTCTTTACTGCACACTCTGTGTGGGATTTAGAAAAGGCAGTCGTGATACTATCTTCAAATATTTGAAGAGCACCACAAAAGTGTTCCTAATAACTACTCATGTTCCCGAGGAATAACGGGCAGTCTCACGAGATAAGTGTAGTAGAAGGCTTCTAAAAAATGAAAAGGAACCAGCAAATGGAAACTTCCTTCTTTTAACAAAAGGAAATTTTTTCAAATCAGAGTTCTGCAATTTCTCAATTCTGTGTTCCTGTTCCTTTTCCTGTCTTGCAACCTCATTCATATAACCATAGCCTAACACTCCAAGATTTTTTTTTTAAATGCAGTTAAAACATGTTAAACTGGGGTAAGTAGATGCTAACTGCCAAGCTCAGGCTTTGTGGTGCCTGGTCGCCTTGGCTCTTCAACAGCTGAGGCCATTTGACCCACATCTGTGGACTCAGCCCTGGGCCCCGCCCCCAGTTTCTAAGAGTGGCGATCCTTTTGAAGACAGAATTCTTTTTTTTCCTTTTCCTCTTTTTTTTTTTTTTTATTAAACAAAGTCTAGTGCCTTGGTTCTCAGCCCTAGCTGCATGTGAAGTACAGGTACAGCTTTTACAAAATATCAGTGCCTAAGCTTTACCCCAGGTCAGTTAAATCAGATGCTTTGGGGGTGGGACCAGGGAATCAGTGTTTTCACAAGACCCCCAGGTTCTTTCAATCTTCCATCAGGGTTAAATACCACTTTTCTTTCTATTCTAGATCAGTAGTTCTCAACTAGGGGTAATTTTGCCCTTCACGGGACATTTGGCAATTTCTGGAGACATTATTTGGTTGTTACAACTGGGAGGGTGCTACTGGTGTCTAGTGAATAGAAGCTAGGACTGTTGCTAAACATCCTATAATGCAGAGGACAGTCTTCTGGCTCAAAATGTCCAAAATGCCAAGATTTGGAAACTGAGATAGACTAACACCAAGGCTTTGTGTCAAGTTATGGTTGGGCTGATGCTATTTTTCTTTTTAATTTTTTAATTTTTACTTTTTTAGGCGAGGCAACCCTTGGTTGACCTCACAGATTGCAAGCACCTTGTCAGCTTACGGGTATTTTTTACGTCTATAGCACCTGGTCTTCCTAGGTGGTCTCCCATCCAAGTACTCCAGGCCCGACCCTGCTTTGCTTCCGAGATCAGATGGGATCAGGCTCGTTCAGGGTGGTATGGCTGTAGACTTGGGCTGATGCTATTGAGATTCTAGTAGCGCACATTTCAGGTGTGATTCTTGGATTCTTGCTTCTTTCACAGGCCTCAGTTCCTACAATGCCCTATTCCCAAACCTTAATGTTTATTAGAAGAATGAAAGATCTCCAAAAGGCTGACCACTTTCTTATCTGCCTGGACAGCTGAAGAATTAGCACTCCAAATCGCCCATGATCGTGCTCTGCCCATCTGTTGGGACACAAATGTTACCATCTCTTAGACTTTCTATTGTTTTCCTCTTTACAAAGTTATTAATACTGGAATTTCATTTCTAGTGTTTTTTTCTTTTTGTGGTTACATTAGTATTTAATGGCCCAAAACCCCCCAAACCTTCAGTGTCTTTATTTAAAGATAAGAGGTCACCTAGTATTTGGAGAATTGGCCATCATTTGCAAGAAAAATTCTTCTGTAACACTATTGTCAGTAATGGAAATGCATGATAATAGGAAATTTAAAAATGTGTAAGACAAGCATCTCATAGCCCCAGGGGTCCCTTTCTGAGCAGACTGCTTTTAAAATCAGAATAAGTCAGAATAGGAGAAGATTCAGTGAAGGGAAAAATGGATGAATAGCAGCTCCTGGCAGGCTTAGAGACAGATGGCAAATGTGAATACAGAAAAACATACAGACTTTAGTGTAATTCCTTTTCCTGGGAGGATCTAGCCCTCTGGCATGATGAAGATGGAGGGGAGAGCTGTCCAAGCAGTGGGACTTCTAATTGCTCTGAACCCTTAACTGAGGCACCAGAAAAGTCAAGGTCCACCCTTTCTCAGCCCTGGGTTCTGATGTGGAATTGGGTTACCAAATATAGCAAATACAAACACAGGGCCCTGATTAGATTTGAATTTCAGGTAAACAACAAAGATATTTAGTATGAGTATGTCCCAAATATTGCATGGGGCATATTTATACTAAAAATATTGTTATTTACCTGAAATTCAAATTTAATTGGGCATCCTGTCTTTTTTCTGTCAACTCTAATCTGGAGTTTCCTTCCAAGCAGACAATAAGAAGTAGACTATGTAGGATAACATAGAACTGCAACTACATGATTTATTATCTACCACTGACTTAAACAGAGTGGATGGAAGAAGCAATGTGGGTCAGCAGTACCTAGAGGCTCCCTCCAATGCTTGTGCTCAAAGTAGTCTTTTCATGACCTTTATATTCTTTCTCTTGATGGCATCATTCTTCACAGCTCAAACTTATCTCAAATTTTTATCCAGACAGCCTCCCTCTTATGAACGTGCAAAGTTAAACAGACCTAGAATGGCCCTCTTTAATTACTGTTTACTTCATTTGCATTGACATATTTTCTTCATTATAATGTCATTTCCATGGGGTGGGGGGCATTGCCAGGGTAACTAGGAATGGAATGTGTGCAGTGGAATTTTAACAAATATTTTTTCTATTTATTTTTTATTTAAATTTATTGGAGGTAACATTGGTTAATAACATTATATGAATTTCAGGTGTACGACTTTATAATATGACATCTGTATACTCTATTGTGTGCTCCCCACTGAAAGCCTACCTGGTCTCCTTCCATCACCATATATTTGCTCCTTTTTGCCCTCTTCATCCTCCCCCACCCTCCTTCCTTTCCTTCCGGTATCCACTATTCTGTTTGACAAAGATTTTTAACTTTCCTTATCCAGATTCCTTATGCGTTTTTGGCTACTCTTACTATGGTAGTCAAAAGAATGCAAATAATTCTACAGTCCTATTTTCTCTCCTTGTTTTTTTCTCTCTTTTTACATTATGTTTGACTCATCCTCAAGTTCTGCATCTTCTTAATTTATTAACTTAATGATGCCTTTTTCTCTTCCTATTTCATAGATCTTCTTGTCCAAGACTTCCTACTGACATAATTGTTGATGGATACATAAAACAGGAGAGACAGACCTGCTGCAAAATGCATCAGTGTCAAACAGGTGGCATTTCCTAGGATAGGCAAAGGTGAAGTTTAATGGGCTCTTGTAATTTAAAGATTATGGTTCTGCTAATTTTCCGTGACCCTAGAATTCCTGCACAGGTAGTAGTTCACTTTTCTGAGACAGAAACTTTAGCTATAAGGCTGGTGGGCAAAAGCATGTAACCAATCAGTTTGTAAACCTCAGCATCTGAATATTGATATTGCTGTGTTCATTCATTCACCAGGTAGCATTCTAGTCCTAGAGATTCAGAGGTTAGTAGACCTTGACCTCATACAGGAGACAGGTAATAAGCAAGTAAGCAAGCAAATAAATATTTTAACCTCAGGTGATGATGGGTACCGTGAAGAAAAATAAAGTGGTAAGAGGGGTAAATGTACATTATGATGGGAAGGAGGGTGCAGTTTTAGTATGATGATCAGATAAGAGTTCTCTGAGGAGATGGCATTTGGTAAAAACCAGATTGATAGGAAGGAGTAAGCCATGTTGCTGTCTGAAGGAACTCTAGACAGAGGGAACAGAAAATGCAAAAGCTTGAGCTCAAGAAGCAGCAAGAAGTTTGTAAGGACTGAAAGGGAGTTGATTAAGGACAGAGATAGAAGGTGAGTCTTGGAGGTAAGCAGGGGCTGGTGGTCCACAGAAAGGAGTGCCATGGGTGGCCAGTGGAGATTTTGAACAAGGGAATGACAGGAACTGAATTAATTTAAAAAAAAAATCACTCTGGCTACTGTGTAGAGAATTGACTGGTGGAGGGAGAGTTGCAGAGCAAGAGTGAACAGAAAGGCCTGTTAGGTGTCTATTGAAATAGGACCGGCAAAGAAAATGTTGGCTTCAATTAAAGGTAAGAGTGGAGGTGACGATCAATATTTGTATTATATGGTGATTGTATGAATAGTGTCAGGAAACAGAGGAATCAAGGATGATATCTAGGTTTTTGACCCGAGCAACTGGGGAAATAGGGTTGTTATTTGTTGAGGTGGAGAAGACTAGAGTAGGAACAGTTTTTCTTTGTTTTAAACATTTTTAATAACAATCTCAAATTTATAAAAATAGTTGTAAATGTAAAACAAATAACTTTTTTTCTGAACTATTTGTATGTTGCCAACTGGATGCTGCATCATCTTTGAATACTTAGGTATTCAAATTGTTTATTAATTCAAAGTATTTACTATTCAAAGAATTTATATTCAAAGTATTTACTTTCTATTTATTATTTCCTACTAACAAAGATAATCTATATAACTGTAAAACATTCATCAAAATTAGGAAAATAACATCGATATACTTTCTATCATCTAATTCTCAGACTATGTTCATGTTTTTACAGTTGTCTCGATAATGTCCAGAATGATCCAGTTCAGAATCATGCATTGCATTTGGTTGTCGTATTCTTTTGTCTCCATTAGTCTGGAGGAGTTTGTCAGTCTTCCATTGACTTTAATAATGCTATTACTTTTCTATGCTACATAACATACTACCACACATTTAGCAGCTTGAAACAACTTAAACTTATTACCTCAGTTTCTGGAGATCAGGAGTTCAAACATGGCTTAGTTGGATTCTCTGCTTCAGGGTCTCACCAGGCTGCAATGCATGTGTCAGCCAGTGCTGTGGTCTCATCAGAGGCTTGACTGGGCAAAGATGTGCTGCTTAGCTCCCTTGGATTGTTGGCAGAATTCATTTCCTTGCTCTACAGGACTGAGGCTTCAGGTTTTTGCTGGACACCACCCTTAGCTCCTGCAGTTCCTTGACATGTGAGTTTCTCCAAATATGACCACTTACTTCATGGCAGCTTACTTCTTCAAGGACAGTGAGGCTGAATCTAGCACCTTTGCTGACAAGATGGAGTCTTATATGTATTGTAACATAATCATAGGAGTGTCATCCCATCACCTTTGCCATATCCTTTCAGTCCTGCCCTAACTCAAAGGATAGGATTATACAAAGGTATAAACACCAGGGGGCAGAAATTATTGGTGTTCACCTTATGATCTGTCTGCCTCAGTTGGGATTTATATAGAATGTTCCTCAATTTGGGTTTGTCTGATATTTCCTATTAATTATAGTCAAGTTAAGAATATTTTCCCAAAATAAGACAAATATTGAATTGTTCTCATTACATCATATCTGGTGGCTCATTATTTCAGTTTGCCCCATTATTTATGTTTACTTTGATCATTTGAATTAAAGAATATCTGTTACTGCTTCTCCAGTATAAAGTTACTCTTTTTCCCTTTTGTAATAAATAGGTGTTTCATGGAGAGGTACTTTAAAACTATATAAATAACCCATTCCTTATCATACTTTTAACCAATTTATGTAATGTATTCAGTGTAAATTTATGATTTCCTATTTCATCCATTACTATAATTTATTTCAGTGCTCACATTATCTCAGATTTATCCATTGGAAACCCCTTCAAAATGGCTTCTGTGTCAAAATGGCTTTTGACATATCTCTGTCATTCTTTGAACACTTCCTTACTTTCTGGAGCAATGAGATACCCTAGGCTAATGTACTTTCCTTGCCCCAGTGCTGAAATCACCCATTACTCCAAGGAGCAGAGGAGAAAGCTATTTAGAATCCAAGACGTGGAGACGAAGTGTTCTCCTTCGTATTGGAGTTCTGCTGCTCTGAGGTCCTCTCACTGGACAGAACTAGGGAATATTTGTCTGTCTGTCTGTCCATCCTCACATTTACATCTATATTTCCATATCTATCTCTATTAAAAATTATGAGTTCACATCTATACCTCAGATTTCAATCCAATAACAAAGTTTATTCTCATTTTTTCCCTTTGCATATTTGTCACTCCCTTCTCCAGCCGTGGAAACCTGGCTCCCATATTACTAGATCAGTTACCCTGTATGTAACCAATCTCCCATTGCTGCTACAGTCTCCCATGGGGATGCTTTCCTTACTCTACACAGCCTCTGACATTCCTAGCTGATCTGCCATTACCCCCTAACACTCCCCTCCTCCCCGCAGCTGTGGGCACCCACCTCAGCTCCCCTGTGCTTCAACAGTTCGATCTAAGCCTCACCACTGTGCCAATCTTCCTTGCTTTTCTTGGACTCTGACACTTCTAGTCAGGTATGTGTTTGTTTTGTAATCAAGCTTTTATTCTTCTTATGCAATTCTCTAACACTTACAAAGTAACACTTTTTTTTCTTTGTGAAAATAGCCACCAATTTTATTATAACATCCCTGAAATATTAAGGAGCTGATATATTTGTTGATTAATGTTATCAATAAAATGAATGCAACAAGAGAAATCATGATAGACAACTATTCCATGGCTATAATAAGTTGTTCACTTAATGGTTCAGATTTGCTTCTTGAAATCATGCTAACCACTCTTGAAAATATCTAGAGAAGAGTCCTTTTGTTATAGCAGCTGCCTTCCAGAAGAAAAGGATGCAAGAAACAATACACCGACATGAAGTTTGAATTGAAATTCTATGTTTGTGAAATTGTAATATATTTTTTACTGGAAAACAATGGAACTCTTTAAGAAAATTAGTAATTGGAGATCTTCAAATATCCAGAAGCGTGAGAACTGTGATACTTGACAGCAATGAATCCCACAGAACTCCCTGTGGGTTATAAAGCCAATTTCTTCAAGAGACGCCATAGCTGAATAAGATAATTTTTAACAGAACAGCCCAAAGGGAAAATATGTTTGAGATTCAAGGTGCATCATTGTGAAAAAGTGCACAAGAAAGTGGGGAAAAAAACAAGGTAAATTTAGCTATTTTATGATTCTGCTAATCTTTTTTTTTCCTCTCTCTTTTTTAACACCTACTGCACCTGGGATTCCTAGGTGGTCTCCCATCCAAGTAATAACCAGGCCTGACCCTGCTTAGCTTCTGAGATCAGGCGAGATCAGGCACGTTCAGGGTGGCATGGCTGTAGTGATTCTGCTAATCTTTGATAGTCAAATTTCAAGGACAGATGTGTCAGAAAAGCAAGCTCTGCATTTCATTGGATTACAAAATTGGGTGTAAAGTAAAAACTTAGTTTTGGAATGGTATTTTCAGTTATTACAAGATCACTTTTCTATTTTTCAATATTTCTAACTTGCACAAAATATACTTTTGACATTAGAATCTTTCTCCTTTCTTATCAAAAATGGACAAAAACAATTGCAGAACCAGAAAGACATTTGGATATTAGTTCCAGGGTGCATCTGGTATTATGCCCATGATATAGCTTCTGCAACATCAGGACAAGTTAGAGGATCAGCCACAGCTGAGGAAATGAAACTAATTAGACCAACAGTTTGAAACTCGTATGTCAGCATCACGTGGGAACTTAGAAATGCAAATTCTCGAGCCTCACCTCAGGTCTGCAGAATCAGGAACTCCAGGGATCAGGACCAGCAATCCTGTTTTATCAAGTCTTATCAGATTTGAGAACCACTGAGTTACAGATTAAGTAAACTACCATTAGATTCAATAATTTCTCTACCCCACCCCCACCTCCCCCCCTCATTTGCTCTTCAGAACATAGATGGTTTCTGTAGCTCTTGACATCATGGTGCTACTACGTTCTGAAAACATAATTTTTCTTGTATACTGTATTTAAAAAAATACACTTTTTTCTTGGACATATATGCTGCTTAAGACAAGGGCTGGTGTGTAATAACTACTCAGTAAATACTAGTTTATTGTCCCTCAGATAGTTGCCTGCTATTCATTAACTGAGATAAAGGTAAATTTATCTCAGTTTACTCAGTAAAGGTAAATTTAGTGAGTAAACTGACAATTATTCTTTATATAAACTGTATTGTTAAATTTAAGATACAAATATGATAATTTTAAGAGCAAAACAAATTAAACATTCTTCATCTTCCTAAATGAACCAACTTGTCTTCATCTTCCTAAATGAACCAACTTGTCTTTATATCAATAGTGATTAAAAAATTATGATTATAAACATATCTCATTTTCCCTGATATTTCTATATTTTCCCCTTAAAAGCAAAAATTAAATACCCAATTTCCTCATTATCATTTAAAAAATTTCCAGCACTTTCACTTCTTTCATGGGAAATATCCATATGAAGATTGTGGATATTTAGAGAGTGTTCCTCTCGGACCCCACTGTTTGGTGTCTGCAACCTTTGAGTGATCCCCATTTCAGCGATGTATCAGTAATACTGATTTGAGAGCATTCTATTGAGAAGCACTCTATTCTATAGTAATGGTTCTCAGGCCCAGATCTGTGCAAAAGTCATCTCATGATCTTGTTTAAAAATTTAGAATCAGTTCACCTTTCTAGATTATTGATTTAGTGGTTGAGGAATGGAATCCAGAGCAACAAGCCCGCAAACATTCTTTGCAGATCTTCAGGGGACCACACACTGAGAAAAACAGACTGGGTCTCCCTTGATTCTGTGCCCATTTATGTAAGTGCTGTTGCTATAATGGGGCTTGTTGCTAGTGCAGATGCCATCACCCTCACCACCATTCAGACCTCACCCCAAGTGGCAGTAGGTGGAAGCATTAGGAGGATCACGTGGTACCTTTCCAGGACCAGGTCTTCTGAACTGGTTTTGAAATACCATGAAAGAAGGAGATAATGTTAGGACCTCACTTTGTGAAATTCTCAGAGCAATAAGCCCTACAGGGCTCAGTAGTGAAGAGTTTCACACCATAAGCAGGAAGGAAGCCTCCCTACTCTGCATACTGGCTGCCTTAGTTTGGAAACTCCCAGAGTGTCTAGAGACATCATCCTCTCTGTGGTCAGTGCTGTTCTCAGGATGGCTGATGAGGGGGTGAGGTTTTCCTGGCTTATTCTGCAAGGCCAAATGGACAGTGGGGACTGGATAAGGAAAAGAAGGAGAGTCTGGGATCTGTATTTTTTATTGGAGTACATTTGAAGGACTTCTTTGGAAACTCTTAGAAATAATAATGGCACAGTTTGAGGGAAAGGCTAAATTCTAATTATACTAGTAGGCCTATTAAAGCAGGAGATATTTGAGCCTCATATTTTATGCACGGAAGCATGTATTTTTATTTAATTTAGGGAAGGTTTTTTGTATTGGAGGAGCATCACCCATATCTGGATATTGTTAGATATTCACTTAGGACAATTAAAAACTATCAGGTACCTTATAAAATGTGGGCAATGTTATTTAACTGCAATAGCCTTTATCACACCTGTACTCATCAGTGACTGACCTACAGGTGAATTTGGCCAATCAGAAGCCAGCGGTGTCCTGGCTGCAGGTGGCGCACAGAAGTTCTTCATATCTGCCACCATCATTCAATAATTATACTGTGTTCCTGAAGCATTTTATTAACATTACAGATTAATCGAGAGTAATGACAAATAACATACTCATAAAATATAGAAAAAAAATCCTCGTGCTATAAAAGATGAAAAGGGTAGTTTTTGGCTATTATGAATAAAGCTTTCATGAATATTCTTATACATATCTTTGTATGGGCATATGTTTTTATTTTTGGGGGGTAAATGTATAGCAGTGGAATTGCTGGGTAAAAGTTTTCCTTTAAAATTTCTCTATTTGTTTTGTTTGTTTAGTGAGTTGGTCTATTTTAGCCCTAAATAAATACTTCCTCATTTGTAGTACAACCATTTGGTCAAAGTTCTTCTGGTAGAAAGGAGCCATTGTCTAATTTTCTTTTTGTTGATGTTTAACTTGTTAGAGACTGGCAGTAGTCCAGATCTACTGCAATTTCTTTTGTAGTGTTGCCTGTATTTCTGGAAACGGAAAACTTGTCTTAGTTTACAAGGGGGAAAAAAAATGAAATACTCTTTGTGGTAAACTTTGGAAAGACAAGAACTAGAAACAAAGGGACAGAATTGTCAGCATATGAATTGGGTGGAAAGACGGGGTTAGACCAGAGGAGTAAGATGAACACAAAAGGAGGAGGCTTAAATCTCTAGAATAAACACCTAAGTGTAAATGCTGAGCACAGAACAAACTTCAAAATCATCCATCTTTAAGACCTTTGCATCTTTTAAAATACAAATATGTCGGTTTACCTTGGGTTCTTTAGAACCTCTCAGAGATGAAAACTTCTAGGTACATAGTACATTCTCATGAAAATAAAGCAGATATATAAGGTGTTTGTTTTTTAATAGCACATTGTGTCGAGTGTTAGGTTAGACAATCTTTCCATTTCAGGATGCCCAGAAATTTTTCCCTTTTTTTACAAATCACATATATATATTTTTCTTTCCTTCTCTTAAATCCAGATATTAACCAGTCGATCTATTGCTATATCTTGAAAGCATCTTTTAACATGTTGTTCCAATCAACGTTTGCTTAAAAGGAACAGACAATCACTCAAATCATTTCAAGTAAAAAAGGGGTACATGGAGAAGTTATAAGATTGTCACTAAACTAAGGGTAGGAAATATGGTCAAGCTTCATGGGAACTGGGCCAGGAGATGGAAAGCCAGTGGGAACTCAGGAGTCCTCTGTTTCCAACTCTGCTATTTTCTGAATCTCACTCTCTTTATTCTTCCTTCACTGTGTCTCTGTAGTACAATATGTTCTTTCAACTATGTCCCTTTCTGCAAGTCTCCTTTATTCTCTTATCTGCTGGATGGTTTAACCTGCTTATCTGTAGCCTCTGGTCCTTATTAACATGGTTTTCCTTGACACCAGCTCTGGTCTCAATTCTACATGGCCTTTTGGCCTTTCCTGACAATAACTTATGTGGATAGGAGTTTAAATTTTCGAGAGAGAGAGAGACAGGGAGAGAGAGAGAGAGAGAGAGAGAGAGAGAGAGAGAGAGAGAATGAATATGAATCCACTTGGTAACGGCCAATAGATTGACATCTTTTTTTGTCTAGAACTTGTGTCCAGGATGGGGACAAAGTCATAGAGTTCTAATCTGGCCACCCAGCCCTTCCTCTGTAAATAGGGACCATTGTTAACCAATGTCACGGTAATAAAAATAAAATAAAATAAAAAAACAAATAAATAGATAGGGACCATGGGTAGGAGTGCTTAATGGAAAATTGGATATAGCAGGCCAATTGAATATGTCCACTGTGAATGGATTTCTGCTTACTGGAAGTGGTAGAAAGCCAGTTTTATCAGGCAGTAATCTAATGTTTCCCTGAAGTCTAGTAGATGGACAAGCAGGCAGGGTAGTAGGCCAAGGCTATCAATCTAGGCCAATAGTCAAACTTCAAGCATCTTAATCATTTTGAAAGAAATTTTTTTTTCCTCAAGTCTAATTAAAATTGTCTAGATTGCCAATGGCCTGCTAACTGATTTGGCTTAAAACAACTACTATTAAAGTGTGTTGGGCAAAATGTAGAGAATAAGCAAAGAGTTGAGTCAACTTAAGGGATAGTATCTCATGATCTGCAATAATATTGAAGAAAATATCTAAATTTAGCTCTGTATCTGCTGAGCTGTCATAACCCTGTCTGACATTTTAGGATCCTAGCCATAGATCTGAAGCCTGTATTTTGACTAGTCTAATGTGTGATAACACTCAGATTTAATGGAAACCAGATATCGGTTTTGAGTTACTTTGTATTTAACTCATCAGGGTGTAAATGGACTTCATAATAATTTTTAATCTATATGTAAATTAGCTACTTCTATAACAACTGTAGTATGAATTTGAGTATGTGCAGAAAAGGATTATATGCAAGCAATATTTAGAAAATAATGTCAAGAAAGAGGCTGTACAAGTGATACATGGCATTCAAATGAATTTGAATATAGGTTGTATTAAGACACTTTCAAAGAAATTATTGTCATTGAAAATTTTCTGGGGTTGATAATGCATGAAGTAATAAAATAAGATTTTATTGTAGGTTGTTAAACTATTTTAAAGGTCACACAATTTTCTATTAGAGAACTTCTATTTTGCAGATTTTCTATAAAAGCTGATTGTATGTTTTACTGAATTCATTTTTTATTCAGATAATAAAGTGATTAAATTTAAAGTGATTAAAACATTTCTTTTATTTTAGATTGACAAAAATAACATGATTTATTCACTGTTTAAATCTAGGTTTATTAAGTTTATATGCTGTCTTATGTTTATAACTGTAGTGTAACATGCTAAAAAATCACAAAACCCCTATTTTTTCCTAATTTTAATCACAGTGAAAGCTGCATTAATTTTTTTTTAGAATATACATTTTTTAACTTATAAAAAATTTAGGCTTTAGCCTACAAAGACCAAAGCACAAAGATCTTCTAAATGTGACATCGATTAACAAAACCAAATAAGTGTCAAATGTATCATTCAACAGTAAGTCATATGTATATTGCATTGTGTGTTCGCTACTCAGAGTTAGATTTCCTTCTGTCACCAAATATTTGACCCGTTTTACCGTATCTACCTTGTTAATATTTGATTTCCTAAATGTTCTAATCAATTATTTTTATAAGGAACAATGCAGCACAGGGAAATATTCTGAAGGATATTAATAAAAATTACAGTCATTCAAAATTCATCCTAAAGGTCAGTGAGTATCAGTCTCCAAAAGCAATTATCAATCAGAAGGAACAGAATAGAAAGCTTAGAAAGATACAGAATGGGTTATCATGGCTACCATTTTCTAGTCTCTAATAGTTAAAAGGAAAGTAGAAAACTATGTTGGGGGTGATGTTTATACCAAAATTAAATAGCAACTTCAAAATAAAACCTAGGCCACACTAACCTGAGCTCCTTTAGTTACACTTGGTGTTAATTCAGTACTCTTTGAATTTATTTCCACAGGAGAATACATACATTTGTTAATGATTTAAATCATTATCATTAGGATTGATTTAGATCTAAAATATAAATCATTGTCATTAGGATCAATGTTAAATACCCTTAGGAGTAAAGAACATCTATACTTATCAGGTTGCTATTTGATTCCCAGACATGTTAAATACCCTGGTTCTTTAAATAACAACTCAAATATTTTTTAAAATTCTGACTTTACTTGCATTTGTATAACCCCCTGGACTTTAACTGCTGTGTTGGATGGTTCTCATTGTAAAGTGACTCTCATGTAATTGTACTCTTTCTGGGAAATGATTTTATTGCCTAAGAATATGAATAAGCAGAGACCAGTGAGCTATGTCTGATGATGGACTGTAATTTGCAGACTGTGATGTCAAAGCAGATTTGAGATTTGTGACAACAGTTGGCAGCAATGAACCATGCCATGCACAATCACATTCTATGTTTTGCACATGTAAATTTAGTTTACATAGTCATATGTAGAAATCTTTCATGGGCACAGTACATATTGGCTGGGATTATTGTGTTGATATTACATTTTCATTACAGTACTGATGGTATTGAAATATATTTCTCCCTCATCCAGAAGGAATAATTTTATCTCATTCTATCAAAGAACTTTTAGAGAATGTTCACAACCATCTATTTTATTGGTTATGTAATACCTGGCATGAAGTAAGAAAACGATAACTATTAGCTATTATTATTACTAAACCTTCCATCTATGTTTTCTGATGACATTGCCTTAAAAATAAGACGGATGTTAACTTGTGCACTACTTTTAAGTACTCTGTTTTTCAGAGCTCAGAACACTTTGGAATAAACTAAGTTGATCTGGTTACCTTCTAAAGGAAGAGGCATTTCTGCAAAAGGTTCTTAGACTCATAAAATTTGGAGGATAGACTGGTGTTTTTGGTGGCTTCATTGTTTTAGAGTATTTGTGAGTCAGGTCCTGCAGGAAACATGGTGCTCCCAAGGAGCTTTGCCCTCTAATGGCATGCCGTGGTTATCTTAAAGGGCAAAAGGGACCTTGCAGACTGTAATAAAGGTTAGTGCCTTAAGATAGAGAGGTTATCCTTGATTATCCAGGTGGCCTTAATCTAATCACACACATGCCCTGAAAAGTAGAAAACTTTTTGGAGAACTTGCTGGAGTTAGAGACATGGCAGAAAAAGTCAGACAAATTTAAAGCATGATAGGGACTCTGTTGCCATTGCTGTAGGGGCTATGTGGAAAACATAAGCAAGACTGTTAGGAGCAATAGCTGTCCCCCCACTCTAACCCCCAGGTTTACAGTAGCAAAGAAATGGCGACCTCAGTTCTACAACCACAAGGAACTGAATTTGGCCAACAAATTAAATTAGTTTGGGAGCAGATTTTTCCCAAGCTGCTCAAATAAGGAATTCAGCCCTACCAACACTTTGATTTGGATATTGTGAGACTCCAAGAAGAGGACCCAGCCCAGCCCACCAAGACTTTTGACCTTTAGAAATTGTGCAATAATACATTTGTGTTGTTTTAAGCCACTAAGTTTGTGTTAATTTGTTACAGTATCAATAGGAAACTAATACAGTGTCCATCTCTTACAGACCCCCAGATGTAGCTTTGATATTTCCACTGGTCAGATTCCATCTATTTCCTTGGTCTTATATTCCCCACCATTTAAATTAAATTCTCCTAACTCCTGGCCCATCCTTTGACTTCCTATACCATCCTGTTACTTATAATAACATCCATTAGCATCCTGTAACTTCCAATACATACAAGATTTCTGTAACATCCTATAATAGCCTATAACTTCTATGTAGACATAAAAATGAGTCTACAGAGGTAGGAAGCATGGCTGGGGAAATCAATCATCTGATCTAAGTAACCTGTATCTCTGGAAAATGACAAAATTATATAAAAATCTATCTTAAAAATATGCTGTCTTCTTCCCACCTTCATACATTCTGCTGACAGTCTATTTCCCTCTAAGCAATTGTTTAGTAGTCTGCAATTTAGATTTAGAAAACTAAAATTCATCATATGACCATAATGTTAGGCTACTTCAAGGTTGTCGTTAACAAACTCCAATGCTACTTAGTCAATGGAGAATTGCCTCTCCTTGGTCCACTTTAGCTCAGAGAGCAAATTAACTCACTTGTTTACTCAGAAATCTGCTTCTGCAGTTAGATGAGAAGAATATGAGTTTACAGCTGAGTTAACTGTAGCTATGAGAGCCTTTTCCATTAATTGCTGGCTATAGCAAGAAGCATGTTATGTCTATTATTTCTGATTCCTTTGCCAATTTGTGAAAACACCCAGAGGTTTAATAAGTGAACGAGCTTTTGCATTCTGAAATAAATAAGGAGGATGGTCAATTAAGGGTACATGCATATAAATCAAAATTACTTTCCACATTTGTACCTGTAAAAAAAAAGATCTAGAGAGCATTTATAATATTTCCACCAAAATGGTTAGTGTTTGGAGATTTACTACAATTAGTAATAACTGCACATTCCCTCAGCTTCAGAGTCACGGAGCTGAGTTTGAATCTCACTTTCATCACTTACTGGCTGTGTGTTGCTGAGTGAATTGCTCAGCCTCTCTAACCTTCATTTTTCATTTTTATCATAGTGATAATGGTGTATGTGTTGCATCTTTAAAGAACTTGGAACAGTTCTCCCATGTGACCATTAAGGGTTGTTCTTTCACCAAGAAAATTTGAGGTCTCGATACCTTTTCTTTGACAGTTCTCTACATACGGTGCATTCTGTATAAAACATTAAGGTAATAGAAGTCTCAGATCATTTCCCCCACCCAAGCATGGTCAAAGTTTTCCTATATCTTTCAAATAGAATAAAAATGTCAAAATGAGCAAGAGAAAGGGGACATGGGGAAGGAAATTGAAACAAGGGCAGGACATATGGAAGCTATCCTATATAAGCTCTTGGAATAATTAATGTATAAATGTTGCTGTCCCTTGGAGCCAAATTAGTTTGAAAAGCCTTTAAATATAATTCTAAAATGTTTTGTTTTTCAGGCACCATGTATGATATGTTAGTATATCTTAAGTCATATCTCAGATTTGAATCTGAAGTTAATTTTTGAGCATCTGAGAGTAGAAATTGAACTTCTGTGTGCTGTGTTTATGATGGTAGTAGGGCATGTCAAGATACTTCTGAACAAAGGGGATCATTATTTCACATTTTCTGAGGTTCTCAGAAAGAGAATTATCTTCTTAAGTAGAGTACTAGTATTTTCCTTTGCTAGAAAGTTAAATTGCAAACAAAAAATTTGTTCATCAAAACCTACCTTCTTTTTCTGCTTAGATATCAGTCCTACCAGTGGCAATGTGGAAATTTGTTCTTTATCTCGGCAGAGGTCATTATGCTGATCATTTTAGGTTAAAAAAAAAAGAGTCATTGTCTTCTAAACAATAGTTTGTCAGAAAAGCACATTATTTTCTCTTTAAAAATAACAAAATAGGATAATCTCAGGTGAGTTTTTCTTAGCTGTCAGAGATGTTAAACTGTTTGCAACAAATAAAAGACATTCCTTTATATAAGGTGGAAAAACTTTTTATTTAAAAAGTATTGAACTTAGAGTCAAGTCATAAAAACCCAGAATTTACCCTAATGCCCTGTCTCCCTCACCCCAAACACTCAGTGTTATGAATTCTGCACCTACTGTCTGTTCAATCTTTTCTCATCTCTACAACCCACATCTGTGGTCTTACCTCAGGCCTCTATTTCCTCTTCTAGACCTTTCCTGTCTTCTGCCTGGTCTCTCTGTTTACAGGCTTGTAACCCTGTACTACCCCAACAATTCACCTCTCCAGTTCTGTTGATGGGTGCTATTAGAAACAAATCCATTCAGGTTGCTCCCTTACTTGAAAACTTACTGGCTTCTATTGCTCAGAAAATGAAATCCAAACTTCTAGCTTTGTCAAGCCCAGGGCTCATGATCTGGCCTTTGGCCATTTCTAGTTTTCAGTCCTATCCTCAAGCTCCTCACTTTCACCTTGTGTCAGAAACAGCTTGCTATTTCCAGCATCTACTGAGCTGTTTAAGTTCTCTGTATCTTTGCTCAATCTGTTTTGCTTATCCTCCCCAACCCTCGTTTTCCCTATAAATATTTATTTTCTAGACTCAGCTCAATGCTAACTCTCTGAGCATCCCTGCCCCACCCATCTAGAACTGATTCCTTTCTCCTTCAAGTTTCCTCTACATTCTGTAGAGACTTCTGGACATAGCGCCTGTTGTATTCTATTGCATTTTTTCACACTGCCATTTCTCACTTCCAGACTTAATCTAATTGAGATTAAGACTATCTTATCTAGCAAGTAGTAACGTGCTTGGAATCTAGAATGCACTTAACATGTATTTGTAGAAAAGAAAGATCTGGGATGGAGCTGTAAGCTTGCCAGGTATAAGAACTCTGACAAGATATGTAGCCTCCCTGAGCTTAATTTTACTCTCCTGTAAAACGACAGTGACATTGTCGACTCTTTTCCTTCCATTTAGAATAAAACCCTTCATACATAGCCTGTTAGCACCAGCCCTAGACAGCATCTGCTCTCTGCTTTTCTCTGTGACCTCATTTCAGGCCCCCATCTCCCTCCTTCTTAATTTTCCAAAGGAATTGCTTTCTGATAGGTTCTGTAATGTGCCAAGCTGTTTTCACACCCCTCCCAGCCCCCTTGCACACACCACCTTTGCACTTGCTGATTCTTCTGAATGAGAGGTGCTATCCTAAACTTTGTTGCCTGCTTCTCATCAAATGTCACCTCCTCAGAAAGGCTTTGACTAATAACCTCCCTAAAGTAGGTCTCTCCATATTACGCCTGGTTTTTTTTTTTTACTTTATAGTATTATTTTTATTTATGACTCCATAGTTTGTACTTACTTTATGTATATTTTTCCTCCCCTATCCGCTTTCCTTTTTTTTGGCTTGTACTCTCCACTGTAATGTCAACTGTAGGTGGTGGGTGGGCAAAAATCACATTGGTTTTGTTCTCTTTTTCATTCCTAGGGCTTGACACATAGCAAACTCTTAATATGTATTTGTTGACTGACACATGAGCTAATATCACAGGTGGTTTGAAGATCAGGTACAGTATGTGAGTGAAGTTTATAAACCAAAAGCACTATACAATGTGAAGCACAATTATTATTATAACTGGAATAGGCATAGAGAAACCTGGCAACTTCCATTCTTTCAGGAAATGAATATACAGTTTGACAACAAATAATTACTCGTTTTCTGAGTATGGAGTCTCAGTCTCAGTCTGGGTGACTAGTCCAGCAAGAGAGGGCTCCTGCATGCCAAAAGAGAGGTATTATTTCTTAACACTTTTTCTGCCAAAATACTGGTAATAAGGAAGGTGGTGCTAGTTCTTTCAATGAAGGAGGCAAGTGGTTTGGGCTTTGAGACCAAGGTTCAGCCAGAGGAAATGTCTCCCCATATATGACTCTTCCCTCTACTTGATCTAATTCCAGTGTGAAGAGAGTCTTCAGTCTCGGCAGTTAATTAACATAGTATATATCTGAGTTACCCAGGTAAAACACACTGGTGCAGAATTGGTAAATAGATTATTAGAAGGGAGAGATAGGCCATGATTTTCTCTGTAGTTTTCCCAGCAACATACTTTTATTGTGCCTCATTTCCCCTCTCTGCACCCCAGTTTTCTTATCTGTAGAATGGAGATAATAATGCTTAATAAGGTTGTTGTGAGAGAGAAGTCAATACATGTAAAGAGTTTGGAACAGTGTATGACTTGTGGTAAGCTCTTAGTAAGTGATATTTTTATCTCCACCAGCCTCTCCTTTCTTATAAAGTTGGGTCAGATTCACAGGTCCCATTTTTTCCTACCTAGGGAAAAGAGAAGTAAGGTAGATTCTTAGGATGTCACTTAAATGCCATTACATTAGCATATGTGCTATGACCAGGACTCAGAATTTTTAGGGTGCTCCC
>NW_006436810.1:3701101-3774984 GCF_000325575.1 Pteropus alecto | reverse complement strand
TCCTTCTCCCTCATGGCTGTTGAATCAGAAGCAGGAAGATGATATGTATTGTTGGATTATTTTCCCAAAGACCAAGAGGTCTCTAATGATAATTAGCTCATTATTTTATATCACATGGAAGTAAAGTTTAATAAATCATAATAGTCATCTGAGTAGATTGTGTTGATCAGTTTAAAATTATTTTTTATTTTAGACTTCTAAAAAGTTGCAAAAATAGTATAGATATTTCTCGTATACTCTTCATCTAGTTTTTTCTAAGATTAATATCTTATATAATCAGAGTAAAATCATCGAAACTAAGAAATCAACGTTGACACAATAGTATTAACTAAAGTACAGACTTTATTTTGATTTTCCCAATTTTCCCATTAATGCCCTTTTTCTGTTCCAGAGTCTTCGAGGTCTCACATTGCATGCAGTTGTCATATCACCACAGTCTCCTCCAATCTGCCACAGTTTTTCTGTCTTTCTTTGTCTTTCATACCTTGATATTTTTGAAAAGAACTGGTCTGTTGTTGTTTTGAAGACTTTCCCTCAATTTGGTTTTATCTGATGTTTTCCCATGACTAGAGTGAGGTTATGCATTATTGAGAATAATAACACAGAATGATGAGCCTTTCTCAGTGCAAGATAACAGAAAGTACATGATGTCAGTATGTTAATACTGGTAGCCTGAACCTTGATTACTTGTTTAGGGTGGTGGCTGTCAGGTGTCTCTAGTGTTATTATTTCTCCTTTTGTGATTAATCAGTATATTGAGGAGAGAGACTTTGAGACTAGGCAAATGCCTCGTTTCTCCTCAGATTACCATCTAGTAGTTTTAGTGAGCATCTCTGGGTCTTGCCTGCAACAATTTGGTGTTTTAAGAGTGGTTCTTTATTTCCTCACCACCCCCTACATTTATTAATTAGAATTCATTTGAAGAAAGAGCTCTCTTCTCCATTTACTTATTTATTCATTTCTTTATATCAGTATAGACTCATATAAATGACTTTAGACTATGAGTTGTAATGCATTGCTATCATTGTTTATTTTGTTGCCCAAATTGTTTGGCTTTTGGCCATTGTGGGCTCTTTCAGGTTGGCTCCTGTGGCCTTTCCATATCTACCTATTCTTCTTTGAGCACTTCTTTACTTTTTAGAATGATAAGATGCTCCAGACTTATCTTGTATTTTCTCTGCTTCTGCCTTAGAATCAACCACTTCTTCAAAGAAACCCTCTGTTTCCTTTTAATGGAGAATGACTTAGAATCTGAGGTCTCGGTAATAGGTGTGCTCACTGCCACTAGACTGTCAGTGTTCTTCCTTCTCTCCTGTTCATAACTTCTTTCCTGAGCATGAGATACTTGGTCCTTATTATCTACAATGTATTTATTTTGTCCAACCCTAGTAAAAGATAAAGTGGTTTCAGAATTGCTAGCCCATATCTCTGTGAGAAGCAAATTTACTGACTATAGTTCACAAATTTATAAAATCCTTAATATATTTTGTGCTAAATCACACTCACTATGTGAATGGTGATCATTAGTATTATGACTTTTGGCTTCTGTTTTTTCAAGGGAGAAAAACCTTTGCAAAAAGTATTCCCATACACAAACTAGAGGACGCTTCATCTTCTTCATGACATTTCCTAAAAATTTCAAAAATATTTTTTCATCTAGTAAGCATTGTTTGGAAGCTAAGATCAGGAGTATTGTGTTTAGTACATAGTTTATGGTACGTTTTCATACTTTACTGTTCGGGGAAGTATATAGTCTAATTAAAAAGTAGAAGTTGTCACATAATTTATTTAGTTTTTTTTTTTTTTAAACAGGAATAATAACATTCTTCTCAGAATACGAAGATATAAACCTACTCTAGGGAGGCATGACAGCTGTACTCAAGATTTAGGTGAACAGACTAGGTAAGCAACAGCTCTTACAGAACGATGTGTAAACCAGGGCAGTTCCCATTTGTGTGTAGCATACACACATGTGCATGCATGCACACACATGTGCACATACACACACGTGGGCACACGTAGTCCAGGCCAGTGAATCATTTTTTAAATTAATTGACTCATCTATTTAATGGAAGAAATGTGATCTTAAAATTTGTTCTCTGTTTTAAACATCTAAGCATTTTGAAGGAGGAATCTTAAAAATGTGTATGCAGTTAACGGAAATATTTGTAATTCTCTTCGGCAATGTATTCACAAAAACGGCTTACAAGTTACTCAAGGTAATATGTTACTTTATAGTCATGCCTTTATGTCAATACTAAATGATATTATCCAGTTTGATCTCTTACTCTATTAATAGATTACCATGGCTTAGAATAACTTTTGGCCATTTCAAATATTCTTCTAAAGGATAAAAATTTCCTGTCCCTTAAAGAATAAATCTTTGAGGATGTTCAGAATGTGTTCCAAAGGATGATGATAATTCCAGAAGAATCCCAACCCCAGACTGCTCCTCTTTTCCTAACACAAGGTTCAAAGCAATTGCAACATTGTTCATATAACTAGTCCTCAAAAGTTCATCTCTTGGCCAAGGATACACATTCATTGATAGTTTGTTGTGCTCAGAGTCACACCTTGAATATAGAGGAAATCTCAAAGGGGAGGGAGTCCTTCAAAGCACTTCAGGTTCTTGACAGCATTTTTGTGAGTTGATTAAGGTTTCTGTATTCTTGCTTCAGTTTCCCATTTATAGAAGTGGGAGTCCCAAAAGAACAAAGGCATATGCCTCTAATAGCAAGCCAGTGATCTGCTACTCTGTGTCACCATGAGTCTGCCACTGCTCCTCTACTTCCATCCCCTGTCTAAAATCCCTCAAAGATTTGATGACAGACAATGATAGAAGGTCGTGATTTGGTGGGATGCATATGAAATTGGAATCAGAAGACCTGGTAAAGAATCTGGGTGTTGATCAAAAGAAGCAGTGCCCTTGAAATCACTTGAACAGTATTTGGCAAAGAATTGGCACTCAAATGCTGATTTTGAATCTGAAATTTAGAAGTTAAAGCTTTAGAAGTCAAAGCTTACTATATTTTATATACACGGTTTAATGATAGGATAAATTAATAACCCCACATAGTGGATCTCTTAGTTCTTAATAAAAAGAAAAGTACAAAAAAGATGAAAGAATCTAGGCTATAATTATTCTGCCGGGTCATGGGGTAAAAGCAGATAATTTTAGAATGTTCTATAACTACACTTTTTAACATGGATTGCATTAAGTCAGGGTAGTAATTTTTCAGGTCTCCTATGGCAGGATTTATTTTCTCAATATACAAATATTCAGTTCATCATGCAAAATTTTTATATAGCTGAGAGCTCTTCTCCATGCTCTGAGTTTCTTTATTTCCATCAACCCACGCTCATCCACAGGATGTATGCAGTGCACATATGCGTGCATGTTCACACACACGCACACTTCTTAGTACATGCAAATTAAAGCTAATTAGGCATAATCGGTCACCTTTTGCCATATAATTTGAATTTTAGGGAAACAACCCTTTTATTTTTCTCCTTTTGAGAAAATTATGGAGAAATATGTTAGCATCCTCGAATTTATTGGCCTCATGCATTCCCTTTCTTCCTTCGCATGTAAACCTTGTAATCTTGCCAAGGTTTTTCTAATATCGGCATGTCAAATGCAGATTACAAGCCCCCATGGGCTAGATTCACACTGGCCTCTTAGCTTTTTACTGGACCTTACCTAGCCTTGTCACTAGCTTGATGTTAAAGCAAATAATGCTACCGTCCTCAGTAAGGCCTTTGCACTGAAAACCAAGGAAATGTGACCACAATAAACATGCTGAGAATAAAATCAGGCACTGCTGTAATTATTCAGTCAGAGGCAGGTAAGCACAATTATTTCCATACTGAACAAAGGCACGTGGTGAGTAGCTGACTCTGCAATGAGAGGGCAGGGTGCGTGAGAGCTGGGGATGTTCAATCTATAAACCTGCACGTGTCCAACACCCACATGCTGCCTTCTGTATATTTTCCTCCTCTATGCTAGTCTTTCTCTTTGTTTTTAAAAGCAGTCCTAAATTGCTTAGCATTTTTTCCCCTTCCTCACACTTCTTTCTGTGCTTATAGGCAAATACAGTAAATTAAGCATATCTAAGGATTTAATGCTCAAAATCACCTTGGATAATTGGCTTAAGGGGTTGAAGCATGCTTTTCCCTTCTTCTAGTCTTAATGCTATTTCTCCTCTGAGGGTACATCTGTCAATAATTGATGGAGCTTTCTTGGGTAAATGAGCTGTTGCTTGGGACATTATAAATCATATTTGGAATCAAGTTTATTCTCAAGCTGCTTTTAAAGTCTTAATGCTGTGCTAACTGAATAGAAAATGTTAAATGTTGGGAGGGAGTAGTATAAGCCCTCAGTGCTAAAAGCATGAGCTGGACTTTAGAAAGCAAATGGAATTTATACTCTCCGAGGAAACAAGAATATGTCTGTTTTATCAGAAAAAAGCATGTAGGTTTGGCAAGGACCTTCCAGAGGGAAATCACCTGAGTACCTGCTGGCAGCTGTGATTCACTTAGGGTGCCTAAGTTATTCCTTACATCAGCCTCACCTGGCAGGTGTTAAGGATGCCTCTTTTACAGATGAACATTCTGAGGCTCAGAAAGGTTGATTCCCTCCTCAGTGCACACAGGGACAGAAAGGTTGATTCCCTCCTCAGTGCACACAGAGAGCAAGAGAGGTAGACTTGAAATTGGAATCGGTTAGACTGTGAAGTCTTTGTTTTTCTCATTCCACCCAAAGTCAGACATGATCTGTGACATGGTCTTTAGTCTGTGTTCATTGGCATCCTGGTGTTTTTCACGTGTTTGGTTTTGAGACTGAGGTCAATGGCCCCTATCACTGAACCTTTTCTAGGTGTCTCAGCTGGAAAGAGGTGAAACTCCACTTTTATCTGTTTCACATAAAGAGCTTTGGCATGAAATTTTAATAAAAAAAGTTCTGCTGCTAAAAGAAGTTTGAAAACCACAGCTTCGTGAGAACAATAAAAATCTAGAATAAAGATATTAGTATATTTAAGAACATGTATGATATGTAACAAATCGGGAAATGTTTTACTCCTTTCTCTGCTTCAGAATACACACCCAAAGAACATTTTAGAATGACCCTACTCTAAGCATTGCTACAGGGCGAGAGCTAAGCTCAGGCTCAGAGTGTCCTAGGTGTTCATTTTCACTCAGACATGAATCTACTATATGTTGCTCTTTTCCCTTCCTCAATTTCCACATCTAAGAGCTGGAGATAATAGTGCTTGCTCTATCAACCTCAGAACCTTGTACGATGATGAAAAGAAACCTAAGATAAAAAGAACATGGCTAAAATATAAGGTATTGTTATTCCCGCATTTTTCTATTTCTTAGTAATTAATCTGAATGTCTTAGTTAAGATATCAAAGGTAAAACGTTAAGAGCTGAGTGTATTTTAGCATGGGACAGGTGGGGATGTAAAAGGCATAAAACCATTTTTAAAAGCTTATTTGGAACAATTATTTTAGAGATAATGGTTTATTAAGTCATAATATCTGCCTCGAACTTTAATTACTCACAATATTTGCTACTGCTAATTTTCAAACTTTCTACTGAAAAGATACAATGTAAATTACTTTGTCTTTTCTTCTTTCCTAATTTTCAAGGCAAATATACTAGATTTGAAAGGATGAATTGACTCCCGCTGATTGAGATAAATTGTTTCTTGAAAGTCTTTTTGCCTGTCATTCTTCCTATCTCCCTCCCTCCTACTTTTCTTTCCTCCTTTCCAGAATCATTAGACACCAACTATGTACACATACAAATAGAATATAGTTTCTGCTGCAAAGGCTCTCAGTTCAGCATCTAAATAAATACACATTTCACAGTGATCAGTACTGTGCTGGGGATCTGTCTTCCCCTTACCAGATGCCATTACGAACACCATGAGAGCCCAGAGGACGAGATGCCCTGTGTGCCGGGAGAGTTCCAACAATGTTTCTTGGTGAGTGTTTAGCTACTAACAGTGTGGGTGATGTGTGGGTTATTCCATCTCTACATTTTTTTGACCTCTTTGTTTCTAATTCAACGGTCCCTGATTTAGGATGATTCAATTTATGACTTTTTGACTTTACGATGGTGCAAAAACCATACACATTCAGTAGAAACAGGCTAGGCTCAGCTGCGACACTCAGTAGGTTTGTTGTATTAAATGCATTTTTGACTTATGACAGATTTATTGGGATGTAACTACATCATAAGGTGAGGAGCCTTTCATTTCAACCCTCTTGAAACCCACTCATTCTCTTGGGCCTTGTCAGTATACAGGAATGCTCCTCAGACAAAATCCTGATAAATTTCTATATTTCTTTCCTGTTTGATCCTGGCTATTTGTTTTCGGACCTCGCAAAGACCACAGATCTGTTTATACCTACCTACCTATTTCACTTTCTTTTCTTTCTTCCTCTGTGCTCTTTCTGCTCTCACCCCTATTTTATTTTATTTTATTTTTTTGAATCTCTTTCTCATTCCCTCCCTCTTCCTTCCTTCCTTTTGAGAAATTAGGGACAAGGTTAGATTGGTTATGTGAAACATTAAGAAAATGTATGGAGAAAGTTGAGAAGAAAAGAAAATTGAGAATCAAGTTTAATATTTTAATATTTTAATATTTCCCTCTTCACTGAATCTTCTTTAGATTTTCTATAACATTCTCGAATTTTGTTTTCAATTATTTTGGTCCAGAGAAGGAGCAAATAGTTTCTAAGTAGTACCTGAGAGGACAAGCTCTTCTTCTTACAGATGAGATTGCAATTGACAGTGCTAGTCTGGGTTGTGCAATTAATGTCACTTGGCACAACCAGACTTTTTTCTAAGGATTCTGTTATTTGGAGTCATCTTGTCTCTCTGCCATTATAGAGCAATAGCTCCAACAAGCACTTTTTTTTTTTTTCCTGCAGCAGGAGCCTTATCCATAGCACCCTTACATTAAGGATTTATTGGCTATGAATTAATATGAGAATTAAATTACCGAGAAAGATTGAAATGAAACTTGCAGATGCCTACTATCTGTCCAACCCTACGAGGTAGGAATAATTATTTTCAAGTTATCATGGATTTATTGATAGTTTCAGAGAGGGTAAGGAATGTATCCAAGTTCACATAGGGCCAAGAGCCATCACTTAGTCAGCCTGACACCACTGGCCAAATTCTAACCACTTTACTGTCTCTGGTGGTCTGGAGAAGAAGGCAGATAACTTCTTACAGTTCTTGACAGAGAGAGGGCAGGAAAGGGAACACAAAGAGAAAGTACCTACCTAACATTTGTTGAACTCCAAGTACTGTGAAGACACTTTATATATCTAAAATTCGTAAGATAAGACTTATCTGTTCAGATGA
Organism: Pteropus alecto; assembly: GCF_000325575.1. Classification (NCBI taxonomy): domain Eukaryota; kingdom Metazoa; phylum Chordata; class Mammalia; order Chiroptera; family Pteropodidae; genus Pteropus; species Pteropus alecto. The sequence continues at coordinate 3,767,604 of NW_006436810.1, read as the reverse complement.
GAAAACTGAGCTCCAGAGGTTAAGTGACTTTTTCAGTGTCACTCTGCTGACAAGTGTTGAACTCAGCTTTCAATCAGCCTGTGCTCTTTCTATCACCCTGAAGAATTTAAAAAAGAGACTCTTCTTGTTCTATAACGAATCTGTGATGCATGGCAACATTTATTCTATGCTGGTTTCTGTTTGATAAAGAGCTTATGTCCTAGAACCCTGTTTCTGTAGGCTTAATTGATAAAGTATCAATTAAGATACTGTGGAAAAGATAGAATGAAATGAGTAATATGGTAGAATAAAAGGTGACTCGCTGGATCCAGGTTGGAAGGTGGTGCTTTTCAGGATTTTGTGTCCTGTTGATAACTCTTTCATCAGCTCATTCTGTGGGGAAGTGAGAAACTTACTTTCTTTTCTTAGAGTTTAGTTTCTATAATGGAAAAGTTGGGTGAGATGATCTTGCTGTTCCATATAATCATAGAATTTTGTGATGGTTTCAAGGCAAAATTGCACAGAGTTTGAGCTTTGGAAAGGTCCTTGAGAAAATCAGTTTTACCTCCTAACCCTTTCACAACTTTGCAGATCTAATCCAGGCCTCCACATCTCTTGGATTTTTAACTCGGTCTCATAGTTTGTCTTTAATTTTCAGTGTTGTGCCAATACCCAAGATTAAATGATCCATTGAAGAAATGCTTACTCAGTTACTGATCTCTCATGAGGAGATATAGAAGTATCATAAATATAGGATCTGTGCCACCAAGTCTCATCTCAAACATTTTAGTGATGATATGTCTATATCTAAAGCACAGATATGACCAGGTCACTTTCCTGCTTAAAATCCTTTAATGGCTCCATTCAGTTTATAGAATCACATCTAAGTTCTCTCCCTCTCCCCTTTGTCTTGTCCTTTGTGCCTAGCACTCCTTGGACATACTATGCTGTTTCTCACCTATTGTCTATGCCCTCTGCTTAGCATGTCTGTCCACCTGGCTAGTTCTTCTTGATCCATTATATCTCAACTCTAGTGCCACCTCCATCAGCCTATTTCCCTTAAGCCAAATGTACGCCTTGCCTAGTTCTCCAGGCAATACCAATGCCTCCCTTTCTATTGCAATTGCCTAATATAAAATGTATAATAAAATAAACATATAATAACTCTACATTTAACAAAATGTTAATATTTTTAAAATATAATAGAAATGTAAGTATAACAGAAATAACAAAAGCACCTGGTGCTTTATCTAATAAGTCTCTTAAAGTTAACATTGGAGGGGCTTAGATACTGCTGTTATTATCTCCTCTTTGCAAACTAGGAAACTCAGAGGACAGTTCTGTTACTTGTGGAAAGACATAAGAACATGAGTGATGGAGGCATGATTGGATCTTGGACTGACTTTAGACTGGTTTAGAGCAAGCACCATGTTCTAAACCACCAGCTACACACTGATGCCCCTGGGTTCTCCATGAACTTTTGGAAACTCAGTACAAAATGTAGTTGCTGCTAAGGTAAAGGCACTTAAGTTTTATCAAGTTCTCAAAGGAATCCTTGACCCCAAATAGGTTAAGAATCACTGTGACATTGAGCTTGTAGCCCATTCAAATGCCAAATTCATTTTCCTATATACTGCTGTTAAATATCTTCGCTTGACCACGTAACTGGTTTCCTTTGACTTACCTTAAGCGTAGAACACTTACCCTGCTGAATTTCATCTTAGTAGTTTCATCTGTTTCAAGGCCACTTCTTTTCATTACTGCACCACTGTTAATATATTTGCTATTCCTTTAAATAATATGATCAGCATTCTCTTTTGATCTTTAAATCATTGCCGAAAATGAGAGCTGACTCAGGGAAGGATAATGGCTATGAAAATGGTTTGCAAAAACTGCGTCTGTGTTTTCTCCTCGGATTGCTCAGGTTTCTCTCTGGATGAGAGTGTTGATGGCTAGATAATCTGCTATCCTTGACCAGCTGCCCCTGTGATTCTAGATTTCTGAGAGAGTCCATTCTTCATGTTCTTTATATGAAGCTTTGCCTCTCAACATGGCATTTTCTCTTTCGGCATTCTTTAGTATATTAGTGTTCCAAAGGCCTTCCATCAGAGGCCTTCTAGTTAATCAAGAGTTGTTTTCTTCTTAACTCTTTTGAAGCACATTTTATCTCTTTGCTAACCCCCAAATGGTTTCTGAGAATGCAGCCCATGTCTGTTATCAGGTCATGGAAATGAAAATACTCCCCCATTTATTTTTCCCAGTCTTCAGGTCACTTTAAAGAAAACTATAACTCTGATATTAAGTGTGGGACAGATAGATTCAAGTTTTTCTGTTTATTTTTCAACAAGTCTGCAATATAGTCTGCATCTAGAGACATTAAAGGATCCCTTCAATAATACATATTTTCAGTTTAGAAAGAAAAATTATCAATGGCTTTAGATTTTTCTGCAAGCTTTAGACTGATTTCTTATCTACTGTGTGTTTGGTAATAATCTATGTCTATGTCTTTGCACTATTTTTAATCTTTTGGGTCCCCTACCTACATTTTGTCATCTCTGATTTCCCTCCTTGGTAACAACAAGTGTTATTTGATTCTATGTTCATGGTTTATAGCTTTTATTTTAACCCACTTTTCAAAGTGATCTTTTTCTATAGGAGGCTCCATCTGCTGATTGATTCTGATTTCCCTATTGAATCCTCCCTGACATTCTTCAGTAGCATTTTGAACCATTTTCCCCCAGTTTCATGTGAATCATGTCATGTTTTTTTGTCATTACTTAGAAAATATGTAAGCATTGGCTTATGATTCCCTTTACCTTTTAATATCCTTTAGTGTCAACCCCAACTTCACCAGCGAGGAAGTGCTAAAGTGGCTCCATAGCAACCACCAATTTGCTTATTCTTTTCTAAGGTTAGATGACACTTGGCACTTTGGCCTTTATGCTGGAGAATTATAGAGAAAATGTTTTAAATGTTACTGTTTCTAAACCTTTTTTTTTTTTTCAAAACTTTTCCTTATATAGTGTAAAGTTTTAAATGTTACTGTTCCTAAGCCTTTGTTTTCAAAAGTTTTCATTATATAGTGTGAAAAAAGAACTAGATTTGGGTTTAAGTCTCAACTGGATCACTTATTAGTTTTGTTACCTTGGGCACCTCAATTTACTTCTGAATATTTCAACATCCCCACATTGAAAGTGGGGGAGCAGTAGTTACCTTGCTACTGCAGAGGGACTGTTATTAGGAACAATTGAGATGAACTGTGTGAAGCACCCTGTAAAATAGAAGGTAGTGTGTATTCAGGCAAAGTAGAGTTAAGAATTATATACTCTAATTGTTCTTGATCAATCCTAATACTTTAATTTCTGTAATTGAAGGCTTTAAAATTCCTGTCTCTGCTCATAAGCCTCAGCGCCATATCTCATTTCTTTTTCTCCTTCTCTCCTTGAGGACTCCGGAGCTGATCCTAACTTTGTTTCATTCGGCATTTTGCTAGTGCCCAGGTCAGTGAGTGCTCCAGTCCTGCCCAGGCATTTTTGGTGGACAGGATCCTAGGTGTGGTAAATAGCATGACTTGTCTCCAATTCTTCACCTCTCCTTGCATCCATTCTTTGCCTCGACTCCAGGTTTAGCATTGTGATTTGCGTTGGCTCGTGGGGTATTAGCAGATGTGATGGAAGCAGAGCCTTGAAAACTGTGTTTACAACTGAGCTTGCTCTCTTGTGCCTTTGTTAATGCCATGTGACCATGCCCAGGTTAGCAGCTGGTTTCAGAAAGAGGAAGAGGGACACATGGACTAGAATGGAATGTTCCAGTCACCCCAGTTGAGGCCAGCTTACATCAGCCAACAACAGCTGACCCCAGATATGTCAGCCTCCCCTGCCAAGATCAGTAGAGCCACCTAACTGGCCCCCAAGAATGTGAGTGCAGATATTTATTGTCGTATAGTTATCAAGTTTTATGGTTGTTTGCTATACACTTTATTTGTAGCAGTGGAAAACAGATACAGTAGGTGTCATAACCGTCCAAGTCCCTGCCTTCAAGAACAGTAGTCTCGGAGCTTATGATCCTGTGAAAGTATTGTGGTAGGCAAAACTGAAGTTTCATAATTAGGAGAGGTCTAGAGAAGTAATAACTTAAATGCTATTAAATGTATTTTAAATGCACAGAATCTTCACTGTGAAAAGCCTCCTTTGGAGGGGACCCCATCTCTTGAATCACTTTCAGTAGTTAAGAAGAAATGACTGGGGCATTGTGGTTTGCTAAGACAGAACCTCATACAAGTGCTATGCTATTCAGAATGCATCACTTTTAAAAGTTTTGTATGGAGCTTCTTAGTCTGACATTAAATGTATTTTTACTTCCATTTCACTTCTTTCATTTTCAGCGAATGCCAGAAAAATGCTTGTGTAACTCCTGGTCTCTTCACAAATTTTTACAGCACTAAAGGACACATTTTTGCACACCTGTTCTCTGATCTATGCATTAATTGGTTAAACATATTTGATTTCTCTGTTCAGCCTCCATAGACCCACTCAGATGGTCTACGAAAGGAGAGAGCAATATGTGGTTTTGGTGGAAAGACAACTCGAAGTGTTCATTAGTACTTACTTACCTCTACGCACTTTTAATCCTGTGTCTCTGACCCATTTCATTATGTCAGAAGACATGTGAGGCTGACATTCCTCATGGTGTGGCAGGGAGTACACAGGACAGTGGAGGTTGTCAAGAAGACATGGAAATAAATGTCAAATTTCTGACTTTTGAAGTTAAAAATCTTAAATCATTATTTTGAGATTTTTCCTTTTAATTTCCTTGCTGTCCCCCTACCCTCACTAGATAAAGATCCTCCCAACTGAAGAGAGGGAAGGAGATTGGAAACTGAAAAAGAGAAACAATCACTGGTTTTACGGTTAAGTCCCTATGTTGAGCCAAGTCCCAAGTAATGGGCCAAGCAATGGGCAAAGAGTCTATAAAACCCCTAGACTAAATGTCATGGTAGAAGGAACCAGTGCTGTAGAACACATTGCTACGATATACTATTTGGGCCCCACTCTCCTGGGTATCTGGGACATTGTTACTTCCCCTCTCCCTTGAAGTTGGGCACAGTCCTGTGACATGCTTAGCCAATAAATTGTTAATGGAAGTGACAGGGGTCATTTCTGTATTGAAGCATCTAATTGCTAGAGCTTAATTTTCCAGCCTGCTTCTTCTTGTACTAGTCTGGAAAACTGAGCTAACACACGAAAGACAGATGTTGTGGAGAGTGTTCTGGACTTGAAGTGAATTTTATATGAGTAAGGAATTAAATTTTGTTGATCTTTTGTGTTTATTACTTCAGCATAACCTTCCCTGTCCTAAGTAGGATAAGTGTTTTTGTTTCCCATCTGGATGGCTGGAAAAGAGAGATATCACAAAGATTCTCATGCCATTCATAATGGGCACATTAGAACAGAAAAGACTGCATGGGCTGTCAGAGAAAGGGCTTGATGACAGGTCCTAAATGTCCCATTGTCCTGGAGTAATGTGGGATAGCAACTGAACCTTCCTCATGTCCTGAATAAGGATGCATATTTTTGCAGAGAGAGAAGTCTGGATAGCCAACGAGTTCTCAAGGTTATGACAAGGGGATGCAACTCTAAGGGGTCGCATAGGTTATTCAGTCTGAGACCAGATGAGTGGAAGCCCATTTGTAGGGTGACAACACTAAGAATCAGATATTGTGGTTGCATATATCAGTGGGTGTCAGCTCTGGACAACCACAGAGACACTTCCTTATAGATACTACATTACTATCCAAACACTTGAGTTAGATTCAACCCTAGAGCGAAGAAAGAAAGGGGAAAATCTGTTACTGTATAGAGTATAATACTGAAATAACTTAGAAAATACTAAAGTGGTTATAGAAGTGACCAGATTCAATTTTCTATCAGGAAGCATGGAGTGCTTGGGACAGAAATTACTTCAGTTAGAAAGAAAAAAGTTCTTTATTTGCAGATCTGAGTTGTGTCTGTGAAAATCATGCACACCTCATATTCTTGTGAAGGACTGAATAGAATTTTGAAAGAATGGGATTTAATGATTTTATAGAGAGACACAAAGCCATGCTATTTCTCAACTTAGTTATCTTTGTTATTGGTGAGGACTTATTGACCAATTAGAACACTGCTGGACATTTTGAGAACCTGGATCTGACCATTACCATTGGACATTGCCTGTACCTACACAGCTGCCCCTATGTGGTTAGCCTCTGTGGTTCAAGCACTTAGCCCCCTGGCTTATTTTGGTGGGTGGGTGTCTAGCCAGGTGTCAGCTGCCTCAGGGACAATACTGTGGGATCAGACCATTTTGCCAAATGATTACACTGCCCAATGACTCTGGGTGTGCAGTGGCCCATAACATTAGACACTCATGTTAATGTGCCAGATTATTTTGTTGATTAGTGCTTCCTTGTTTGCCAAAAAAAGTATTTAAAATCTGTATATGAGATTAGGATACATCATTCATGTCATGCTACTCATTTGATAATATAACATTAGAAATATTAAATTAAGTTGCCAGTGCTCTTAGATTAACTGGTTAAAATAATCCCTTAAATGCCAAGAATGTGGCAAAAAAGAAAAATAGCATGTCCGGAGTGATGTAAAAATCTCAAAAGGAATTGAAACATGAACAAACTTTTGTAAGCATATTAACATAGGGTCTTTATTAAATCTACTTAACATGAGGAAGATTTCTACACACCTATAGGTGAGAAAACTGAGATGCAGAAAGTAATTTTTAAAAAAATTACGTAATCAGTGAATAATAGAGCCTTTCTTTCTTTTTTTTTTTTTTTAAATCTGGGCTCTTTCTACTTTAGCACATTTTTATATAGACTTCATACCACTTCATTTGGTGGTTTTTCTTATTAGTGCTCCTGATAGGTGAGAATGCTTTAGATAGACTTAGATGAATAACAGCAGTTTTTTCTTGGCTGGATTGTGGTGTGTGGAGGCAGCCTTGGATGCTGAATTAGGGAAACAAAATCTTCATTTACATTTGCTTAAGGCAGTAGTTCCCATCCTTGGCGTGCATTAGAATCACCTGGGAGGCTTTAAACCCTACTGATACCTAGGACCCACTTTAGTCCAGTTCATTTTGAATCCCTGAGGGTGCAGCCTGAGCATTTTAAAAAGAGCCGAGGCAGTTGTAACATGTAGCTGGGGCTGAAAACAACTGGCTTAAGTTAACATTTCAACACATTGAAAATCAGATTTTAACAGGAGAAAGCAATTAGCACAGGTGCTAAGTCAACGTGCTAAGCAATCTGTGATATCAAAACAAGTAATCATCAGTAGGAGGTAAAGAAAAGAACTCTAATCAGTCATTAAGAAGGACCACTGGGATCTGTACCTCAGGATGTTTTTCCGGAACTTGAGAAATGAATGAGCGCTTAGTTTCAGTGCTGGCATTAAAATCTCTTATTATTTCAGATTTTAAAAATGAGAAGAGGGAAAATAAATGAGGAAACTCTGTGGGGACTGGTGCTTTGGAAGTTTCCCATGCTTTCATGTTTCTGAAGCAAAGTTTTTGATTAGGAATAGAATGTCTGCATAGCAATAGAACTGCAATCAGAGAGGAAGCCTCGTGTACCAGGCACATGCTCAGTGCTGGGGGAACACAATGAAGCCAATTCTTGCCTGAGAGGAATTTATACTCTATCTGGAAAGACCTGACATATATCAGGAGTGAACTTAAAGTGACTGATTCCACAAAATGCATTTAAAAACTTAACTCCTTATTTAAGGTCATGTCTTGTGGTTAAAAGGGTGTTACAGTTAATTATGATAGGACACCCCATATACTAAATGAGTGTTACATACCTTATTTAATTGTGAAATATAATTGCAACAAACAAAATTAGCTTAGCTATCATCTCCTGTCTCTTTGCCTTATCTATGCTTCCACTGAATACCAACTCATGTTGGTTTTACCTCTTTGATATTACTAAATTTATCCTCTTCCCTTTATCTTCAGTGTCTTTAGTTTAAGCATTTCTTTCCTGTGCTATAGGAATAATCTTGTATCTGATTCTAACTTTTTTGAATTCTAGTCATTCTTAGGCTAGAGAAGCCACAAGATGGCTCCCCATTGTATGCAGGAAAAGATTTAAGATCTAAAGCATGGCATGCAGCCTTACTACTCCAAGTATAATTCTCAGACGAGCTGCATTTGCCTCATCTGGCAGCTTGTTAGAATACAGAATCTCAGAGGCTCTACTTCATACCTGTTAGACCAGAACCTGCATTTAACAAGATCCCTAGATTACTGGTGTGTACAATAAAGTTTGGGAAGCACTTGAGTGTCCTAGGGCTTTTATGATATGGCTTCAACCGACTTTTCTTCCTTTCTTCTCTTGGTCATTGTATGTTCCAGAAATATCAAACATACCTCAGAGAGACTGTGATTTTCAACACTGTCCTGGCAAATACCAGCTTTTTCTTTAAAGATCTCTCTCTCTGGAGCAATTTCTTCTATGAAGTTTTCCCTGTCACTTCCCAGACAGTTAATCCTGCCCTCCTCTGCTGACTTTCATTGTGTATGGAAAAGTCTAGTGTTGAAATTGCTTCTTTACCTGTAGCTTTTGTCCATCAGACTATAAGTTCCTGAAATCAGGAGTTATGTGTTTCTCATCTTAGTTTTTCTGGCTTGTTGTGTAAGGCCAGGCACATGACACTCAATTAGCATTTCAAATTTATTGCTCAGAATTTGGTGTGATAATTAGCCTGTACCTGCAGATATAATTCTGCTTCAGTTTCTGATGTCTGAAGAAGAGAATTCTTAAGCTATCCAAGTCCTCATAAGTTGAGGTTAGTATTAATTCTTTTCAGTAAAAACCAATGGGCATCCATATTTTTCCTATGTAATAGCTTTCCTTTTTATCCTCAATGCCTTTATTTTGGCCTAGCTTTCTGAATTGGGCTTCTCGGTTATATCTTAGTTTTATAACTTGGGGTTGTAACATGGCACCATTATCAACAGGAGAGTGAGAAATGATGTGCCAAGGGTCATCTGACCTAATTGTCCTTGGGGCTAGAAGCCTTCTGCTCTTTCCTTGTTACCCTTGGACACTGGAGTCTTTTAAGCTGCTTGTGGTTTCATCTGCCTAGATACCTTCCCATCTGCTTTTTCTTGGATACTCTGCCTGTTGTGTGATTTTTTTTTTCCTTTTATTTTCTCCATAAACTATCCAAGTTTTCCCAAGGACAGGGTTACCAGGTTTAGCAAATAACAATAGAGGATGCCCAATTAAAGTTCAATTTCAGACAAACAACAAATAGTTTTTAATATGTATATCTTCCAAATTTTGCATGGAATGTGCTCATACTAAAAATGCTATGTCATTTATCTGAAAGTCACCTTTAACTAGACATCCTATATTTTATCGGGCAACTCTTTCAAGGGCTTAATCTTTGAAAAATTTACACCCTTTATAGTCCCTAAAGGGAACTAGGATACTTACCAACTTGAAAGAGAAAGGGAAAAATCCAGACAGACACAGTCAAACATTAAGATTTCATGATATTATCCAGTCAGAATAACTATATTTAGTGTATACAAAGCACTCATTTCCAAGCAAAAGAAAACATTTTAGTGGTATATAGAAATTTTGGTAATCTTTATAAATTTTGTTTTTAGTGACATTGGTTTCGGTAAAGTTGAGAGGCAGTAGAGAGAGACTAGCAGTTAAAAGTGCAAGTTATGTAGTCAACCTCTTAGGTTCTTATTCTGACTCCACCACTAACTGTGTAACATTTGGGTAGGTCACTTCTTTTTCTGGGCCTCAGTTTGCCTTATCTGTAAATAGAGATAATGGTTGTATCTACCCAACAGGGATTTTATGAGGATTGAATGAGTTATTCCATGTCTCTGACAGGTGATAAGCTCAATAAAAGTTTATCTGCCAATACTGTCCCTACTACATCACTACTAAATGGTTATCTCTAGTCAGTGTGCTGAGTTCATCCTCGAGAAGCCAGGAAGCACTTTTACATTTGCATAAGAGTATATTTGAGAGGAATGACATGGTTGGAGCAGGACTTTCTTCTCTCTCTCTCTTTTTTAAGTATAATTAACATACAATATATTAGTTTCATTAGACATATGTTTGGTGTGAACTTTGCCTCCAGGCGATTCATATAAAAATCCACTGGTCTTCCCCAGCCCCGCTGATTACCACTGATTTGAGTTGTTGTGTAAAACAAAGTCATACAAAATAAGTCCTATACTCCTGAGATCCAAGGGAATAGGGCTCTTTTCACATGTCTTTCATGTCTTTATCAAAATGAAATGTTTTTAAGTGGAAATGTTTTTGCTTTTTAAAAAGTATACTGAGAACAGGGTGGAGAAAATACAGTAAATGGCCCCAAGACTCTATGATTGTGTTAACTTTATTTTCCAAATAAATTAAAAGACAGATGTGCCACAAAGGAGTATTTTATGAATTTTAAATGCATACTGAATGTATTCATTTGAACAATTTTAAAATTAAATTAACAAGTGCCTTTTATTAAGAATTTTAGAAATTTAAATTCATAAGTAATCATCCATAGCTACAGAAGAAAAGGCAATGAAGATAAATAAAATAGGGGGAAAAAAATCTAAAGATTATATGACATAAATACTGGAAATATTTTGTTGTAGGTATATGATGTTTTAAGTAACTAGTATATCTACATAGTATATAAATAACTAGTAATCATATGTATGTATTACATACTCATATATATGAAATCAGTAAGCTACCTTACCTAATTTTTTTTACCCGATTTTGTCACTTTTTCTTGTAAATATAAATTATTTTTAATTATTTACAAAATAATACAGTAGTCCAAGACAGTCTGAAGAATTCTGAAATTCATGGCTAATATACAGGTGAATTTAATCATGTTCCAAATGATCTGCCTAATACTTTAGCAAGTAACAAAACCAGTAAAATTTTCATAAGACAATATATCAAATGTTCATATTTTTGTAATACTAAAATAATAAAAGCAACTATCATTATTTTATGTTTTTGATAAATGTTAATACCCTAACTCCTTCATTTATTTCTTTATTTAGTTTTTTGATCAGTCATTTAAGTATCATTGATGTCATTATAGGCACTAGAGCTCAAAAGCTTACAGAGCTCAAAATCTAAGGGGCATGGTAGATAATAAATAAATATACAAACAAATTAATATATAATTAAAATTGTAATAAGAAAAAAATATGTTCTGTTTACAAGTAATAATCTAATTTAGAGATTAGTGATCAGGGCAGGCTTAGACATAATACAGGAATAAGAAGTTTTATAATTGTTTAACATCTCTTTCTCATCGGAAACCTGTGAAGAAAGTTTTATTGTATCCATTTTACAGATGTAGAATATAAGACTCACAGAAGTTAAACATAACAAGTTATGCTACCATGAAATCAAGTTGTGATGTGGGAGAGCAATTTGAAGTGTATGTTTTGGTTGTTTTTACAGCTTATCCGCTAGGGTATCCTGTCAGTTGGGGTTTGTGCAATGCCACAGTAGCCTGGAGTGATCCCTGTAGATCAAAGTCACTAGTTGTCCATAATTAGTAGTGACAGGCTCTGTTCAATTTTCCTTTCCAATCTTTTGTACAGTTATTTAGGATACCACTCTGAAATGCATTTTAATAAGATAGAGAACTATTTATTGACTCTAGGAGACATTTAAGAATATTTGGGTATATCAAGTGTGCTTTAGAATCCTTCACAAACATGAATTTGGGCTTCTGAGCTTTTGGGAAGGTTGGAAGAACAGAGTTCAAGGTCATCAGTGTTCCCAAACACCTTGGATAGAGTGATTACTATGTAGGACAGCTCCATGTGCTTGGGCAATCAATGGGGCAGCAGACCAAATCAAGATCCTGTAGCAGAGATATAAATCCCCAAACAGGAATCTAAAATGCGCACCTGAATAGGTGCTCATATTCTACAGGTTTAGAGATGGGCCTTAGAGCACCCATGACCGGGACTAGAATCTTTCTCAGAAAACTGTGCTGTGTATGCCTTAACACAGATGTTTGAATAGGTGATGCAGTCTTAATATTTTGTTCCCTATGCGAGCATGATCATAGTGTATTTATCTTAGATAATTTCCAAAATAGGCATTTTTGATTTTCCACCATGATTAGAAATAAAAAGAAAACCCGATCAATAGTGTGTCTAATTGAAAACTCTATCTTATTGAATCCTGAGAAAACATGCTAATTAGTTGTAAAGAATTGTTGGCTGTAAACCAGCTGAATGTTGGAGGATATTTTTTCATCTGGAGAAGTTTTGGAAATGTGGTTATGGATGACACTGGAGGACTTTGACCTCCTCCCTTCCTGTAGTTAGGAAGATTGAGAAGGAGCTGCTGATACTCACTTTGACAGAAAGCTTACCCTTATGGAGAAGCCACCAGAGTAGAGTGCTATCCTGCTACCATATTGAGGGCCATCATGACTATTTATTAGCTGTCAGGCCCACTGCATTGCTTATAGGCAACTGAGACACCTACATCTTAACACTGAAGTGGTTAATTAAATCCTTAGGGCTTGGGGGTGTGTCTTAGAAACCCTCTAAGCCTCTCGTTAGTCAAGGGCAGGGGCCAATAGTATTTTGACCAGAACTGGCCTTGAGAACTGAAAGGCCATTTATTGATACAGCCTGTAAGGCAATGTAAGATTAGCCACTGTGTAATAGTGATTATGGACCTAGAGAAGTTAGATGTTAAAAAAATAGCAAATTCCATCCCAGGTCACCTTTAAGTAGATATTATAAATCTTTAAATACAAGTTACTTTTCTTCTCAGTAGGAGGCTGGTAAAGATTGCTAAGGTGACTCCCATTTATAAGGAACTGGTGTAAAAGATCTTGGCAGTTATTGTTCCTGGTAATCAGTTCCTTCTCTACTATCCTGAAATGACTTTCAAGGTAGTTCATAAATAGGTTTACAGTTATTTTATGGCTTACTGTTTAATAGTAACTCCCCAGTCTGAATTTTGCTCAATGTATTTTTCCTTACGAACAGGGCTTAATTTATTGGCTCTATTAGACACGGATACCAAGTTAGAGAAAGCATTGAAATAGGTGTTTTCTTACTGTGTAAAATATACTGGCTGGATTTTTAAGCTCAAATCTGTTACCTTGCATTTGGCAAGAGCCAATTCTATATTTTCCTGAGAAGGAATAAAATGTGATATAATTCTAGTACCTGGTATATATTAGGCAACCAATGAACATTTGTTTAGTGACAATTTATTTGAAAATTTATTAGTTGCCTACTCTTATTAGACACGTAAAGTCAGTACAGTCAGTACTCATATTTCTATGGATGAATCAATGACTTTACTCACAGTCATTATTACCTGTGGAGGAAATATTTACACCCAGATAATGGCAGAACTAAGTGGAATAAGATGAATATGTGATAGCTAAAAGCAGAGTTTAGTTAAAATACTCAGGAGAGAAATATTATTTCCATTTTAAAGTAATGACAAACTTCATGGAGAGGATTATCTCTGTGTCCCTACAAAGTATACTACCAACTTTTTTAGAGTGTTGTGCATGAGCATAAATGATATCTGTCACCTCACTGTGACATCAGGGCTAAAATAAAGATTTAAGATTGGAGCTGTCCATATTTATTTTTCCAACATCATTGAAAGGTTGATGAGTTTTTATGTTTTTAATCACAGAGCTCCTTAGTCTTGAGTCTGAGCTTGAATTGAGCTGTCCTAGATGCTCATAACAGCAGATACTTTCTCTACACAATAATGTGAGTTAAAGGAGAGGAAAGCAAGGGAGATGGAGAGAGAGAGAGAGAGGGAGAAGGAGAGAATGAGAGAAACAGGAGAGGAAAACCTCTTTATAGTGACTTCTGGAGTTCTCTAAATGGACAATAGCGATGAACTGTTAAGCAGGATTTGGAAAACTGATACAAATGAAAATTATTGTAAAGCAAGATCAGTCACTTCTAATCTAATGTTAAATGAAATAAAACCAGATTCTAAAAACATATGCAAAAAACAATAACAACTGTGGTAAAACACATATAAGAAACTTTGTGTAGTAACATATTGGAGGGAAATACATAAAATCATTAATAACAATTGCTTTAAGATGGAGCGACAACTCTTTAAAAAAACATTTTAACAATGATCATATTTTTACTATGAAGATAAACGTTATTTATATAAAATAGAGTTGACATTTAAGAGAGAAGCCTTGCAAGGAAATGAGTCCCCTTCAAGACTGCACCAAGAAGGAGGGAAATTTGTTTTACTTAACGTTGTACATTTTGTATAGATTATGGAGAAATACTTCAGTTCCTGATCACGCTGTACTGCTGTTTCCATTTGATGTGCATTTGCAACACCAAAATGTTTCCTGAGAATGTTCTGAAATAGTTCTCGTCTTAACTGATTCAAGGTCACATAGTTCAGCTCTGGATCCGTGTCTCATTGGAGACAAGTTAAGGAGAGCACAGAACTGACTGCTCCAGGAAGCACCACGTTGTTGAGGTACAGAAAGAGCGCAGTCAGCACTGGGATTGGCTGGTGTGAATTGTGAAGGTAGCTAGGGACAAACTTCTCCAGCTAAAGTATCCACTAACATTTGAAATCCTCAAGGAGACAAGTCCACCTAAAGTCAGCCAGTAACATGTTTCAGATGATAAAAAGATGCTATGTTGGAATATTGTATCACCTCTTGCCTAAATATAGTCGACTCTGCATTAGGATAAAGCAAACACAATAGCACCTAAATTCCGTTTTCTAATCTGTCATCCAGAAGAACATATTAGCAGTTAAAACTTCTCATTAATAAGTTCAAATTACAACACATAGTGGATTTATAATATAGGCTATTTGGATAATTATGATGATGAGGGCCAGACTGAGTTCTTATGATAGAAATGGTGCATTTATAAAGGTTCCCTTTGTACTTTCAGATCCAAATTAGCCCTTTTATGTCACATGACCCAAGACTCTAGGATCTCAACTTATTTCTTGCCAGAACATATTCAAAGTTGCTTTTTCGAGTAAAATTTTGACCCTCATTTTTATCCCTCTGAGACACACTTATATGTGAGAGTCTTAGTCATATTGGTCCCAACAAGGCTGAACTTAGTGCTTGACTTACAGGACTCCAGTAAATATTTACTAAATGAAATAAACAAATTCCTTTTTTTTTTTTTTTTTCTTCTTGTCTTCCTAACAGTAGCATACTGTGCTCTATTCAGATTTTATCAGAAGTGGCTTGGTGGCTTTACCATGGCGGCTGGATTGACTGCCATGCCCCTTTTAGGCTCTCTTACTTTTGGGGGAGTACAGGCTTTACTTTTCCTTACCCTTCTTACTTCGTGTTCCTGACCCTTCTCTATACATTGGGTTCTGTTTATTGCAAGGCCTTCAGATGTGATGGTATGGAATGTCTCTGTGGTTTGAGCACAGATGTTTGAAGAAGACTTTGGAGGGAATAATAGCATGATTTCATTTCTGAAGTGACTAGCATCTTGAATTCTGCCTTAAGTCACCTTAACCCAATTTAAATCTTTCTTGTCCTCATAGCTTTTATAGATCAGCAGCATGTGTCTTGCCTAGCCATCAAATCTAATAAGAGCAGACAGTCTTGTCTCTCTGATGGTTTCTGTGTAATCATCCCACATGCATGTGTCATCCAACACAGAACCTTTTATCAGGTTAGGAAAGTGAAATTCATGAGCTTAAAGAGAGAGGACATTCTCAGAGGAGTTGCAGCCATAACAGAGTTATGCTTTCTTCAAAAAAGGGGCTACACAAAAGCTGCACAGCTGGTTGGAGTAACACAAGATGCGTTACTGACACCCCTCAGAGGCAGCATCTGAGACCGCTGGTCCATCTGGCCTTGGAACCAAAGATTTGACCACCCATTAGTGCATCTCCTGGCCTGGGCATTGCCCTTTGGCTGAACCCTCTAAACACTGTGTTTCTGCTGTTGCTTTAGACTGGAGTGTCATTATGAGCACTTTTTTTCTGTTATTGCACTGGCCACCTTTGGTTCAGATGCCACAGTGCCATCCTGATAAGTGAAAAATCAAGGAAGAATAAGCAAAAAAATAAAACAGACTGGGAGTCACAGCAAAGCATAATTATTATTGGGATATTAATCCTGAAAAGAGGACTTTCTGTGTTAAAAAGATACTATGTTAGGATGTTGTATCACCTCTTGCCAATGTGTAGCTGGCTCTGGATTAAGATAAAGCAAAACAATGGCACCTAAGTTCTGTTTTTTTTCATATGTCCTGCAGAAGAACATACCAGTAGTTAAAACTTCTCATTAATAAGTTCAGCTCGTAACACATAGATTCTATAATATAGGCCTGTTCGAATAATGATGATAATGATGATGCTAAAGGTGCCTACAAGTTACAACCTAGGCATTTTACATATTACTCTGCCTTCACTACTCTATAAAGAAGCCTATAAGGAGTAGGGAATGATCCCTACTTTACAGATGACAGAACTGAAGTTTAGAGAAGTGACTTTTCTGAGGTCACACAGCTAGTGAGTGATGGAAACAGGTGGTCTAATTGAAGACCCTTCATGCATCAGTTGGTGTTCTTTTGGGGAAGTAGTCATAAGAGATGTGGAATAAAGAAGCTGGTAGAGTTTAAGGAAGGCTGTTGCCTCTGCATCTCTAGGGTGGGACTAAAGTTGCTGTTGGTAAATAAAGCGTATTTATTATAAGAATATAGAGGTATTTTATGGAACTTTGAGTCCCAACAAGTGCCTGTAATCAGCAATTGGCAAGTCGCGAGGAACCAAGGTGATAGTTCATTGCGTGTCTCTATCTTTGTTTCTCAATATTTCTCTCTTCCTCTCTCCCTCCATCTCTCCCTTTTTTTTTTTAACCTTTCTTTCTCCCTCCTTCTCTCTCTCAGCATGGAATTTTGTCTTTATTTCTCTCCAGGTATCTGCTATATTTTCTCTTTACAAAAACTGATTTTTTTCTTCCTTCTTTGTGCATATGGTAGAAGTAGACAGTTCTATAACTACCAGATAGATCATATGTCAGGTGTTGAACAAAAAACGATTTAGGGCTATGAATCCTAATTCCGGATTCCAGGGATACAGGATCTCATTGACCCAACTTAGATCATGTATGCAATCAGCTCTGGCTAGGGAAGAGTATAGCGAAGACAAGGAAGGTCGTGGGTGGGCAGCCATCTCGAAAAGTAAGTTACAATCAGGATCATTCTGGCACTATATAAAGAATGGATTGCAGGAAGTGATAATGGAAACAGGGAGAACAATTAGGACACTATTCATCTGCTCATTTCTGTAGTTTGGGTCAGTGCAGCAGTGGTAGAGATGGTCAAATTTTGGATATTTCTGAAAGTTGATTTGGCAGGCTTTGCTACTTGCTTCTGTAGCAAAGGGTCTCCTGAAACTGATCAGGCAAGAGAGCTGAGATTGTACTTTTTAAGCCAATTTATTCGTTTCTAAGTTGATGTGAAAACTACCTCAGAAGACTTACATTTGATCTGAACTTTCGTGGTTTTAAGGTAATTGTGGAATTGCTATAGAGCCATAACCCAACTCTACTTCCTGAATTCATGAAAAGAAAACTGAAAATCAGAGAGATTAAGGGATTATGAAATCTCTCCTTTTAAATTTAGTTACATTTTTAACCATAATCCCTTATCCAAATTGTATAGATCTCTTTGGAATGTATTTAGAAATGAAACTCAGTAATCAGAACTCCACTTGGCAGATTGGTTAATCTTTAGTTTATCAAGAGAATTGGAATTAAGCTAAATTATTCTCACTCTATCTTAAAATAACTACTTTCCGTACCGAAAAGAACATGCATTTAAGTTGACAATCTTTTAGTTCTGATTCTGCAGATGCTCTAGTTTGAACATACGGTGATTGTACTTACCACCTGTGCTGAAATTGTTGCAAACACTGGGAATCTGAGACCAAATGTCAGTTTCAAGTTTGATATTTATTGGCTTCAGTAACTCTTTCATATAACCTTATCTCAACCTTAAAATAGTTTGAGATTATTACATTTGTCTGAGTGTTAGTAAAAAAGTCATTATAGCATGGTGGAGAATGGCATTTGAGCAATTGTGATGACTTGTTTCAATTCTAGAATATTATTTTCTTTGTCATCTTGGGGCTTTCTAAGCCACTAACTTTTCTCCTTAATATATTGTAATAAATATTTTTTTGTATTTTTTTATTTTCCTTTTTTATAATTTCATTATTTTATGTGAGTTGAAAGTCATTTACAAAAAGAGAAAGAGTAAAAGATTCTCCTTAGGCTCCAACACATTTAAATTTTAGTACTGAAATACTTTTATGCTGTTCTTATTTTATTGTACCTATTAATATTTATGTATAGTTAAATTCCCTTATAATATTTTCCAAGAGACCAAGCTTTAATATTACAGGCAGAACAATGTGAAATGTATAATATAGTGGATATTGAGGCAATTTACAATAGTTAGCCTGCAGGTAAGACACTTCTTAGCATAATACATCAGAAAAAGATATATCTCACCTTATTGTACAGATTTGAAATGGCCACTATAGCAAGCAAGTTTGAAAAAAATGTGTATAAGCTTTAAAGGGAAGGGTAGAATAGAATTAATAGAATCAAGGGCTGAAGGGGAATACATTTAACTTGATGTTTATGGACTGATTTTTTATCAGATGTTAAAAATTTTTATGTTTGATCAAAGGGGTCTGTGTAGGTATATTCCAATTAGCTGGGGTTTTTTTTGTTCCTCCTTCATAAATGTTGAACATGAGTCATAGATACATTAAGCAGCTTGTTCAAAGTCATTTGGCAGTGAACCACTAAAGTAACTAATGTAAATAACAATGTTTTGTTCTAATCCTTAGTTTTGCCATTATGTATTTGTACCACTGCAGGCAAATGACTTATAAGAACCTGGCCCATACTAGCTACTCAGTAAACATTTGTTGATTGCCTGAAACACCAAGCCTCAGTTTTCTCATCTCTAAAATTGGCATAATAAATTCTACCCAGATAATAGTGAAAATTTATGATCTGCATGAAAAAGTTTAATGAGAATGTAAACAAAATTCATTTAGAGATTTAGAATTCTGCTCTAGAGCACACTTGTCCTATTATTTTAAAATAGAATGGAAAGCAAATGTCCACTTGTGGTTAGTCAATATGTGGTTGTAAAAAAAGAATATAAAGCATCATAAAAGTTATAGAAAAGGAAGAGAGGCCATGCAGAAAAAGCTAACCTTGGGAAGAGCACAGGATGACATGGGTAAAGGCTGACGAAGTGCAAAAGCACGGCCCTTCTCTGCAGTGGGAGTTGGGGGATAACGTCACCCCCTTGCCTTTGAGTTCTGAGGTGCTCTGCTTCCATTTTAGCTTTTAACGTGAACAATTTTCTAAAGCAAGCCATCACATCACTCCAATGAGGTTGTGGGTTCACTGGTCGGTTAGTGTGCTTCCTTCATATCTCATTGCCAGCATATGGTCTATGGTGAATAACCCTTCCATTATTTGCACAGCTGTTGAGTAATATTACGTTAAAACATTACATGCACAATTATGTTCAATTATATAAAATGAATCTATTTTACCTAATGCTTATTCTCTAGGGTTTGCACATCTTTAGTTACAGGAAGTTTAGTGTAGAGTAGCAGATGGTACAACACAATGCTTGTCGGCTAATAAATTTAAATATAATGGCATGCTACGTTTTTTTAGCATATATGTATCTATATATTTTAGGCAAATGCCTCAGATTGCTTTTGAAGCAGAGAAACAACTATACTAACTTCATGCACTTGTATCCTTCTTTGGTGCGATGATGTGATTTTGTTGCTGGAGGGCAAGTGGCATCAAGCCATAACATTTTCTCCTTTGTACTTTGGCCTGTCCCTCTTCCCCAAAGACACCAGCTGTCAGAGGCACTTCTGTGACATTGCTCTCTGTCCTTTCTCTAATACTGCTTTTCCAGTTCCCTGTTCTTGCCAAATGATAATGATGCTGCCACCACATCCCTTTCTCAGCCCAGTTTACCTGGCTGAGGGCTACTCTTCTTGCAGTGGTTCCAGCAAACCCTTTAGTGATGCACTAGTAGCACTGCATTTTTCTTTAATCCTGTCCCTTTTGAAATGTTCTTCCTATTCTTTTGACTCAGGCTTTGGTTGGGGGAGGCAGGTGTTTGTATTCGACACCCAGACTATGGGACAGGTATAGATAATCTCTGTGTTACTGAGAAAGCAGAGTGCTTTTTCTCTAGTTCTTTCCTCTTGCCTTCTTCTCTGAAAGGAAGTATTTCTCACTACCAGTCTGCCTTTCTGGGAACTTGATGTTCTTATGCTTTTAAAGCCATCTGTTCTGAAACTGTCTGACCAATGGGACTCAGACTTCATTTCTTTGAGACTAAGGGTTCACTTTTTACTTGGATCTTGAATTGCCATGAGAGCATCATGCTTGTAAAGTCATCCTGCTTCCTGCCTTCGGATTTGGCAAATTCCTGTCCATCTCTGACTGCATGGGCTGTAAACCTTCCAAGATCACGTTGCCTTTGAAGGGTGCCAGAGGATCCCTGAGAAGCTCAGACTTGCTCTGTAATCAGTGACAACACAGCCGAACCCCAAGCAGTGCTCCACGGTCAGCCTGCTTTGAAAGTCTGTCTCTGTTCTCTCCATCTCTAAGGTCCTCTACTGAGCAACTTCATTGTGAGAACTCCTCTATGTGAAGACGTGTACCCCATCCCCCCTCTTTTTAAAACTACTTCCCTGTTCTGATTAGTAACAAAATTCCATAGAGAGAGGCAGGACAATGGAATGATTAAGAGCCTAGACCTTGGGGACAGAGGTCCGGGTTCGAAACCGAATGCTGTCCCATGTTGATTTTCTAACCTTGGTCAAGTTTTCCTTCTTTCTGAGCCTCAGTTTTCTCATTTTTAAAATGAGGATAATAAATTTTACCTCAGAGAAATGTGGAAATTAAATAAAATAAATCACTTAAAGCTCTTACCATGGTGCCCAGCACAGAGTAAACACAAAAAAAGCAGCAGCTATTATTACGATGAGGTGAAATTATTTAGAAATGAGAATTTATTTATTTACTTGTTAAATATATTAAGCTAATAGTAATAGCTAACATTTATTGAGCATATATATGTATATGGCTACTACTGTCATGATGTGTGCATCCTTCTGTGGAGCGTATGTTCTAGAATTTCTGTAGTTACCTCATAAATTGACTTCAGTGGACCTCTGGTATCTGAATCCAGCTGTATGGAATGCGGAAGAGCACTGATTCCAAGCTTAGATATGGCTCTGCCACTTATTCTGTAATGATTTTAACAACTCATTTATCCTCTTTATGTTTTGGTTTCCTTACTTGCTGCTGATTGAAATAATTCCTTCCTTTTAGTGAGATAATAAAGGTGAAATGCTTGATACATAGTAGGGAGTCATACTGCTCCCCCTGCCTCCCATTCCTTTCTTCTTTACTTCCTCACTTCCTTTTCTCTCCCAAAACTGACTTTGGAAATTCCTGAGATAGTGTTGCGAGTTTCTAGACTTTAAGTGGAAATTCTGTAGACTTTCAATTAAAAGGATCAACATCTATAACATCCGGGGAACTGAACCTCATGCTCGGAGAGGGCAGAGATTTGACTTTGACTTTGTATCTTTGTCCAATGAATAGTGATTGAGAGCAAAATGCTAGAGGAGAGTAGTAAAAGCCTAAAAGGGATTGTCTTCCTTAGCAAGTCTGCATTTGCATCTTCTTACACTGCTCTCAAGTCCTAGCACATGCATTTCTGTGTGTTTTATCCACATTCTAGTCAAATCTGACTTAAGAAGACAAGAGATTATTTTTAACATGGGTTGAAAAGAAAAATAAACATATAACTATCAAGGTTTCTTCATTTTTTTCTTTCTTTTTTAATTAGCCTAGGTAGCTGCAATCTAGAGAAATGAGGGATGGGTGCTACATTGTCCGTGATATGGGATCGTCTAGAAGTGTGCTTTGACTTTTCGCCTTATCCTGAGTACTGCCTAAGCACTGACTGGTGATTGGAACTGCCAAACCTCATCTCCCACACCACCGAGCTTTTGATTTTGTGATTGTCCACCCCTTAGGATACGATGGTAGGTTATTTGTGAAGAATCTCAATTCAGGTGACCTTGATGTTTTCAACCAATTCTCCAGGGCTCTTCAGTTTTTGGAACTTCTGGCATCTGACACACATCACTAGCTAATGGTCTCTTCAGCTATATGTGAACCTTCTTTTATTAAACTAATCTTCAAACTTTCCAATTTTGCTAAAGGAAGGCAACTCATTTCTTTTTCCTGGCTGGAGGCTTGGGAGGATAACAACCTTGTTATTATTGTTTCTTTCAGACCTTTCTTGCTTTTTGCTTTTAGTGAGAATTTGAATAATACTTTCAGTCTCCTCCTCCGTTTCCTTTTTAAAAGCCTCATCCCACTCTCTCCCACCCTGGTGTTAAAACTATGACATAATGGTGTTGGGAGAGGCATTTGGACCTGATGAAGGTAGAGACGCTAAAAAGAGAGGTTCCCTTTTTGGACAACAGGAGCCTTGGGGAAGTGATGGAGTTGTCAAGGCAATCGGAAAGAGAACCTTGTCCCAGACCAAGAAGGAGTGGAATCTACTAATGCTGGTGGAAAGTGAACACTGGCAGAATGGAAAGTCAGGACAAAGAAGTTCTAGACCCAGAAAAATCTGCACTCAGAGTGTTGGTCAGAGTTAACCAGCTTGTGGCAGGAGCAACTGGGAGCTACCTTCCTGATGTTTGGTCAAAGAGGGAGAGTATAGAAATGACCCATGAACTGTAATGTTAGAAGAGCATTGTCTGGTTGAAATTGATTGAAATTGCCTTGGTGTAGAGTGTGAGTTTGGATCTTTGGTTACTATTTCGGAGAAGAATGTTTTCATTTGTTTTAAGAATTCAAACACGGACATTTATTCCCCCAGCTCTGTGTTTATAAATTGCAATTACAAGGGATAAGAATATCGCCTGATTGGAAAGGGATAGGACAAAATATTTAAGAGCCACAAAAAGTTTATGCTTTGATACAGGGATTTCCCTACTGAGAATTTCTCTTAAAAAAATAATCCGATAAAGGCACAAAGCTTTATACACCATGATATTCATTGCAGCATTATCTGTTAAGGAGAAAATCTGAAAATTGCCTAAAAGTCTGATATTAGGAAAGTATAAAATAAGTTAAGCTAATCAAATCAATGCACTATTCAGTACTCATTAGGAGTTATAATTGAAGACTTTGTAGCAATATTCAAAAATGTATTTGTAACATAAAATAAAAGAAAACCTACAAATATTATATCAAAGTTATATCCAACTTCGTAGCATTTGTTTTCATGTATAGGCAAGGGTTAGAAAAATGAAAATCTTTGTGAGAGTGATGGAAATATAAGTGATCTTTTTTTAAATCTTTTTAATGTTCTTTACTGTAATGTCTTTTCAACTAGAGAATGTTTTTTTGACAATGCCTAGGAGGAAGTGAGGATTGGATACATGAATAAAGGCTTTCAGTGGTTTTTATTCCCTGATCAGGGCAATCTAATTGAGATTTTATTTACTCTGTTCAGTAACTCCTTGCTTTTTTCCTTTGCAAGAGGCTAGGGTCAGTTATTGGGGGGATTTCCAGAGTTTAAAACAAAATCTCTTGGAAAGCCAGGGAAATATTTGTGTTTAAATGTAGTTGCAGCAAAAAGACACTGAATGTGGATCAACGAGCAATTTTCCAGTGGAGAAAAATGTTATTATTCTTGAAGATGCCAATGAGAATACCAGCTCTGCTGGATGTCTGCTTTATCTGGGGACAGTATCATGGATGAGGCTGGAGTTTTTGAACTTGAATGTCATTGAGAATGCACTAACACAAATCTATCACTGGTTGATATAAGTGGAGGTTCTTCCAGAGATTTTGCAAATCTGGTTATCCCATTTAGTAGAGGGTCATGGTCAGATATATTTCTGAGCTGAAAGAATACACTAGTTTAGGGACAAGACTAGATAGACCTTAAGGAATCTGTTTAAGAAAGACTGGTTTCCAGTCTGACCAGGAAGTGTTGTCAAAAGTGGAAGCAGCTTCTACTTTTGGAAGGAGAGTGAGTGGGTGATAGAAGCTTCCCTGGAGGTCAACACTGGTCACTTTCACTTAAACAGGTGTAGATGGGGATGGACTGAGTTGACCCATGTTCAGGAAGAGGCATTTAGTAAGAACTCTGGCCCCTCAATGTGGAGTGAAGGGAAGCACTGGGGTGGGGATAGGGTAGGCATGATGATGGAGGCTGTTTGAATTATTGTATTTCCTAAGGGCACAAAACATGCTTGAGGAACCTACAGAGAACCCAGGGCCTGACATCTGCGAGCTGTTCTTCCAGGGCTTCCCCATATCAGAGGTCTTTACCTATCCACGGCCTGTACATATATAAATATGCAATAATTTAAATGGGTTTCCTCCTCTTTATGTGCTTCATTGCATGTGTTTATTAGGGGGACAAAGAGGAGGGGTAATTAAAAATCATCTAGTTTAACACCTTAACTTTTTAAAAGAAAGTGAAGTTTAGTAACAGGGGAAAAAAGGAAAAGAAAAAATAAAAAGCCCTTTCTACTGTCTTGTGTTTCAGGCAAGCTGATGCCCAACTGCTAGCCCAGTGGCTGCTTGCCTCTGCCAGGCTTTGGTGCCAGCCTGACAACCACCAGCAGGGGCTGGCATCTTTAGTTTTCCTTTTTGATTAAAAAATGTGCCTTAGGGCAGACTGACAGTGGTCTAATGCACTGGGATATGATTAGACTAAGGTTTTGGACAGGATGAAATCGTGGAGATCTGTATATTCCCAGGATGAAGCATAGTAGGGGTATGAGAAGCAGCAAGTGACCTGGGGAGTAGGGGTGAGAGAGGAATTGAGAGTGTGGTGACAGGGAGGAGAGTGCCATTGAGTCACCCTACTGGGAGCATAAAAGGCTGAAACATTGATTGCTCAGTTCAGTGAAAGTGGAATTGGAAATTACAAACAAGCATCTCTATCTCATGGTACACAAGATTGTGGCCTGAAGGTCTGGCTTACTGTGCTGAAGACTTTCCCTCTTCATCTAAGCTCCTAGGGCCTGGGCTTCTTTTGGGACCCTGGGTGATAAGTACCGGTCTTCAAAGAAGGAAGCCTTTCAGAAATAGGGCCTGGTCTCCTTTAATGAAAATTTCTACTTCTTCTTTTTCCTTCCTTCCTTCTTCTTCTCCTTCTTCTTCTTTCTTTTTTTTTTTTTTTAATTTTTAGCCTTGCCCCTCTTTGTTCTTCTGATAGAGACAACTACAGATGGGACCACGATCAGCTGTAGGCAGGAGGCCAAAATGAAGGCAGTGGACCTTCTGTGGGAAATGCGGAGCCAGGAAACTTGGGTCACGTGTGGCTGGATTTCCATTTCCTGAGTTTTAGGCTATTGAATCACCTAATGAGAAGGTGAGCTGCAGACTTGGTGAGAACCCCAGAAAGCCTGCAGGAATGAAAGGAAGCCAAAAGCAAAGCATTTTTAGTTACGACAGGACTGAGATGGCTATTGGCACAGTAGAGTGGCAGGCCCTGGGAAGCCAATTTTGACAGCAGGAAAGAGACAGCATCACACATTCAGGAAATAGAACAGGTCCTGATGCTTTGCACAAAGGGACTCATGTGCCTTGAGAAAGCCCCTGGATTTTATCTGGGAGTAGAAATGGACCAGAAGTGGACCACTCTGACGTCAGCCTGCGGAATGAGAAGGGCAATGAATCAGTGTGTGAAGGACTGAGATGTAGGACAACTAGAGGCAGGTAATGTTATTAGGAGGTTTAGCAGAAAACCAGGTGGGAAATACAAAGGCCTGACTTCAAGCAGTAAAAGAGAGGATGGAGAGGCAGGCAGTGAAGGTGAAGGGAGGATCAGGGTTTGTTCCAGGGTGAAGGAAGGGCTGCTTGGAGATCACTCTCCCCCTGGAGTGAAAATTTTCTCCCAAATAATTTATTCATAAGAAAGTGAAAAGTGTGGAATAAATAAATTTTATCCCTCTCTCCCAAACTAAAGTTTTAAATAAGTTCGAAAACAGATGAGGAAGGAGAAACAGAAGTAATCAGAAGGAAGGGCTTTCACTTCTAAACAAAACCTGAGTCTTTGGTGACAAAAACCCTTCGGGAATTATGACCACTTCCAGGAAGGTCTGAGGTTAGTGGTATGACACAAATACCCCTTTCCTTAACAAACCAGGCAAGATCTAAGTCTGGGGCACAGCTAAGATTTAATGATGGCAAGGGAATAAACATATGGTAATATTCAATCAGGGAGTCCAGTTTGCAGGATATTGCTGCTTGCCAGGGACACAAAAATAATCACCTCAATTCCATAATGTCCAGATTTGAGAGAAGGAGACCCAGAAGAGAAAAGCCGTGAGTCTTTCAGAAGACACCGATGACCTCTCTTCTAGCACTCACCTCTTCCCCAGGGACTGACATGCAGAATAGCATTTTCCTCCTGAGGTTACTAGATAGATGATAGGCAGATAGATAGATAGATAGATAGTTAGATAGATAGATAGATAGATAGATAGATAGATAGATAGATAGATAGATAGATAGATAGATAGATGATAGATAGATAGATGAAAAATAGATGATAGTAGATAGATAGATAGATGGGTAGATAGATAGATAGGACTTGCAGGAGGAGTTTGTTATGTTTCTTGGCCCTTTTGCATCTTTCCCCAAATTCAAGGGAGCTTGAAGTCTCAGGAAATGGGTCACTTTGGGACAAGGCGGACAAAAATAATCACCTCAATTCCATAATGTCCAGATTTGAGAGAAGGAGACCCATCATTAACTGTGATGTTTCTCAATATCTCAGTGACTGCTACTACTTCCAGGAAACAATTTCTAGCCTTACTTCTAATATTTTAGTGCATAGCAGAGGCTTGTGGCTAAAGGTGAGGAGTGGGAATTTCACTGGTACCAATGAGATAGGCTGTGATGTGACCTCATCTGTGAATAGGACATGCAGGGACCATGGGGATGTGGATATGGAGCAGCAGGAAGTCAAATGTTGGTCCTGCTACTCTCTGCGTCATGTCTGACCCCAATCCTCTACATGAGCACAGCTGGGATCTTGGCACAGACAGAGAAAGTCTCTGTCTTGCTGAGAAGCAGATCCATTCTTGGCAGGGACTGAGCTCTCCTAGGATATAAATCTAACACATCAAGGGAATGATGTTTATTTTCCCTTCTCGCCAGCAGGGGAACAGGGAGAACAGCTTTAAATCCAGATGGCTAGGACTCTGCTGGAAAGAAGAGACCAATAGCAAACCATGAAAAGCAATACAGACCCTTTTTTTTTTTTCCTAGTCCAATCTGGCCTTTGGACCCTTGTGTAGTACTTACAAAAATAACAGCTCCTGATAATTGTTCTCTTAATTTGTGCAATGCTTTTTTACATGTAGTATACCACATAATTTTCATAATAACCTGATAAGAAAGGCATTATCATCCTAATTTTACACATGATGAACTGGGACTAGAGAGGTTCTATAAGTGTTCAAGGTCACATAGCCAGTAACTGACAGAGTTGTTATTAGAACCTTTGCCAATCTGAACCCGGAGTTCTTGCTGTCTGATCTAGTGCACAGCCCTGCCTCTCTCAGCCAATGTCTCTGGAGGACACAAAGGTCACAAGGAGAGAAGCATAGCAGCAGCTCAGGGACAGCAGAAGCCTCTCTGTGTACTGGGATGATTGTGTACCCCACTTCTGGAGTATCATCTGTACTTGGTCACCACATTTCTCCGGACACCCTGAGACACCGGAGCCTGTCCCCAGTATTGCAGCTGGGATGGGAAAGTATCCAGAAATAATTCTTAGTGAGGAATGAGTGAATCCACCAGCAGGTATTGATGCTGCCTATGAGAACAGTCAAGAAGGAACCATGCAAACATTTGGTGAATAGGCATTTGTCTCTAGACATTAGAAATAGACCAACATATGGGCAGATTTGGGTTCACTGTAGAAAAATAATTTCTCAGAACTGGAGTTGTCCATGGAGGAAATGGGTTGCTTCTATTCCAATGCCTGTCAGGGATATTGGAAAGATGATTGCTATTATAGGAAAGAATTGGGCAGATGGCCTCCAAGGTCCCTCCTCATACTAAAATTCTAATATCCAAAGTTCTTGAAGACAGTTATCATAATTCATATCCCTTCTAGCTAAGTGCTTTGCCAGTTTTGTTGATTGAATAAATGAATGACAAGCTGGCCCCTGGGGATCGAAGTAACCTGAAGAAGGTGTGTAAAGCACAGTGTTCTCATCTCACTTGTAACACATAAGGCTGAGACTTGCTCAGCACAGCCATGCAGGCCTGCAGGGCAGAGGTATCCTCAGACATTTGTGTGGACTGTGAGGAGAAGATCAAAGCAAAAGGGCCAGAGCAGTCTTGCAGCTCTGATGGGATGCAGTTTCCATACCAGAAGCAGGTGTTCCTGCCATTGGAGGAAGAGAGAAGCACAGCCTCTAAAGGACACAGCTGGATTGGCCTGGAAGGAACAGGTGCATGCAAAGCCAGGAAGTGATGGAGGCTGGGGGCAGGGTCAGGAACTTATTATCCTTGGGTTAAGGTTTGAGGTTTCAGAAAGCTCATTGTAGAAATCTTCCTGTCTCTGGCTTCCCAGGGGCTCAAATTCTTCCATGGAGAAAAAGCCTTCATTGTACATACAGAGCTCAAAGTGTCAGATGCAAATGACTCTTGATCATCATGTGAGCTAGAGTGAAGGTGAACCTCTCTGAGGTAGGTTATGAAGGACAGAAATGGGGAAAAGGTGGGAACATTCTGCACCCCTGAATGGAGGTGCACTGGAGGAGGGAATAGGCTACAGGATGACAGGAGCAATCAAGACTTCTGAGGACCACATTTTCTCTCTCACAGTATTGCCTCAGCTAGAGAGAGAGGGTAGAGATACTTAAATTTGAAAAACAGTCCCATAGGACTGACTAAAGAAGGTAGAATTTTAAAAATGCTTTATGTCTCAGGATTTTCTCTGAATTTTGTCTCTGTAAGCTGTGTCTGGGAGATATTGGCCAACCTTCAAGGCTCTCCTGAGGGATTCTTGAGAGCCCCGTACACAGAGAGCATCTTTGATTGTCTCAGCAGACAGCTCTCTGCTCCTGCCTCTCCATAAGGGAGCTACTTTGAACACTGGCCGGAGGGACATTCTTTAAAGAGCATAAGCCAAGCACCAACAGTGGCTTTGTACTTACTGCCCCCTCCCTCCCACCACTCCACCCCTCTAAGCCTGAAGGCTTTGCCCTGTCAGAAATTTTAATTTCCTTGGAAAATGGAAATGCAGTGAATATTTTTTCTAACATTTTTCTTTTTGCTTTTTATGGATAGTAGAGTCACAATTTCGATTTATGTAGATGTGAAAATTCTATGCATGGTAAAAGTATTATTATGTGTTTAAGCCAGTGTTTTAAGTAGTAGTTGGAATTTTGGGTTCCAAATGCATTCACACCAGTTTAAGCCTATTATTTCCGGCTGGGAAAACTCTAAGGCTTCCCGTTGCTTTCAGCATTAAGCCCTTAGCTTCTCGGAATGGTGGAAGCCTTACTAACTCTCACTCGTCTAAGTTGGTACTCTCCTTCACACAAGAATATCGTCCCTCCCTTTTGACCATCCAAAGTCCGCTCATTTCTCTCAGTCTATCTGCAGTCTCTCTTCCTCTGAGAAACCTGCTCGAGTCTTTACCATTTCTTCCCCTCTGCTCCTCTTTCATCTTAGAGCACTTACAGTTTTTAACCACCCAATTCAGCTTGACTTTTTCTCTTTCCTCCTTTCTGGTACACATCAAAAATCTGTTGAGTGTTCTTGCCTTAGTGGAGCAAAGCCACTTCTTAGCTGGGGCTGCACTTTGTAGCTGTGCTTGATGTTTTCTTCAAGTGGAGAGAAATCAATTAGTCTAACTCGTACCTACTCTTCAGATCCTTTATTTTTAAAGATGGAGAAGGGGAGTGATTTATCTGGGTGGTAACTTTGGGAAGAACAAACAGGAAGTAAGCAGCCCAGTTCTTCCCATTCCCCTAACCCCCCTTCCACCTCCCCGGCTGCCAAGAATATTAATTCTCCACTGTCCCTCCATGGAAAAGTTTTCTTTAATTCTTTTGGGAGGTGTGTGCAAATCTACCAAATTCTCTGTTTCGCTTTCTGGCATATGTGGCTCTCTAAGTTACATCTTTTAATTTAACCTTTAGCAATAATAAAAGTATTATTTTGAGCCTAAACCTGCCATTCCTTTGTTTTATTTTTAAATTTATTCCATGCTTGCATTAAAAAAAGGGGTATTATTTATTAGAGGTCCTAAAACCGGGAAGTGGTGGCCTTGGCATATGAGAGTTCAGGCAGGCAGCAGCCATCACCCCGAGCGCATGGCGATGCTCCTTTGCTGTTTCTCATTTCATTTTGAATGGGCTAAACCTCAGGACAAAACCACTCCAAAATGGACCGTCAGCTCCCAGTTGGGGTCATCTGGTATATAGAACTTTTGGGTATCATTCCTTTAGATGCTCAAACATCCAGGCCAAAAGGAGCATTTTGGTTTTGGCACTGTGAACATTTAGTTCTTCCTTCTGATAAAAAGTGGGCGAGAAGTTCAGCTGCTTGGAGAGGCTGTGTCTGAAACCAGTGGATCACCGGGAGCCTTATAGTTCATAATGGCCAAGGGCCCCGAAGTCTAGCCCATCTGAACACTGGACCCTTATGGTCAATTCCAAGTTAAAAGCAGAGAGGTCAGAATCAGGTATCACATAATTAAGGATATAAATTTAAGATTAAATATTCTCTCAGTCAACAGCCTGACCTATCATTTTTTATTGTCTCCAGCATAGAGAGTAATGAAGTTTCAAGAGAAGACCAACAGCCCTGTATCAGAGTTGAGCTATTGCTATTAGATTGATAAGAGATTTAATGAATTTGGGGTTAGAGTCTGATAACAGAATAACAACAACTTTATAAAAGTCTTAAGTTGTTCTCAGGGAATTTAGGTATTAGATTGATCAAAGAACAACTATGGCTAAAGGGAAAATAGTTAAGCTTCAAACCCTTCTGTATCTCAGGCAGAGTATTAGATTGAATGGCCTTAGGCCTGCAGGTGACTGAGAAAACCTGGTACACAGGTTTTGGGAGCCCTCCCAGCAGAGAGCTTTGTCCGTGATTTAGAATATCAAGTGTAGTTCTTTTAAGAGATTGCATGGAAAAAGATCGCATGGTCCCCTTAGATTGTGACCAAGAAGTGAAATAAAGTGTTTGACTCTCAGAGAAAGCTTTGCATTTAGAATTTCATTTTATATTTCCATATGTCTCCTGAGCTCTGGTTGTGCATCTCTTCTCCCCCACCCTGAGCACAGGTGCTCCAGTGACTGACTCATCCCAGTTTGCCTGAGATATTTTTGGTTTCAGCACTGAAAGTTCAGCATCTTGGTAAAACTCTCAGTCTTGGGCAAACCAAGGTGATGGGTCACTCTATAGTGTGACATATGAATGAGTGGTTGTGAAATTTTTTTTGAGTGGATGAGGGCATATCGATAAATGCTATGATATCAGCATAAGTATCATGCAGAGGAAAAAGCACAAGCTTTGGCCTGAGTGGGACCTGGGTTAGAATTCTCACCCCCATTTACTGACTGTGTGACCTTCAATAAGTTATCGATCCGCCCTAGGAGATGATGTATATTAAACACCTGAGATAGTATTTTAATATCAGGTGCTCAGTAAATGGTAGCTATTATATGATTTGAGAAATAAAAGTGATAATTGGGAGAAAGTTACAATCAGTTGCTTCCGATTCCAAAAGAGGTAGGCAGGGATCTAAAGGTCTGTGAGACCAGAGGCCCTTTAGAGCTCTTGATATCTAGTGTAATTTAATTATTGGAGTCTTCCTAGGCTGTGTACATTTAGAGGTATATCTGTATTGCTCTTAAGGCCACTGTGAAGATATTTAGAAGAGGAGAAAAGATTAAGTTTCCCTCTACTCTTCCAAAAGCTCATCCTTCATGAATACCTGTTCCTTGGGGGCTCAGGGCAGCTAATGGTGAACTGCCATTTGGTGCGATGTGGATGCAAGGGGAGTGGCCTATGTAATGGACGATGTAGTTTCATAGAATATCGGAGATTGGAGGGGGTCTCAGAGTTTATTTAGTTCAACTACTTCATTTTATGTGTTAGTAAACTTGGTGGGACCCAGAGAAGAAAAGTGATGTATTTCCTATCATACATTGAATTAGTGGAGAGCCAGAATTGAGGTCTTTTGATAGCTAGTGATCATATTCTTCTCTGTATGTACTGCCTTCTTCTGCCCCATGGCCACATTTCCGTCTATCTTCATTCTTGTTCATAGCATACTTTCAGACTGGCACTGGGCATTGTACCAGTTTCTATTTTTGTGAAACAAGTTACCAGAAACTTAGCAGCTTAAAACAATACACATTTAGTATCTCACAGCTTTTGTGAGTCAAGAGTCTGGACACCATTTAGCTAGATCTCTGATCAAGGTCTCCCAAGGCTGCAATCAAGATGTCGGGTGGGGAGTATTTCTTTCTGGAGCTTAGGATCCTCTTTCAAGTTCACATGTTTGATGGCAGAGTTTAGTTTTTTATGATGGTATGACTAAGGTCTGTTTTCTTGCTGGTTGTCAGACAGGAGCTATTCTCAGCTTTTTTATTTTTATTTTTTATTTTTGCCTCAAAACATGGTAGCTTACTTATTCAAGACCAGCAGAAGATTCTCTCCCTTTGGAAAGGACCCAATACCTGTTTTTAAAGGTTTACATCTGATCAAGTCAGGCCCACCCAA
This sequence comes from Pteropus alecto, assembly GCF_000325575.1. Classification (NCBI taxonomy): domain Eukaryota; kingdom Metazoa; phylum Chordata; class Mammalia; order Chiroptera; family Pteropodidae; genus Pteropus; species Pteropus alecto. Next base: position 3,734,686 of record NW_006436810.1, on the reverse strand, counting down.
GATCACCTCCTTTTTGATTAATTCATAGTTAAATGATTTGGGACCTTAATTATATCTGCAAAATCCCGTCACTTTTGCTAGATAATCTAATCTAATCACAAGAGTGACATGCCATCATATTCATGGTCCCTGAGTGTATCCTGCCCACATTCATGGGGAGTGGCTTATGCATGATAAACATACCAGGGGACAGGGATCATGGAGACCAGCTTAGATTTCTGCCTACTGTAGAATATAGACCAAGGAAGACTTCTCATGAAAGGTGATGCTTTATCTAAGCACTGGAGAATGACAAAGATTTCTAGTTTCCCCACAAACCTGTGAGTTACTTGATGGTACATTATTCATGCTTCTTTTACTTAAATTCCTAATGCATAACACAGTGCATGGTATATCATTAGGTACTACATACAAAAAGAAATTAGCATGAGCGACTCTTAGAGATTTGATAAAGCATTTGAGTTCTAGAAACTACTATCAGAGGGCTAGGTTCAAGAAAAAGCAAGAGAGATTATGCAGCTTCTATAATAATTTGGTTCACATATTGGTCAATTGATTAATATTCTCAAATTTCCAGATCTGGTTACGACTGCCCGTAATATTACTTTCTAAAGCATTCTAGATACAATATTTCCAGCAAGCTTTTGATGGAAGACCCTAGTGTTTCTGCTGCTGACCTAGTGACTATTTGCTGTATGGTCACTGGGTTTCTTGGCTCCCAGATGCCTCTGTATCTACTGATGTCCTGAGACATCATGGATTGTTATCCTAAGAATCAAATGATACTATTTTTATCATGTTTAGCATCTTTGAAGGAAAATTGGGATTACAAGTACTGTTCTTTAATTTTAAAATGAGCTTCAGTCAAGAGGAAGAAGGAAATTGCTTAAGTCAGACCCCATAGCTAAAGGTAGAAAATGCCTAGATTCTTTGAAAGCTTTAGTTTGAAAGCATTTCTAGTGTTCAGCTCAGCTTAAAAGGAAGAGTGCTTTGTTATAGAATACAATGACAGTTCTGGAAAATAGCAGCCTCTATGGCTTATTGACACTGGGAACATAGAAGTAGGAGGGGAAATCGTTTTGTGAAAAGCTACCTTATTTGGAAAAAGTCTTGGTTTAAGTAAAATTTTTTTTAAAAGAGAGCCATGAGCTTTGTAAGTTTGGAGGTGAAAAAACAAAATAAAACAGATATTCCTTGGAAGATCTAACTAGTGTGTGTACTTAGGGGCCAGGATGAGAGAACTTCATTGCATAGGGTCAAAAATGTCTACTTTGTTGGATATTTAGTTTAACTATTTATTTACCTTCCATTTTTTCTGTGTCCCTTTGTCCAAATTATTATTTTTTTGCTCTTTTCCAGTAACTTATAAAAATAAAATTATAAATGTACTTTATTAAAAATGGCAATGGAAACACACACACACACACACACACACAACACACACACACACACACACACACACACACACACACCACTAGCACTTTCATTTAGGAAAATTCCCAAATGTAATGTCTTTGTTCCAAGTGTATGTGTATGTATGTATATCTATTTAAGGGACATAATGTCAGTTATTTCTAGACTTTCACTGGCTGCTTAGCAAACTGAAGGATTACAGATATTTTTCTAGATCAAAGATTATATCCACTCAGGTGATAAGTAGTATCACCATCAGTGACAGAAAAAAAGCAATGAAATATCAGCTATAGAAAAGGAAATTATAATGTGCCTTTCCCAGAAGAAAAACCCACAATGAGGTCATGTTGCCCTACTCGCCTCTCACTCAGGGGACCACATTAAATGATTTTCATTTCCTTCAGCATTCCACATTTTTTCTGTAGGTTAGGGTCAGGAACAAAAGCAACAAGTAACGTTTATAGCTGCTGCTAAAGGACACTTTTTTTTTTTTTGGTAGAAGATCTAAAGCATGCCCAAGGGCTCTAAATTTAAAGATTTCTTCCTTTGTCCTCCTGCAGTATTGATCAGATTATCTGCATCTCCTTAATCAAGCACTCCAGAAATCCAGGACCTGAAGTTGGATTGCTTTCACATCAAGTGAAATGAAACCTAAGCTCCTCCATGCGTTTTGCTAACAAGTCGTTTTTGAAAAAGAAAAAGGGAGTGAATTGTTCAAGTAAGCTAAATTTATTATGGAGTATATTGACTTTACAGCCCCTCTTTTGCGAGTCTAACTCTCTGTTGACTTCAGTTGACCCACATGGTAGCTTTCCAATCCTACAGGTCTGGTCCTGACTTTTCTTCTCGGCTTCAGTCCCACACTTCCAGCTGACTACTGACCATTTCCACTCACTCACATGCCTTAGCTGGGAATTGCAATCATAATAAAACAAACTTATCTCCTCCTGCCCAAACCAGCCACCTCTCCTTCTCTACTTCTGATACTCACCTGCAACTCCCAGGTTGGGAAATGTGAAGTCATATTTTTTTCCTCATTCTTCCATAATTTTACAAATGGTCACTCACTAAGTTCTATTTTCCTTCATAATATTTTTTATGAACACCTCTTTTTTTCTATTGCCCATCCTAAATCAAGCTCATAATATCTCACATCTGAAATATTACAAGACACCTTTAAACCCTTAAGGTCAATCTCTACTCATTAATGACTTATCTGATACAGAAGCACAAACCCACATATGATAGATGAGAAGAGACCTGGATATTATTTAGCTCTTGAGAAAAGAATCTCTCCTGAGATTTTGATAGATTTTAAAAATTTTGGATTGCCAATTCTCTACATATGACTCACCTATTTACTATATATAACATAGTTAGTATTTCCACATTTTGGAGAGCTTTCCCTGTCAGCAAGCTTGGCTGAACTTAGCTTAGCTGTCAGAAGCTCTTAGTGAAAAAGTCTCCTTCTTCCACACCTTGCTGCTGCTTTCTGCAAGCACAGTCATTGAGTCTCCCAACCTCATCGTGGTACCTGTCTTAAACCAGAGACATCAGACCTCCATGCAGGAGAAAGGAGCAAGGTGGGACAAAGTGGGACAGTCTTAGGAAGGCTTATCAGTTAGTCAAGCAGCAAACAACCGCTGAACACTGGGGGATAAGAGCACATAAAACCTTTAAAAGTTGTATAACCTTAGCCATAAGTAACTCAGGTGTTACTTGGGGTTCCTGTAACTTTTGTGATCTGAATTAAATTGCCTTGAGTCTCTGAATGCCATAGACTGTGGAAGTCCTAAGCCTTCCTCCGAATTTTTATACCTCAAGTGGCATCTCTTTTCCTGACTGCAGTCCTTCGGGTTCTGGCTTCTTTCCATGCAGCCTGTGCTCTATTCTATATGGGAACCTCATCCCTCATCCAATTTCATCTCTAAATTCATGCCAGTGCCAGAGAGTTTGCTAGACTTTGAGGGGAAGTTTGGGTTGGCCTTGGTGTGCAGTGTATCTTTCTGCCCTCACACTGGGTCTTTTCACTGTCCATGTTTTCCAGCTGTTGCCTACTTCCTGAATGGCCTCCAGAAGCAAGGGAGGGGAGGGGAGAGGAGGGGAGGCCTAGTGCTGGCCTCGTTCATTGAGACCTTGGGATCATTTCTCCTTTCTGAGCTGCTGGGGACAAAGAACTGACTATTGCATTTGATTGGTGGAGGTTTTTGGTGACTTTGAAAGAGCCGTTTCAATTCAGTTGAGGGGACAGTTCTGATTTCTGAGTGGGTTTGTATATGTTGTCTGTAAAATATTTACAATCTTTTAGAGGTATGAATTCCTTCAAAACCTTGAGGAAGTGGAACATTTTTTTCTTTACTTTTCTGGATATGAAAATCATCTAATGTGGTCTACTGAGTGAGATGTGGATGGGGCAAAATGGCCTCATTATAGGTTTTGGAATGCATTGTAATTTTCCTCTGGGCAAGGAACATTATAACTTTCTTTGCTATAGATGATATTTCATTTTTTTTCCTGTCATTGATGGTGATACTATTTATCACATGGGGGCAGGCCAATGGAGATGTTTCTGTATAATTTGACAAAGCTTTTGAAACATGCTTCAATGCTCCTCACGTGGCTCCTCTTGTGACCAGCAAACCTATTTTCAAGATAGCCAGCCAGGCACAAGGCCATATTTGTGGTGTTGAGACCACAAGGTTTCCATCAAGACAGATATGGATCTGATTCCAAGATTTTCACTTACTGACTTGCTACCTTGAGAAATGCTTAATCTCTAGAATCTCAGTTTCCTCATCTGTAAGTGGAGATAATGATGCCTATCTCATCGATTACTTGTTGGATTTAAATGGGAAAACATATATATATGAAAGTACCTTGCATTCATAAATATCAGTTCACCCTCCCTATGGAACAGTTTTTCTAAACTTGGTGTTAGACTCATGGACTTGACCTCCTTGGCAGAATCAGCCAACTGGTCCAATTGATCAGTTAACCCACCCATAGTGTCACATGCAATTACTATTTTGAAGCATTTTTGTCATGGTTTTATTTGTTAGGCAACTTTTCTGCAACTTAAGAGAAACCAGATTTTTCTGCATCAGGTAAAAATCACTTATTGGATCCTCTCACTCTGAAACAGAGGCAGAAGCTGACCATATGCCATGGTGTCAACTCTGCAGATAGGCCCCTGATCAGCCAATGTGGCACATCAAGTTGAACAGAACACTCGTAGGGACCTGGAAAAGATGCCATCAGGAATCAACAAGAAATATTTTGTCTGTTTTCAATTTTGGCTTTCCCACTTCCCCCTCCATCTCAAAGATTAAGATAAAGCATCTCATTAAGTGGGGAGAGGGGGTGTGTGTAAAAAGAAAGGATGTTAAATATATTTCAGCTTTCGACCTACATGTGGGTGACAAGAGTCCCAACATGAGTGGTCTTTATTCTCTAATGCAAAAGTAGAGACCTAAAGAACACCACAGCAAAAATTATGCAGGGAAAACCAGCAGGTGGTGCTGCCGCTCCATGTGTCTCTTCTAAGGTTCACAAATGTGCAAAGAGAAGAAAGTTGCATTTCAAATGGCGGAGAAGTGTTTTAATGATGCCCCTGCAAGGATCTGCGAAAAAGAGTAGCCCCTTTTTGTGTCAGTCAGAAGTAAGCTCCTTTCGGAAGGGGCTTAGTTCATTTGACCTTGGAAACTGAAGGTTTAGCTCCACCAAAAAGAACAGAAATCAGAGGGAGATCTGCAAAGAGCAGAGCTCTCAATTCCCCCATGGAGAAATGAGGTTAGTGATCTGGAGACAGCAAGCAAAAAACAGCACAACTAAAGATATTAGCCTTGGAGAGCCTGGAGGTTAATGTGGATGATAAGAGCCACAAAACCCTACTACAGGCTAATTTGGTTTGTTAACTTATTACATCCTTGAGAGAATATATTTTTTTTCCTTCAGACTGGATGAAGAATTCCCTTGAGCAACAGCAGTTTTTGTATCAGGAGATTAAGTAGCATAGAAAATTACAGCCCTGCATTTGTGCTGTTTGAGTTAAGGTGGTGTCAGCATTCCTATTTTAAGCCATTATTTTCAAGAGTGTGAGTTTGCCTGAAAATACAGATTCAGACTGAGTATCACCTCAATGCAGGACATGTGTGGTGTGGGTAGGCTCATGCAGGCAACCACATTCACTGCAAGGGAGATCAGTTATTGGAGTTGTCTCACTCTAAGTCTTAAAAAACACAACAGAAGTAAGTTAAAAATCCATTGTGGAAATGTGTACTGAGTTAAAAAAAATGTTACAAGAAGATTAGTAGTGCAAAGACTTAGTGCTCATGCATGACAACAGAATTGACAAAACATACCTTATTAGCTTTAAATGATTACTTGGGCCCGTGGTCTGTGAACTGAGATAGATCTCCATGAGACTATAATGATCCTAACGGGTATCTAGGTAATGTAATAAACACATATTTTAAATATTGGTTAGCACACAACCATGAGTATTACTCTGGAAGGCCAGCTAGCTGGGTTATATGAGATTATAGCCCAAATGTCTGACAACATATATAGCATCTCATGTTCTTTATGAGATGTGCTCATGGCAGCCCTAGAGAGGTAAGGTAATAAGCACTTGCTGAGGATTTATTATGGTCTAGACTCTATTCTCTATATTAACTTAGTCTCATAATGACTCCTACAATAATCCTGTATAATAGGATTTATCATTCTCATTTTAGGATGAGAAAACTGAGGCTTCGCAAGGTAAAGCAACTTTTCCTTGGATATAAGTTGATGAGTGCCTGGAGTTTAAAATCAGGATTATCTGGTCATGATCTGTCTATTGTAAGAGCTCATGTATCTTTTCCTTAGAAGATTTTTTAATTATCTTTCAGTTCATATTTGTTTTTGACAAGACTGCTTAATCTCAGTTTCCTCATCTATAGAATAAGGATAATATTGTTATGAGCCTCTCAGGGTTGTTGTGAGAATGACTTAGCACAGTCCCTAACACACAGAAAGCACTCCACATATGCTCCCTACAATGTAACTGCTGTTACATTGTAGACAAAATGGAAAACAAGGCCATGATCAACAATGCTTTGATTGCAACTAGACCTTTCTGCATTTATGGAGTTTTGCAGTGGAAATCTTAATTAGTTTCCTCAATTTTCTCAGATTTATGAGGTGCAAGAGTAGAGTGCATACATTGATTTTCCAGCCAATAAGTAGACAAAGACCAAGAAGGAAAACAGGCATGGAAAATTGCATGTCAATACTCAGAGAAACAAGGTGATTGCAGTAATTGAGCAGAACCAGAAGAAGTCACATGTGTGATTATCAGCTGCCCTCAGGGTGTCAGTACTGCTGTTGTCTTCATGGTCTTCGAATGGACTGCGAGGGATTGTGTAGATTTGATACCTTCATCTCAAATCAGTAGCATCCATTTTTTAAAGGGACTGTTATACACATGCAATGAAGTGGTTTCAGAGAAACGAAAAAGCTACCAAGGGTTTTGAGAATAAGTATGTAACTGAGGTTCAGCCTTCCACAAGGCTCAGCTGCCTCTTATGGGTGACATGATGCCAGAAGGTCCTTCAGGCTCTTTGGTAGAGGTTATAAAGATGCTTTGGGGACAGAATCCCCAACTGGGAAGATTAAGTTGATAGACTGGAAGGAGGAAGCATTTGGCAGGGAAAGGAGTGGAAATAGAGGAACAGAGAAGAGGAGGGAGAAAAGGGTAGAGTAAGACTATAGAATAAGAGTAAGGAGAGACACATATGCTCAAAATTGAAGGCAGAGAATGAAAAATGGCCTTCAAAGAACCTGCCTGGGTCTTATATTTTCGGCCAGTCATGAATGAGAATTTCTTGCACAAGGGTTTGAAAATCATGTGCACTGCGTGCACACACAGCCCATGACGTTTAGAAAGAGAAATCTCTGTGAAATGAAGTACCTTTATGTGCCTGACAATGTGCTAAGCACTTCTGCATTCATTAGCTACCCTAATCCTACTACCGTGCATATCCCATGTTTCCTTATCAGGTCTGAGAAAACCTACTCAGCTTTAGGTTACATATTTAGTAAGAAGTAGAGCAGAGGTTTAATCTTACCCCTAAACTTGTGTTCTTTCTAAGTAGCTCAATGATCGGGTAACCTCTTTGAGTGTCCCTTGTTCTGCAAGATGTTGAGAGCAGCACCTTTCTCTGAGGCTGGTTATGAGAGTAAAAGTAGACAAAATCTCATGTATGTAAAGCCCCTCAAAGAGAAGCTTGTACATAATAAGTCTTCAAGAAATGTTAGTTTAACTTCAGTTTCTCATTAAGCAGTCAGAATGCACATAGACAAATGCCTCCTAGTCAGTTAGCAATCTGGGCTTGACTCAAACCCCTGTAACTTTGGTGGGGGGTGGGGAAAGTTTGTTATAGGAGAAAAATTTTAATTTTATGAAATAGTCTTTTAGAGACTGGGGATGTTGCTGAGAGTTCTCAATTTCATTACAAATAAAAACAATAGGTGCTGCTAGACAAGGTGGGGTAATCAATTACAGGTAACTGTCAGGAGTCGTATTTGCTGGGACCTAATTTAGAAGCACAGCAATATTGAAACAGAGTTTGAATTGCATGTTCCTTAATGGCTTGGAGGGCCCTCTGGGTACAGACAGATGTATGAGATGTGGGCTTCTTTAAACTACATTATTCCACCTCCTGAGGGATTTCAGTTCATCTCCACGAGCTCATCTACATACCATGCAGGTTGTTGTGAGTAAAAAGTGTATCTCTGGAGCAGAAGGTGGTAAGATTTGGAATCAGAAATCGAGTCCTGTTTAATGCAAAGGAAAACACCGAAGCTAAGTAGAGAACTGTGCGAAGGAACACCATCTGGGTTAATGAGGCCTGTGTTGACACGAGTTTAAAATTGCTTTCCCAATGAAAGAGCCCATATAGAGGAAATCTATATGTTTGAGTCTCAATGAAGACACACCAAAGAGTGATGAGGAGTCTCTCTTTTTCTAAAAATGCAAAAAGGAGGGCGGGTGGCGGGGAGGGGCTTTTCTTCCTTCATTTTAAAGGGAAGGAAGTGGTGTGAGATAACCTGAACCAAGTGGATACTTCTTCCGGCATCACTGACAGCAGCCTGTCTGTGGAATAGCCAGGTGATGCCATGGCTTTCCCAGCTGATCCAGCCAAGTCTTGGCATGTTCTTTGTCACCGAGGAAAGAGAACCCCTTTTTCCCAGGGCTCTGTGCCTTGCATTTACTAAATTGTTCAATGATTACTGTAGCTGTGTTTTACAGTGTAGAAAATTGAGACACAGAAAAATCAAACTACAGCCAGGAGTGGCAGTGTTTACCTCAGGACTTGCTTTGCTGCTCCCCTCCAGGGAAGGTGCACACAGGCTCTAGATGTTGAAATCGGGCTTAGTGGCACTCTTTGTTCTGTATTGACTAGTAACGCTTGTGGAGTGGCTACAATGAACTCTGAGTGTCACATCACAGACATGGCTGGGCTGGACTAGACTCTTTTCTTCTCACCCTTAGCAATATCTGTTAACAAAGAGTTTATTTGAATTGACTTATTTAGCTTTTGGAAATAGAATAAACATCAAATCAGCAGCTTCATAAGGAAGTGGAACTCCCCATGTTTCTAAAATGACAGCCTAGAATATCCTTTCTTTACTTGTGCAGTTGGAAGCTGGGGCTCCATGTAGCCATCCTCCCAAGGCCTCACTAGCACACATGGTCCCCAGTGCTTTAACATCCTCATTCCTCAGCATCTTCATGATTTGTAATGTCCTCAGAGGGGACTTCCATTTCTGGAAGCTTTTTGAAACCAGCCGTTCATACTTTGTCTTTGTTTTCCTATTCCTCCTGGCTTCATGTCAGGAGCTCTTAAGCTGGGGACCACCCATGGGCTTGCAAGGGTCCACAGATACTAAAGAATTGCATATAAATTTGTATGTGTGCACTGCCACATATTTTGCACATATCTGAGAAGAGTGTCTGTTGCTTTAATCAAATTCTCAAAAAGGTCTCATTTCCCACCAAAAAGTTAGGTTGCCCAGCTCTAAGAATGTCTTTTGAGTGAGCAGATAGTTTCTGGTATGCTTTGGGTCTTTTCCTAATATTTTGTGTCTATTGTATATTCCATACTACATTTGATTTTTAGATGTCTATAATACAGTGGAATAAGGATGCCTGTTTGTTACTGTCTACTTACTAATTTTGGACTAAAATTTTGGAAAGTTTTTGTGCAGAATAACTATGTTTCTATTATTTTCCTAAAGCTGAGACTGCATATTGGTTACCCATGGGCCAACACTGACTTAGAGCAATGTTTTTTAAATGATTATTATTTTTAATTGGGGCCAATGGTCAGAAATTGGATGAACTTTTACATTAAAATTAAGATTGTTGGCTTTTAAAAACCGTTTAGAAGACCGACCAATGCTGGATCTGTATGCCTGCATGAAAATACAGACCAGAGCTGAGTTTTCTCTCCAGCTGGCCCGTCTCTATCTCTCCCTGTTGCCAGGGTCACCTGAGTCTTATTTATTATTGCACTTTTTTATTTTTAGAGAAATATTCCTTTGTACCTACAGCCATCTCATTCATTTGCATACCTCTTCCTGAAGGCATTTAAGTTTAGGATCCCTGCTCTAAAACATAATGATCAGAATAGAGAAAGGGAAAAGGGTGAGTTACTATGGTAAAGCTTGTGTCCAGCCAATATCTCCCTTTCCAGGCCGGTCCTCATCCCCAGCAGCCCTGAATGTTGGCTGCTAACAGCTCACAGATCTGCTTATCACTTCCTCCACCTGCGTGGGAGAGTTTTTGCTTTCCATGAGACCCATGCCCTTCCCAACAGACATGTTATATAGCCCACAGCTCTCTGCCAATGGCTGATTAACCCGGGATGCAAAGGTGAGAGGAACTTTGCTGTGCGGTTTTTGTTCCAGAGTTTCCATGGGGTGACTCTAAAACAAGGCTCTAGCTGAGGCTCCAGCTGAGGCTCCAGCTTTGCTCAGCTGTTCTCCTGCCCTATCCTGCTCAGAGCTTGCTTGCTCTTGAGGGCACTGTACCCCCAATTAATGTCTTGCATGGGAATTCCTGCCTTAGGCTCCCTTAGGAAGGCCCACCTGATAAGGGTAAGGTGCTGTCTGTGAGGAGGAGCCCCAAGCAATATTTGTGGTCCCGTCCTCAACCAGCACAGATTTTGTGATGGGACAAGGAGGAACCAGAATTGAAACAGAATATTCTAAAATCTTCGAACCCCTTCTTTATCAGAATAATTTCCATCTGAAGGATGGCAAATCAATTTTACAACTCATCCCAATACTATTAGATTTGTATCCCCTACTTGGAGTACTATGTCGGAAATGACTCTGAGATGAAATGGAGATAGGCCCAGGGGGAGAGAATGCTATGAACGATGATAAGGTCTGTTGGCGCTCAGGGTGCAAGGTGGGTGGCACTTGTGCCCTTCCTATCCTGCCTTTTCCTTCAGGGCTCAGCTTGGGTGCCATTCTTTCAGGAATCCTCCCCCAACTCATGCTTTAAGACTAGAAGCCATTTCTCTGAGCTTCTATAGCAACTGTAATTATGTATATTGTCATGTTCCCAAAATTGCATCTTTAACAGTTGTTGTGGTATAACTGACATACATATTTAAATTATACAATCTGATAAATTTTGATATATGAATAACCTGTAAAACCACCACCATAGCCATGAAAACGAACATATCCATCTCTCCCAAAAGTTTCCTTATGTCCTTTTGTAATCTCTCCTACCAATCCCTGCTGCCCCTCACCCACCTTTGGCCTCCTCAAGCAACCACTGATATGCTTTCTGTCACCGTAGACTAGCTTGCATTTTCCTTATATAAAGTCATTCACTATGTATTATTTATATATAGAATAATTTACTATATATTATTTTTTTTTAATTTGGCTTCTTATACTCAGCATAATTATTTTGAGATTTGTCAGTGTTATGTATACCAATAGTTCATTTCTTTTTATCGTTGAATAGTGTTCTATAGTAGTGGATATGCCAAAATTTGTGTATCCACTTATCTGTTAACAAAAACAAATGTGTATTGTTTCTAGTCTTTGGCTATTACAAATAAAGCTGCTGTGAATATTTATGTACGAGTTAGGAGAATGAAAAGATAAGCCATAGATGAGGAGAAAATAATTGCAAACCATGCATCTGAAAAAGAACTTTTATCAAGAATATAGAAAGAACTTTTAAAATTCAATAATAGGAAAACAAACAACCCAATAAAGAAATGCGAAATCGATTTGAACAGATGCTTTACAAAATAAGATATAGAAATGACAAACAAGCACATGAAAAGATGCTCAATATCGTTGGTCATTGAGGAAAATCAAAATTAAAATGAGATATCACTACACAGTTATTAGAAAACAGTTTGGAAGTATCTTAAAAATTTAAACATTCATCTACATATGATTCAGCTATTCTACTCCTTGGTATGTACTCAAACTGAATTTTGATTTCTGATTATTTTGATGTTTCTTTCATTAGAGTGTAAGTATAAGCACTTTAAAATTAGAAACACCATTTTTTAAATCTTATTTTATTTTTTTATCTAATGTGTATATTCTTAGAATCAATTATTATGTCTGGAACCTGATAGTTGCTCAGTTAAATGTAATCCTATAATGGAAAGATGAGCATTAGAAATTTAAGTGTCACTGGAGGAAGATTACCATTTTCAAGAATGAAGGTGAGAACATAGAACTGCATCCTTCAGGCTCTGCCATGATTTCCTTTGCATTTGTAGCGAGAGATTTTCTAGGGTCCCATCCAGAGTGACTATTACCCACTGCCCATCTTTATACTTCTCAAATCACAGTGAACACCTATAGGCTCTTTACCTCCCTGGTGGTACTTACCTACCTACTTTCATAGTTATTTATATATATGGAACCATGAGTTATTTTAGGGTAAAATTCAGTTTTGATTTATTTTTTGTATCCCCCTTACAGCTTTTCATTTAGCAATTTGTACATATATTTGTTCAACTTATATGTCGATTAGATGAATTAAATATAGCTTGACACCCAAGACATAATATTTTACTCTCAGGATATATAGGAGTTATAAAAGAAGTTGACAATTATACTGTCTTTATTCATTTTATCAAAGATTGATACTTTGAAAGTTTTAAGGCAAATACTAAAAGCTATTTTTTTCCCCAGTAGAAATGTTATCTATACATATTAGGGAATATGTAGAAAGTATGAATAATATACTGTTAGTCAAAAAGAAAAGTGTGGTGAGACACCTTTTTGGAGGACAATTTGGCAGTCTGCCAAAGTTTTGAATTTACTTCCATTTTAATCTAGTATCTCTGTTTCTATAAAATCATTCTATAAAAAAATATTTTTAAAAAGAGTTCCAGGCTTTTTCCCATTCACTTTTTTTTCCCACTTTTTAGTTGTGATTATACAAGGGACATGATTTTGTATCCACTTTTTTTCATTTAACACAAGATTATTGTAAAATAATTATTTCCTTATATTGTTTCAAAGTCTTTTATATATCATCTTTAATACCTGTATGAATGTCTATCATGTGATGGCACCACGATTCTCCTATTGTTGGTCATTTTTTTTTTTTATGTGGTGGGAGTAGCCTATAAATATTGCATAGCAGCAGATACCTTTAGGAAAAAGCTTTTTCTGTATATCAGATTATTTCCTTATTTATGCATATTGTTTAATTGTTCTTTAGAAAGTTTTTCAGATGGCATGTGCCATTAATTTTACCTTCAGAAATGCATGACTGTTTTTAAAGAAATTTAATTGCTTTCAGAAATTCACTTGATTCTGAGTCAAGTACTTGATTGTATGAAAAGATAGTCTAGAATGGAGGGTTCTTTATTCAGTCTCTGACACCAGCTAAAGATTATCTTCTTGCTATGTGCATTTTATTTTATTTCATTATTTGCTTATTAAATAAAGCAGAAATTTTAAGTATAGCAGAAGACTAATGATTCTTTGCCACAGTTGATATTCCACAGAAGTTATAGACACTGATCGAGGATCAAAAGAATCTTACAATTCTGTGCTCTAATTTTTACATCAAAGCTTTCATTTGGCACTCAGACATTCTTAATGATATGAAAGTATGACAAGCAATAGCCTAATTAATTAATTTTTTATAATTTATACTTTCTCACAGCATGCAACATAGCTACGAGAATTTCCTAAAAAGCAGAATCGAAGGGATTTATCATCCATCTTGCAGATGAACAAACCCACCAAATTTGTAATTCAAGGTTTGCTGTTGTCCAAGTTACATGGCTTTTCAGATCCATGGTGAGAGAGGTACAACTCTAATACGGATAGATGAAATGGCAATCATCAATATGGTATAGGTTTTGAACTGTGAATAGAAAAAAAGAAAAGAAAGAAGAAATCTAATAGGTGAAGGTGAATATCAAGCTTTCATCTTTTGAACATGTTGGTGGTTGTTACATTTATGAAGAGATTCATATTTTTATTTTTACTGCAGTATTTATTTATATTTTTATATCTATCCATTCATCTCCTCTATCTGTTGCCTATCTATCATCTGTATCCATCTGTCCATCCATACGTCCATCTATCTAATCTATCACAATGCTAGTTATCAAATGATTTCCTCTCAACTCTAAATCTGCTACTCTTTGCTTTGCGATTTGTGGCGGGATGCTTTAAAACATTTTGCCTTTGAGAGCTAGTTCAAGGTTTGGTTTTATCAATAGAGGGGGCTAGAGAGACACTGCAGGCTTAGCAAAGACGATTTTCCTGTGCTTTTCCCTTCTTCCTTCAGCTGCCCAGCTGCTAGTGGTGAGCGGGCAGCCCAAGGGCCTTCAGTCTCCAATAAGATTCTCTAGGGAGAAGTCTTCCTGCAGAACAACTACAATTTATTGGCACCCCAGCAGGCAGCTTCCTATGGACCAGCTTCACCCCGTGGCATCCTAGTGAACTTCACCAACACCCTGACACATGACTTTCTGGAGATCAGTTTGGCCCATAGCACGCAGTGAAATTTTCTGCTTTTTAGCAGGTTGCAGTTGTACCATCTCCAGTGAGGTCTCAATCTCAGCTTCGGGAGTGTCAGTGCTCTTCCAAATTTTTAGTTTGGGCTCTCTCTTTCAACTACTGTTCTGAGTCTTCTTTAGTCCATTTAGTATTAATCACTTTTCAGTAAAGTTCAGCAGTTTGAAACATGTAGAGTGCTTAAACAAAACCTGTGCCTGGCCCCAGACCAGGTACGTCAGTCTTTCCAAGAGTGGCTGAGATCGGTAGCTTTTAAGTTTTCCAGGTGATTCCAGTGTACAGGGAAGGCTGAGAACCATTGTTCTTGAGGAACAAAAAAATAATAGTATGGCATGATGAAGGTTAAATAACCAATTTCGGGATAAAGCCCATTGTTAGTTGCTGAAAGTTTTCCAGCCTAAAGATTGCTTAACTAATCTTTAATGCTGCTCCATTGTGTCAATGTCATTTAGAATTCCAAAGGCACAGATTTGGCATGTTTTGCTAATTAGACAGTGGTTACAGGTGGCATTTTTTTTTTCTTTTTAGAAAAAGATTTATTGAAAGTACATTTGAGAAGGAGATGGGCCAGCTAAGGAAGCCTGCAGCCCTGTGGAGTTTGGAAGGTGAAAAGATAAAAGAGAGTATGCCCCAAGGGAGGAACGGGCTTTCCAGCAGAGAGAGCTGAAGCCTGGGCACTTACCAAAGGGAGATCCAAGTCACTGGCACCAAAATCTGTTATTGTTTGGGGGCGATTTGAACTCCAGTGTCGCCCTAGTGGCATGAGGGGAGCTGGTAATGACACAGAAGTGCAATTAGCATCTTTCCTTGGTTCTTCCCTGCTGATGCAGCAAAGAATTACATGTCAGCGAGATTTAGGAGAAGTAAGATTTATTAAAGGTATATTTTAGAAGGAGACAGGCCATGCTAAGGAATGCTGCAGCTTGTGGAATTTTGGAGGTGAAAAGATAAAAGAAATAAAAGATAGTACGCCCCAAGGGAGGGATGGGTTTTCAACCAAGAGAGCTGTAACGGCAAATATTTTTAATGTAAGTTCCCTCAAATACTCACTCAAGGTGGTATCACTGGGGAGTTCAACAAGTGTCTAAAATTAAGATAATAAATGCAACATGGAACTTCCTAGTGAGTTTTGTTTTAGTTAAAAAAGCTTCAAAGAGTTGGACAAATATTTGCCGAATGAATCAATGAATGAATGGATGACCTCTTTGTAGTTGGAGTCCAATTAAACAAAAAGAAATGTAGCATATCTGCCACCTCTTAACTTGACTAAAATTAAACATTAATTCCTCATCTGAGATTAACCTCAAGATAAACCAGCTCTTATAGCTGTGTTTGACTAATTTATGAAAATCTATATTTAGCATAAGGGTGAAGAGTACTAGTACTTTTGATTTCATTTTTTTTTGGCACTAAATACTGAAGTCAGTTTCAAAAGAATCTTAAGCACTTTCTTTGACTGCACAGCTGTTTCTATTGTTTTCTAACCTGCTGTGCTGACCTCTCCAAACCACACTGTTTACTTTAGAGACTGAATCAGATGCACCACCTCTGGAGACTACTCAGATTTACGGAAAAAAAAAACCCCAAAACCCAAAACATTAGGTTTGCATTATAGAAGCATTATAGAGAATGAGGATTGAGATCATAATGTAGTCACAGTAGACCATCTAATCTCACTCAAATGGGATATATGGTTCTTTTTAATTTTAGTAATTTTTAAAATTTTTCAATTACAGTTGGTATACAATATTATATTAATTTCAGATGTACAACATAGTGATTAAACATTTATATAACTTATGAAGTGATCACCTGATAAATCTAGTACCCACCTGACACCATACATTGTTATTACAATATTACTGACTATATTCCTTATGATATACTTTAATCCCCATAACTGTTTTATAACTAGCAATCTGTACTTAATCCCTCCCCATTTTTACTCACCACCCCCTTCAACCCTCCTCCCATCTGGTAACCATCAAAATGTTCTCTATATCTGTGAGTTGGTTTTTGTTTTGTTTATTTGTTGTGTTCTTTAGATTACACAGGTAAGTGAAATTACATGACATTTGTCTTTGTCTGTCTGACTTATTCCACTTAGCACAATACCCTCTAGGTCCATCCATGTTGTTGCAGATGATAAGATTTCATTCTTTTTTATGGCTGAGTAATATTCTATTTTGTATGTATGTATATATATATTTGTATATGTGTGTGTGTGTGTGTGTATGTGTGTATAAATACATATAAACAGGTTGCCTCCATATCTTGGCTATTGTAAATAATGCTGCAGTGAACATATGGATTCACATGTCCCTTCAAGGTAGTGCTTTGGGTTTGTTTGGAGAAATGTGGGATTACTGGGTCCTTCTTTATCTCCTGTTATAGCCTTTGTTTTAAAGTCTATTTTGTCTGGTATAAGTATTACTACTCCAGCTGTTTTGTTTGTTCCCATTTTCTTGGAATATCCGTTTTCATTTCTTTCAGTCTGCGCATGTCCTTCAATATGAAATGAGTCTCTTGTAGGCAGCATATGTAAAGGTCTTGTTTTCTTATCCATTCAGCCACCCTATGTCTTTTGATTGGAGCATTTAATCCTTTTACATTTAAAGTAATTGTTGATAGATATGTAGTTATTGCCATTTTATTATTCATATTTTTTATCTTCTCTTAAAGAAGTCCTTCTAACATTTCTTGTAATATTGTTTTTTTGGTGAACTCCTTTAGCTTTTTCTGGGCTGGGAAGCTCTTTATCCGTCCTTTGATTCTAAATGATAGCTTTGCTGACTAATGTTGGTGGTAGGTTCTTGCTTGTCATCAGTTTGACTATTTCTTGCCAGTCCCTTCTGGCCTGCAAAGTTTCTGTTGAGAAATCAGCTGACAGTCTTATGGGAGCTCCCTTGTAGGTAACTAGATACTTTTCTCTTACTGCTTTTAAGATTCTCTTGTCTTTAACCTTTGGCATATTAATGATGATATGTCTTGATGTCAGCCTCTTTAGGTTCATCTTGTTTGGTACTCTCTGTGCTTCCTAGGCTTTTTTGTCTGTTTCTTTCACCATGTTAGGGAAGTTTTCTGTCATTTTTTCTTCAAATAGATTTTCAATTTCTTGTTCTCTTTCTTCTCCTTCTGGTATCCCTATGATGTAAATGTTGGTATGCTTGATGTTGTCCCAGAGGCCCCTGAATCTATCCTCTTTTTTTTTTATTTTTTCTTGTTGCTGTTCTGATTGGGTGTTTACTGCTACCTTATCTTCTAAATTGCTGATTCAAACCTCTGCTTCATTTAATCTACTGTTGATTCCCTCTAATATAGTTTTCATTTCATTTATTGTATTCTTCATTTTTTATGCATCTTTTTGGTGTTTTCTATCTCTATTTTTATTTTCTATCTCTTTGTTAAAGTTCTAACTGACTTCATCTACTCTGCCTCTAAATTCATTGAGCATCCTTATAACCAGTGTTTTGAACTCTGCATCTGGTAGATTGCTTGTCTTCATTTTGTTTAGTTATTTTTATGGAGTTTTGTTCTGTTCTTTCATTTGGGACATGTTTCTTTGTCTCTTCATTTTAGCTGCCTCTCCATGTTTGTTTCTATGTATTAGGTAGGGCTGCTATGTCTCTTGGTTTTAATAGAGTATCCTTATATAGTAGATGTCCTATGGGCCTGTTGGCAGAGCCTCCCTCGTCACCTAGGCCAGGTGCTCCAGGTGTGTCCCCTGAATGAGTTGCATGTGCCCTCCTCTTGTAGTTGAGCCTTGGTTACTGTTTGCATGTCAATGGGAGAGATTGTCCTTCAGCTGATTGGTTGTGAGGACTGGCTGGTGACTATTGTGGAGGAGCTGTTGTGCAGAGGCCAACCTTACAGAACAGGATTTGCTTTAGCAGGGCTCTGGTGTTTTCCCTTTAGCTGAGTTGTCCTTGGATGTGGCCCTGGGTGGTGCTCCAGTTGGGTCATAATCTAGCCACCAGGAATTCTGGCCCTGGGACCTCTTGGGAGGGGCTCTACCACAGGCCAAGTTTTGCCACAGCCAGTGCCCTGCCTAGGTCACCAAGCAATCCACTGATGGTCACCACCCTTCTGTGGAAGTGCCTCGAGAGGCCAAGCTGCAAACCAAGGCTGGATGCTGCTAGTGCTGGGCTTGCAGCTGCTCAGCAAGAAGTATGGGGCATACCAAGGCCAGATCCTGCTTGTTTGTTTTTTGTGAACCTTTGAGAGATTATAGGAAAGTCTGTAGCATGAACTAAGACAGGCCATTTATATGGAAAAGCCACTGGAGGTGGCTTGGGTGGGCCTGCAAGCTGGGTGAGATGGGTTCTCAGGGAGTCACCAGGTTGAGGTGACGAGTGTCAACCAGGTTGATGGAGACTCAGATATGTCGGCTGTCTGTCTGCATGCTAGGAGGCAGGGAGAGCTCAACAAAGAAACAATGGCTTTTGCCAGCTCTTCTGTCTGGGGAAAAACTGCCCTTCTAACCCTTACCCAGAAACCAGGCTGTTCAGTTCCTACCCATATGTTCCTGACATCTTTTGAGCTTCTGCCCCAGTGCTGGAGCTCAGAGCGAGTCAGTCCATCCACAAGTAAATCTGTGTGTGAGCCCTTTAAGAGGAGCCCCTGGGACTCCAGCAGCCCTCCATCTCACTCAGCCACAATTTCTGATGGTTTTCATACTCAGAAGTTGTGGGAACTTCTCTTCCTGGCACTGGAACTCTTGGCTAGGGAGCTCAGTCTGGGGCTGGGACCACTCTCTCCTCTGTGAGGACCTTTGCAGCTGAGATATCTCACAAGATTGGATGTGGGACCAGGCCCTTTTGCATCTTCTGACTTCCTACCAGTCTCAAGGTGGCTTCTTCTGTATATTCTTAGTTGTAGGACTTCTATTCAGCTAGACTTCAGGTGAGTTTCAATGATGGTTGTTTTGTAGTTTAGTTGTAATTTGATGTGGTCATAAGGGGAGGAGAGCACAGTGTTTAGCTACTCTGTCATCTTGACTGGAAATGAGGACATGGTTCTTATAAGCCAGTTACATGGCTTTACAACTGATGCACATATGGATTGCTGTGAAGAGAGAATAAATGAAATGATTATTGGGGTATTCTAGTCAACTTATAATGTTGCTAAAACATAAAAATTAATACTATTAAAATGTTCATTCAATATTGAATTCTCTTCAGTGGTACTTATTATCTATTCTACTTTTTTGGCCTTCTATTTTAGAAGTTGCTTTTTTTCTCTAGCAGTTTATTGCATGCTTGCAAATATCTATGAGTGTAAAACCCCTTGAAATTACAGTACCAAGTTTATTATAGAATACTTTTCTTTTTTACTCACATGCCTGGCTCGGAGTTGAGATCTCAGTAAGTACTTTTTGAATTACATTGGAAAGAGGATTGGGTTGATAGGTCATTACATAAAGAAAAACGTGACCGAATTCATGATATCATAAAATATCACAATATGCTATAAAAGACCACATCATATATTGTTTTATACTCATTCAGCTTTCTCATATGTATTCCAAGGCTAAGTTACTATGATATAAGAAGCTATGTTTAAAGGTATATGAATTAGAGAAAGAAATATCAATCAAATATGGCCTAAGTATAATGTATGTCATTTGAGTGATACCTGAAATAAGACTTAAGAACAATTCTAACTGGCACGAAAAAGTAATTGGAGAATGGTATCTTAATAACTGAGAGAATGAGGAAATCTACCAATTGCTCAAATTAGGTTCAGTAAGTCCCTCACAGGGATCCACTAAGAATTATGACTATTTACATATTACTGCCTGTACTTAATTCCATTTCACTTCCAGGAATACAATGCTAGGTCCTTCCTTAATTGTTCCATCAGCTACATCTGATATTAATAGTCCCATTGCAGAAGAGGTAAAGGAAAGAGAACTGGAAGATGTAGGTTCTAGCTTTGATTGAGCCACTAAATAACTGCAACTTTGGGAAATTCATTCACCTTATTGGAAAAGATACAGAGTTGGAGGGAATTCTAGAAGTCATCCATTCTGACTTCTCAGCCAACAGATAGCCATCTCTGCTGCAAAACCACTTGTGGATTCAGCTTCAATTATTTTTGATGTGGCCTATTCTTCTGCTGGACAGATCCAAAGATTTGAAAGATTTTAATTACATTGAGCTGAAACCTTCTCATATGTAACATCCATCTATTGGTGCTAGTCCTTTTAAAGACAGAGTTTGGCACATAGACAACACACTCTGTAAATATTAGTCGTTGTCATCAAATCTGCCATTATAATACCACATTACATCATCACCCTTGAAAAAAAATTATCCTTGTAAAGCTAACATAGTAGTAGAAAGAAACAACATTTGGAGTTAGAAGACTTCAGTATGAATTCTACCTTCAGTGATTAATGTATATGAATTCCGAGCCTCAATTTTTTTTTCAGTATAAAGAGAATTTCTATCTTATAAGAACATTCTCTGTAAAATGCTATCATTTACTTTTTTTCTCTTTTTAGATTTTGGTTCTGTTATGATCTTTGCAGTTATAATCTTCTCATTCCTTATGCCCACTCCCCTCAATTTAAAGACATATAAAGGCAAATTCTCAGATGACAGACCCTCCAGCCCATGCTGAATCACACCTGTGCCCCTTTTACCCTTCTGTTAGCATTTAGTATACCACAATGGTATTTATTTCTATGACTGATTGTGAGCACATTGAGAAAAGACTTTATATCACTGCTTCTTTGCATCAAACTGAATTAGTTTACCCAGATTGGAGGATTAATGTAAAGATCAAATATTATATTGCATGTGAAAAATAATTTTTAAAAGATGCTGTGTCATGCAAAAAATTAAGTTTGAATTGTTGTTGCTATTCGTTTCCAACAGAAGAAAAAATTCTTTTCTTTTTTTTATTTTCTGGCCAGATTTGACCTATAAGCTATAGTTTCTAACTCTGACCTAGTACATTGCTACTTAAAGTGTGGTCTGTAGACCATGAGTGTCAGCATCACCTGAAATCTTGCTAGAGATGCAGAATCTCAGGCTCAGCCTCAGACCTCCTGCATCAGGATCTGTATTTTAACAAGAGTTCCAGGTGATTCATATGCATATGCAAGTTTGAGAACCACAAAGGAGACATCTGGGGCATATTGTATCGTGTTTACTGGGGTAGGCTGCCTCTCAGAGTGTAACTTGTGCGCCTTTTTCAGTCTCTCCTTCCTGTGCCAGTTTTCTTCCCCTGGTACATTCTCACCCACTAACCGCATGCTCCACTTTGCTGTCAGCTTGTCTTGCCACCTCCTCAGCTTAGCAGTTATTCATTCCCCAGGTTCTCTGTGTCCTCAAGGGAGGGTGTAGAGAACTTGACAGATGGCAAGGGTTTGGCTTTCTTGAAGCACTGCTCAGTGTGGGACTGTGACTTGTATATTTATGCAATGTCCCTGCTTACCCACTCCCTTTGCTATACATCCAACTCTCCTTTCAAGTGTCCATATAAATGGAAAAAGAAGCTGAAGGCTCCTGAGGTGTTTTCCCCTTCCATATTATGATACTGAAGAGCTTACAGTAATGACTAACACTTTTCAGTAAAATGATTTTGGCAACAACAAGAAAAAAAATTTAAGAGTGCTGGGGAGCAAAGCAATTGAACTATTCCAGCATTTTCTTAAATGGAACCAAGAGGCCTTAATTATGATGGATATTTCTTCAGGTAAGACTTTCAAGCAATTTGAAATAGGCAATAATGTAATTTTCCTGCTGTTCTCCCTTCCCCCTTCTCTTTTATCCTTCTTTATTACTATAGCCACCTATCAGAATGAAGTGGCCCACACACAACTTTAGGTTGAATCAAGTGGGTACAAGTTGATTATTTGACCTAGAGTAATGTGATTAATCTCTCCGTGCCCTAGAGAAGCCCACTGGGCTGTATTAGCTTTTCTGGGGTGGAGGGTGCACTCTGCTGGCTCCTGCTCTCACCAAGTGGTTGCCCATCCCACACTTAAACACATCCAGTGACAGACAATTTATCTATCAGCAGTCTTGTGGCTCGTACATAGTAGGTCTTCAGTAAATACTTATTGAAGGCATGTATTTTCTTCCAGGGCAGTGCCTGACTCCTGGTAAGAAATTTCTTTTCCTGTAATTTCTACTAATTAACCTTTCTACTGTTTTGTAAAACCCTAATATGGGTCCTACAAAAAAAGACATTAAAAATAGTTATAATTTACCGTGCCTAGCACTGTGTATTCATTTTCTCATTTAATATTCACCGTAAGTAGTTGCCAATACTATCCCTGTTTTAAAGATAAGGAATCTGAGGCTTTGAGAGGTTAACTTGTCTGAAGTCTTACCATTAGAAAGTGGAGGAATGGAGATCAGAATCCAGACAGTATAACTGCAAAGTAAATGCTCTTAACCATTAACAATACAATAAGTCTCATAATAGAAATTTACGGTGTATAGGTTCTCTAAAGTACAGCATTTCCAGAAACCTGCAAAGTATTAGTTGTAAAGTGAGCCATGGATACTTGAGGCCCATGCACAGGAAGCTTTTATGCATGGGTCATCAGGAAAGACATTGAAAGCTTATGCTGACATCTTATTAGTCCCACTAAAGTACAGCAATGCAAAAATCCTTCAGTTTCTCAGGGGCCCCATTTCAATCAGAAGCATAGCTCTGGTATACACATAAATAGTGGCAGTTCCCTGCAGTTAGCTGGTGGAGTCCCAGTGATCACCTTTCACTTTCTCTTTGATAGTGAGGTCTCTCGGCTTTTCACCAAAGCCTCTAATGCAATCCCAGGATTGCTGGCTGTGCTCCTTGGTGTAAGCAATGCAGTAATAGTGTGAAAAATTGTAGCTCACAAGCCTTTCCTTGAGCAATTTTGGTGACAGTAACAGGCTGCTTTGCTGCCATAGGGGCAGGTATCCTGGCAGAACATACAATGCTTGAGAATTAGTAGCCGGTTCACCTTGAATGCATAGAAATTGACATTCTGTTCAGATTTCTGTGATTATAAGCCTGAACATTTGCCTGGAGCCCTGCTGTTTCAGGCACTTACTGAGACCAATAGAGCTGGGAGAAAGGGGGGACTGAACAGCATCTCAGCTATTCTGCAAAATCAGACCTGAAAGAGAGGTGGAATAACAGCACACCATTGTTTTCTCTTCCTGTGATTGACAATGACAACAAATCATTATTTATGGGACACCATAAAAGTTGCCTTTCTGGATGGTGCAATAAGGGACGTGAAATCATTTTATGAAGTTCAAATGTTATATAGATGCAAAGTGGATGCTATTGTGCTTATTACTAGATTGGCTTCTGGCAGAAAAGCAGGGACTAAGCAGACAGGAAGAGGAAAGAAATCAGTGTGTTGGAGAGACCAGAATGTACATGTGAGTTTATAGTATGTTCTGTCTTAAATATAAGTATAAGAGTAAAGGAAGTAACTAGTATAATTTAAATCTCATTTAAACCAGGCTATAATAATTTACAGCATCCATCTCTCCTTTAGAGACATACCTGCATACCTGTCAATGAAACAGTGTGCTTGCTTCAGTTTGTTGACCGCCCTTAGACAGTGTCTAATTTACCTAATTTTCCCACACATTCGTTGCTATCCAACCACCCTTCTATTGATACCTTTTAATTTAGATTCATTTAATTACTCAATAGATATTTATTGAACATCTACCATGTGTCAGGCACTCATCTACACACAGGCGCACAGACAAATAAGCTGAGACGGTGTACTCAGTGTCTAGTAGGATGAGAGAGACAAACATACAGACAAAAAGATCTCGAAGATCTTGTGAATTTACATGTACAGTTTATAGCTGGGGAAAGAAGGAAGAAGAGATCAGTCCTTTTTGAGAGAGACTGGAATGGAGACAGATCAGAAAATTCTTCAAGAAAGCCCTGTTTTGGCCTAGAAGTAGTTATGGCTCTATAAGAAACTTTGCATATTCTTGATCTGATCCATTATAGCAAATCCAGAAGCCCATCTTGTTTTCCTTATTTCCAGATATGTATCGAACACCTACTTTGTGCCAGGCTCTATGGCAGGAAATATTGATTTGGGAACTTAAGTTTAGTCTGCAGGCGGATATACAATAAATTCTGTCTGCAGAAGAGAAGTACACTCCAGGAAAAAACATTTGGTGGCCTTCACACATATTATTGCCTTTGCATGTGTCTGGAATTTTTTTCCTCAGGCCCCTGACCTCCCTTCTCATTTCATGGGACAACTAGTCCCCCGCTTTCGTGGTCCAGAGGAATCATTATTTGCAAGTCATTATTGAGCACCTGGGAGGACTGTACTTCCTAGTTGGGTGGGGCCACATAATTAGTTCTGGCTAATGAGAAGTGAGCAGAGTAATGTGTGTCACATAGAGGTAGAGTATTTGAATGCTAGTGCCAGACCCTCAGAGCTCTCTTTGTCTCTCTGGCTTAGCATTTGATGCCATTGGAGTTGATGGCTATTCTATCAGCCTGGGTCCCTGAGTAACCATGATTTGTAGAGTCCCCTAGTAAACTGTAATGGAAATCTAGGGTTAGCAAGAAAGAAACCAGAGATTTTTAAGTCCCTGAGATGATTATGGGTTGTTTGTTACCATAGCATAACTCAGGGTATCCTGGTGATACACATCACTGGGAAGGCCATCACATTCCACTGAATTGGTTAGGCCTCTCACTCATGTGTGTTGCTCCCCATACATAATCATTCATTTAAAATAAATCACACATTATTGCATGTTTAACTAGTTAGGCCTAGCACAGTGATTGGCACATAGAAAATAAATGCTTGCTGAAAGAATTAATGAGTAAATAAGTAAATAAATAAACTGGGGATTGTTGCATGAAGTCATGATTTTTAAAGGTACTCAACTCTTATAAATACTATACTGCTTTAAGTCCCAGAAACCTGTCAATGATTTCAACACATTTCTTCCACCCTCTCCTGACTTCTCTATTGGTTTTAAACACACTTATGGTCAAATAATCCTAATTCCAATATGACATTTATGTTCCCCCCAAAATCATGTGTGACCTGTTTGGAGAGAACAAAGATTTTCTCTGCCTTGACTTGGAATTTGCTCCATCGCCTTTGCCTACATTGGAGGGAGTACTGTTCCTAGCTGGCTGTCACACTTGAGCCTCAAGTTAGACTGTAAGCCTCTGATGCGGACGGTAGCCCGCAGACTCCAGACCACCACACGTCTCTGGAAAATATGTCTTTGATGAAGTGACTCCTTTCCTGCACAAATACAATTAACTAAAGCAGGTACAGTTGTGTCTTGGGAAGATAATGAGGTTTACTTCCCTGCCTGTATAATTTTGCCTGTGTGTGTCTGGTATCCTGGCTTGGATCTCATCCAGCTCACCCCAGGGAAAATATAGCTGGTATACTCCATAGTGCTTTAATGAAGCGCCTGCCTGTGTTAAGAAAACATTAAAGTTGCTCCAGTTTCAAAACGAGGTAAATTTTGGCAGCTTCAATTTGGGGAGCAGTATGGGGACCACTGTTCACCTCTTTGGTCGGTGAACTAATGACAAGAGAACAAGAACCACTACTGTTGTGTGTCACATGTATCCCTGAGCCCCAAGTCTCTTTTATACATCATCCTCTCATTTAGTCCAGGACATGGAAGGTACAGGGGAGAGGCAGCCAGAGAGGCTTTCCACA
Source organism: Pteropus alecto (assembly GCF_000325575.1). Lineage (NCBI taxonomy): Eukaryota > Metazoa > Chordata > Mammalia > Chiroptera > Pteropodidae > Pteropus > Pteropus alecto. Next base: position 3,708,516 of record NW_006436810.1, on the reverse strand, counting down.
CTGGCTCATGGTCAAGAAAGCTGTGTTTCTTGAGGAGATGAGACAGGCTGAGATGTGATGCAGCAAATGCCAAGCAGCCCCTGCCAATCACTTCTACCCTCCTCTTTCCTGTTCTTCTGCTGGCCTCAAGTTGACTTGACAGTCTATTTTGCCTTGGGTATAAACTTATTTCCAGCTCTCCCTCTGAAGCCTGCTGAGCATTTATGCACAGAGGCACTGGCTGTGTGGCTGAAGCAATGGCCCGTGCTTACTGCCACCTCTTTTTGTTACGCTTGCTTCCAGTACATTCATCTTGTTGCTAGTGTTTGTTTCCCTGACTATTCGTGATTGCCTGTGTTCCGCCACTGCATGACCACTCATCTTTATTTTCTAGGGACAAAGACAGTTTCCTTTGGACATTTAGGGGCAAACAAATATAAATAGCATGATTTATAAACCAAAATGTCAAGGGGGTAAGGGGAATTCTGTAACCTCCATAATGTTAATCTAGAGATACACTCACAAAGTCAGGAAATGCAGAGGTTAAGTTGTCCATTTCAGTGCTGTTTGCCTTCAACTTAGAAGGACAATTCTAAGTTACTTTGAAGAGAATACGATAAAGCTGTGTCCTCTTGATGGTGAATCCATTCTGGCACATCTGCAGTGGGTAGGGCCCCCTGGTGAAAGCCGGATGCTAATGGAGGACGTCACTTCAAGCCTTATGTAGACTGTGTTTCCGTGTCTCCTATGGCCAGAGACAGGGGCCGTGTCTTGGACTTTATTGCTCAGACAGGAGCCAGGTTGGGGGTAGATTTAGAAGGAAATTAGCATAGATGTATTAAGACAGTGTGCACAAGTGTGCTTAAGAAATTCAAGCCATGCGTCTGATCAATGTTTCGCCATATCTCAAATCAGATTTTTGGATTCTCTTGATTAGAGGCTTCTGTTTCGAGTTTGTTTGTGGTTCTAAGCCTTATCCTGTGAAACCACTCAGTCAGCAATTCAATCCAAAGAGCACTTATTGAGTGGCCTCTGTTCGTAAGCCAATGGAGAGTATATGTCTTATTTATCTTTTTATTCTCAGTCCTTAGAATGATGCTGGCACATAGGCGCTCTATAAATGGTTATTGAACTTACTAAGGTACTAAATGGAGAAGGTGGACTAATGCGTAATGAGCACCTACTGGATATATGGCATGCCTAGTACTGGGTACTAGGCACTGAGAACATGAATGGAACCATCTCTGCCTTTAGGAGTCCATATTGAAGTTTTTCCTATGGATCATGGATGCAGATGATCTGAAAAAGTTAGAACTGAGCTGATACTCTAAGGTCAACTTCAGAATCATCCGAGTTTGCGATTAATGCCTTTAAGGAGGCTTGCAGCACCTTTGTGGCTATCTTTTCTTCTGTAGCTATCCTTAATCTGCCGGAAGAAAGGAGAGTTTAGGTCTCTGGTATTGACCTGGATGTGGCATGGGAATCTGAAACCTACATCTTATGTTTTCCATTCCCTTGGTTGATAGATGGCTTAGCTCGAGTCAGAGCAAAAACTCACCAATCAAGCTCATCCCTCTAAAAGAAGTGCTAATTCTCTGCATTGGGGTTGACTTCTGGGAGCATCTCACAAGCATGCTCCCATGGGTCATGCATGTTGATTAAGCCACTGTTCACTAGCTCTCACGTCTGTCACCTTACTAAAAACAGAAATATAACAGAGGTACCTGGGAAGCTCTGACTAGTTCCTCCCTTAGCATCTGCACATCCCTTTCCCATAGAAGTTATTGTTGTAGAACAATGATTTATTGCTGTGTCTTCTTTACTGGGCTTTAAGCTCCGTAAAGATCCAGACTGCTGTGTATGTAGGCGGCCCAGAATCATCTGCAGGGGGAGCTCAGAACCATGATGTTGAGGGCTGAAGTTTCTTTGGGAGAAGTAAATCAGTGAAAGCCTCTGACTTCCATTTTCCCTTTTTGGGTTGCTCCAAGCTTAAAGGAAATCTCTATTTTGATCACATCTTCTGTGACACTAATTTGCTGAGATAGGCCCAGGAGTCCTCCCTATCCTACTCTTAAAAAAGAGTAGGACAGAACCAGAGTGGGTCCTAGGAAAATCATGCATGAAGAGAGGTTCATGCAGGGCCACCCACTGTAGTGTCGGGGGGTGCCATCCACATAGAATATAATGTATATGGTGTTCCTTGGAGCTGCTTTTGTGAATACCCACCTGATCACTCCTGTGCAAAGGGGCAGCCAGTTCCCAGTGTATGAGGGACTATGGGATTTAGAACCAGAGCTTTAGCTGTGTTTGTACCAGCTGGCAATGTCTGAGCAGTTACTATGCCTTCAGGCTATGTTGTGGGGGCAGTCAGCAGAAAGGACACAGTCCTGGCCACATTTTACTATCACTTACAATCATGTCTTAATTTCTTATTCATTTCAATATCAGGAGCTTCCGGCACCCAGCACACTGTAGATATTCAACAGATGGACTCACTGGATGATTGCAGCAGCTCCTACATCATTCCTCTTACATAATTATAAACAGTAATAATCATCAAGATAAGAAGGTTTAAGGCTTAAGGATATGTGTAGATATTTGCTGCTCACTAGTGGGCTCAGTTTGCTGCTTTCACTCTGATGTCTTATCTTTTGAGCATTTTAAAAAGAGCATAAACTTTGGAATCTTTTTCAGATTCTGGCTCTCCTACTTACTACTCTATGATCTCGCATAAGTCTGAGCCACATTTTCCTCATTTGAAAGATGGGGCTAGTATTACCTACTGAGCATCGATACTCAGTCATTATTATTATGCTTATTATTATCTGTCTTCAAAACTTGGATCTTTCCCTCCTTTGTGTAACACCTGGCAACCCTTCCCATCATGTTTGACTTCTTTTCCACAGACTTTTTTGCATACTCAGGGCATGCCACTGAAGTTCTAGTTTTTATCCTGACAGTCTGGGTCTCTGCTGTCCAATATGGTAGCCACTAATCAGATGTGTATGTTTAAATTAATTAAATTAAAAACTTATTTTCTGAATAGCACTAGACACACTCAAAGTGCTCAGTTGCCACATGTGGTTAGTGGCCACTGTATTGCACAGCACAGCTGAAATATTTCTCTCATTGCAGAAATTTCTGTAGGTCTGTGCTGCCCCAGATATTGTTTATTTCTGGCATCAGAACCATCACAGATCAAGTCCCCCAAGAAATAGATTCTGAGGCAGAGATTTGCATTCAGGAAATTGATTGGAGAATGAGCTGGGAACAAATCTGAAAGGGAGTGAGGGAAATAGGATTAAGAAAAGGGAGAGACTGAATTGTGGAGGAGCTCCAGGGGGAGCTCTGAACCTGCGATGGCTCTTCAGAAATATCCGGAATTGAGGCAAGGGGTCCAGGCCTCTGTACCCCTTTTCCAATTGTCATCAGATATTGGCTTCCCCACTCTCCTCCTGAAGAAAAGGCAGGACTTGGGGAAGCAGCTTTGTTTCAGTGATGGGGGAATCCCAGGCAAGGGACTCAGCTGTGAGCTGTCAGTGGCCAGTACTATCAGCATTTGAGGAATAAATGCCTCAGTCCTCCAGGGGCAACGAGGTGGCTCACCACAGTGTCCACTGCACAGTACTGGAGTTTTGATGTGCTCTCACATCGCAGCCTGCTCATACTCAGGGACCTTGTGCTCTGGGCTTCTGCCTCATCGTTTGCTGTTGCTGTTCCTGTTCAGTGTAACACAACTAGTGAGACTCAGCATTACTTCTCTCTTTCAAATAATGGTGCTAACTAAAGTCCAGAGCAAGTGGTGTTAGAGCCATATATATGTTATCTCTACTGGTCTTATTTTCTCACCATGAACATGAAAGCAAAAAGTAGAGAGAATGGCACTAACTCTGCCGCTAAGCTGACGTGAGTATTGTCCTTCAATAGGCGAGTGTGGAATGCTAATCACTAACAGTTGTCTTTGGATGACTTTAGTTATAAGTAATAGAAACCAACTCGAGTTAATCTTAGCCAAAGGGTATTTATGAGACGAATACTATGGTATCTCACAGAATCCAAAGGCAACCCAGCTGGAATTCAGTCTATACTCTTATTCCAACTATCATCATTTTAGGTAGAACCACTTTTTCCACTCTCTCACTCACTCCTCCTTGGGGAGGGGGTGACTTACCTATTTAGGGAATTTGGAAGACTAAACTGGGCATGTTTAGCTTATCTTCCTTCTTCTTTTATCTCTTTCTTCTTCTATATGCTTTCAGAGAACATATATTTTGCATTCTGATCTGTTCCCTCATCTCATATGTGTTAAGATGCCTGGACAATGCCAGCAGGGAAAAGCTATGGTAGTCCAGCATTGACTGTGACTGAAATGGGAGGGCAGCCTAACCTGAGGTTATGAACTGGGAAGCCAATTTTGCCACACTTAAAGCTGCGATCTCCAAGCCATATCACAAATAAAAGTTATTTTGATCTCAGTGTTTCCTGTGTCTCTCAATTCATTCAGAACTTGGTTAGGGAAGAGGGATCTTCGTATTGGGCCTTCTCCAACTCCAACACATATTTCTTCTCTCCATCTTTACCTCGGTTCAGCTTTTTCTGAGTTTTCATGCACATGGCGCAAGGTGACCATAGTTACATCTTTCAGTTCTAAAGCCACTTGCAGGAAGTGACTGGTTGCCTTTCAATTCCAATTCCAAGTTCATACGATAGAGAATGTGATTGACTTAACATTCGTTGAAAAAGATAGGATGAACTGGGCGGTGGTGTTGGTGGTGGGGGGTAAGTTCAGATGTTACTTAGAAATAGCTTTTCTGGGTGGGGAAGTAGTTGTCAGAAAGTGAAGTAGTTTTGATTGCCCAAAGCAGTCTTTCACACAACCATGGCGGGGGTTAGGTATTTTTGACCAATTGATTGATTTCATTAAATTGGGGGAAAAGATGGCTTTTGAAGCATGTTCTTGTCATATTTCTGTTGCTATGAATCTATACTCCTTTTAAACTGAAACTTCAGCTCAGAGCTATTTACATGTCTTCTCTAGATAGAGCCCTGAGAATCATTTGATTAAATAGCCTCTTTAATCCATTTCCCCCAAATGTCATGCACTATTGAAAGTTTTGCTAGGCAATTGTGTGCAAAGGATAAGGAAAAGGATGAAAAAGTAGGTATTGCATGAGACAGCTTAAGCCAACAGGTAGTATACTGTCATACAAAAAGAATTTCCTATATTTAGAATCAGATATCACCAAACTTCATACAAATGATAACTTTTAGTGGCATTTCAGACCATAAGATGATCTCTTACTTGGATTGTGATGCTCCATAATAAAATGTGTGTTTTAACCAGAGCATCCTCTATGACTTTACTTTAGAAAAACTCATATTCTCTAGAAACCCAGAGCCAGCTCAAAGCAGGTTCCTTTAATAATCATTAAGGTCATCTGACCTATGTCACACAAAAGACAGGATATCGATGATGAACCACCCTGCTGAGAAATTAATCTTCAATCAGCATGTGTCCTCTAGAAGTCACCATTGATATTTCATGGTTTCTTTTATTGTAGAACTGAGGGGCACGTTACATGTCAAGATAAAATGAATGTGGAATTGATGGGCTGAGAGGAATTTGGTCTTTAGGGCTTTGCAATGGTGTAACAATCAAGTTCTTTCCCCTGCCTTACTAAACTATTTTATTTGCAGTAGCAAATTATCCACATAAAATTCTCTATATACTTTCAACATAACTCCTTTTTTTCCTAAGCTCTCTGATTCTCATTATACTTACTTATACTTTTATTATAACATGAATATATGCTCATTTTATAAAGGTGGTAAAAATAGAAAAAAAAGATGAACAATTATTCATAATCCTACCACTGTAACATTTTAGACAGTTTCCTACAAGTTTATTTAGGCTTTCAAAACACAAAAACATAATTGAGTTTATTTTGTATCTGTAATTTTGTTTATGCTTTTTTCCTAACTACTATTATAGTAGGCATTAATCATAATGTTATAACTACCCTTAATACCCATAATTTTTAATGACTGCCTTTCCTTTTTTGTTGGATATTTTGTTTTCTCTTAATTTTCCATTTTTATAAAAGGTTCAATAATTTATAGAATTGCATTGGTGATATTACGATTTGTGTATTAGATGTTAAAATTCTGTATGTATTTCAGATGAATTTCTAGAAGTAGAATTACTAGGTCAATGTTTCTTTTTAATTTTCACTTCTTTTTAATTCAGGCCTAAAAAAATGTGCTGAATGCTTGAGAAAAATACGTTTGCTTGGTCTGAGATTTCTCTGAACAAATAAAAGCATGCGCTCTTCATTTCAGTGAAGATGATTAAGTCCCTTTTTGCTTTAGACTGTTTTGAGATGCTTTCATTTTCCCCGCCCCCCTCCTCCCAACACACACAAAAACGTACACTATTCAATCATGGAAAATGGAAAGGTTCTGCTTATCTTGTCCTGGCTGAGAAAGAAATCTCCTGGCAATTTTGTACAATACAGTTGAAAGTAAAGGAGTTCTAAATGATTTTGAGGTGTTTTTTTTTCTTTTTCCCTGGGCATGCTGTATACATTTGCTACCGAAATCAGTGACCTCAAATGCTTGTGGTGTTATAAACACATGGTGGGCCCTTATGGGATGGAGGAAAGTGCACTGGACTTGCAACTGGAATATCTGGCTCAGGCCCTGCCCCCTCTGTGCCTATTTCACACCATGCGAGGTACTTTATTTGAAATTCATGGCCTCATTCAGTCATTAAGGTGACTCTCTGAGTTAGCTATCACCATTCCCATTATATTGCTGGGAGGCAGAGGTTTACAGTGAGTAAAACAATAACACATGACTGGCAAATGGTAGACATTAGGAAGCTCAGTATTCCTGATCCCAAACATTTGCTTTTTTCATTGTCTCAGGCTATTCTTTTCACCCAAGATTCATGGGACAAGAACTTAACCTCTCTGAGTCTTACCCAGTTGCTTTTAAATCAGTCACTTTTAAATCATAGATAATTATATCTACCCCACAGGGCTTTCGAGAAGATCAAATGGATAATTTAAATCGAATGTTCTATTTAAAGTGAAACATCAGTGTTAGGAATTACGAGTATGTCAATGAAAAAAGTGACTAGTATAATGTTTATGTATATGACTCATATTTACTTCTAAAAAGTTTGAGATCAAATTTTTAGTTCCTATTTTATGTTTTCATTGTATTTGTTTTCCTTTTTCTTATTTTAGTCTAATAAGTCCCAAGGAAATGAGATGCAAAAACATTTAATAATTAAAATGTTAAGGTATTGGATTTAAGTGAGAGATTTGAGTTTCAGCTCAAGTTTCTCAACCTCATCATTGTTGACATTTTTAGGTGGGATAATTCTTTGCTGTGGGGCCTTGCCTGTATGTTGTAGGATGTTTATTGGCATT